>NW_026623405.1:483487-493321 GCF_030028575.1 Malurus melanocephalus
CAGCCCCGGGGCCACCGCGGAGGCTCCAGCACTGCACGGCGATTTCTGTGCGTGGGATTTGGAATCTGAGCTCCAAGGGCTCCGACACCTTCCCCGAGGAGGGCAGGAGGGAGCCTGGAGCAGGGGGAGCAGGGGGAGCAGGGGGAGCAGGGGCCCGGCAGCTCTGAGCACACAGCGGGAGGACAGGCGGGACAGGTTTGGGGTGGGAATGGAACGAGGCGCGGTGGGAACACCCTCGGCCTGGCCCTTTGGTCCGGCAGCTTTTAGCATTTCAAAGCGTTCCTGTTTCTTTGTGACTCCGACCGCTGACTGAAACAGGAGAGCAGGTATTTACAGGATCAGCCAAGCTCCTCCTGCCCAGGTGGCCTGAGAGGCACCGTCACCGTGTCCTGCAAGCAAATGGCAGAGTTTCATTGCAAGGCTTTCCTGCTCCCGGGCAGGGCTGTGGGAAGGGAGAGCAGCGCCGGCTGTGGAAAATGGAAAATGGAAAATGGAAAACGTCAGGGCCCTGCTGCTGCAATGGTGAACCCTGAACTCGCATCAGGAGCTGAGGACAGGCGTTCCTGGGTGCTCTCTTGAGTCCAAACAGAGTCCAAACAGTGACAAACAAGGGGACACAGCCTTGTGAGCAAAGCACCCCAAYCTAAAATGCAGCCCACGATCTCAGGCACCCGATGTGCTGCTTGTTCCAGAGGCAGCAGGGTGGGGTACGAGGAGGGGGGGTCTGCTTTCCTTTTAGACACAGAAAACATTAGAGCGGTCCTAAAAAATTAAAAGCTTCTGGATGGGCTCTTGGTGTATTTTAAAAAGCACAACAGACTCGTTTCAAAGGACTTTTTCCAAAGGTCTTTCCTGAACGTACATCCATGCAATGGAAAAACACTGCAAGCCTGGCATTTAATATTTTCACCTGTGACCCAGGATTGATGTCTGTGTAACTCCCTGATTTAATCCAACGACATGTCTCAGCAAGAAAAAAACCCTTTCAGAGTTTGAAAAGGAGTTGGAAAAAAATAAAGTCACGCTCAACACTTCCCCTTCCCTGGAGAGATAGGAGTGCTGCTTGCCCTTTCCTGACGATAAGCATATCCTGGTGGTTAAAAATACATTTTGCTCTTACCGTAAATTCTTCATCAGCCAACTCCTTCAGCCCAGCCCACGGTGTTGGGGTTCATGATTCCTCAGAGGCCACACGTGACAGAGCTTGGCCTGTGAGCGCCCAAAGGCACTGGGGAAAAAGCAAAAGTACCAGCTCTGATCCTGCTGCCATCTCTGCACCTAGAGCAGCAAAATCTGGGGAGTGGCAACAACGTTCAGCTCAAAGGACCTGCACCAAGACCCCATGGGCTCCACGTTAATTYTCTGACTTTACGGGTTGTATTGAATTCTGAACAGCAATTAATTTTTCTGTGAATTTTACTGTTTCCAGTGAYCATTGTGCAAAGGGACGACTCAGTAACGTGGAGCTCAGTGAGCAGCAGGTCTCACTGCYTGATCTGATATTCTGGAGGCCAGAAGCCTTTTGGAAGATGACTCCAAAACTTGGGCTGTGCAAAGGACACAGATGCCACCTCTTACTGAGGAGGCACCGCCCTGGGAAGAGCCTGGCTCAGCAAAGCTGGGGCTGCTCACACACCCAGATGCCTCCAGAGCTTCTCCAGCCTTCAGGGATCCTTTGCCAGCTGCGTGCCTCTCCTAGCACATTCCTGCCAGGAGAAAGTGGTGCACACTCCTCTCTCAGGCTGAGGTAGAAGCTGGTGAACGACTGTGACTCCCTGTGGCACAGAAATCACCAGAGTCACGAGTCCAGGTTGCATAAACTCAGTGCTTTGCCTTCTTGGCAAGGACATTGCAGCTAAGGAAGCACAGAGATTGCTCCCACAAATCAAGAGCTTCAGCTGAAAATCCTGTTTGAGCAACCAGTTCTGGACTTCTCCTGCGAGACTTAAGGAAAAAAAAATTGAGGGGTTCAAAAGAGGCAGAAATGGGAACTTCAAAAGTTATATCTCCTGTGTGCATAGAAGGTAAAGGAAACYGGGCAGCAGCCCTCTTCCCTTTCTGTTAGGATTCCAGGCTGTGGAATAAAGATAAATCCAAGTTCACCCTCCTGTCTTTGTTTCCAAGACTCAGTAAGACAGGGGAGATACGGCAGAGCCCATCTACGCAGCCATAACCATGGGAACACCAGCAACAAGAGTAAATCAACACGAGATTCCCTATCATCAGTCTGTGTTTACACTGGAGGCCTCAGGCTCCCTGCACCAACCTGGCTGGCAGTTCAGGACCTTGGTGTGGCTGTGAACTGAGTAAGAAAAGGGGTTTATGGAACTAGAAGCATTTTTCTGTCCTAGTATCCATCTCTTTTAGAACAGGCWTTTACAACACCCAGTTTCTGCACTCTGCTTTGAAGCTGTGCTGCTGCCTTCCCCCTTCACTCCCCTCACCCAAGCTACCCCAAATCTCAGCTTTTCCTTGACTCCTACCTCGCATTTGGCCTCGCCTCAATGTCCTTTTGTTTAAGAAAAGGTAGGCAGAGCTCTGGGGGTTTTCCTGAAGATCAAGCCCAGTGGAGGCAGCCCCAGCAGAGGCACAGGCCAGTACCCTAGTGCAGGGTAGAATATTGCTCAGCTGGAGTTGCAGCTGCTTGGCATCTTAAAAATGTCCAGGTCTSTGAACTTGCAGGGGTTGTGTGTGCTCGCCGTGACGCAGCCAAGGGTYGGAATATCAGGCAGCCCTGGAAGGAGCTGTTTGTACCTGCCCTTGGCAGCAGTTGTGCTTCGCAGATTTTTCTCCTCCGCTCTGAAAGGTCACAGGGAAGATCAGTATTTGTGGAGGGGATGAATGAAGGTGACCACTGGGGAGAATGGAGACCTTCAAACAACCACGAGAGCCTTTTCAGGTGAGCAGGAGCTCCTTCCCACTCCCATTTTTTCCTGGAGTGGCCATTGACAACATGCATGGCCCAGCAGCCACAAGCATTTACTGCCAGGGAGGGACTGATCCCGCCTCCCCTCGTTTCCTCATTGCCTTTCCTCCTCCATTGATTTCCTTTGGGTTTTCCCCTTTGATTAAACTTCTGGCATGTTGGAATGTTTAATAATAAAACAGGTAACTCATGGGAGATGATATTTATAAAATCTACTGCTCTTTTTTTTTCACTTTTCATAAGACCTTGAGAGAAAATCTTGAACTACGTTCTTCCTTTTAAGAATAAACAGAAAAWAGCAGAAGGTGGGGTTAACAAGTTTTCAAACAATCAATGATTTATTTGGTTAATTTATTAAACACCTTTAAGACAATTAATTTTGGTCTGTACCCTTCTATAAAATGATTCAAGTTCTGAACAAACCTCCAATACATAAAGCAAAGTTACTTTTACCATACGCAAATTTCAGATCAAAATACAACACTCTGTTTTCTTACATTTATAAAACCCGGTCAAATACAAACGACATTAAAAAAGATAAAACACTTTCACTGATCCTTGGTACAATATTACAGCACAATTTGCACAGTGGCAACTAAGTCCTCAAAGCACAAGTCAAATACTTTAAAAAGGGAACCTCCCTTTAGTCACCCAACTTTCGACTGAACACGTAAACAAAGCGAGTGCTACTGAACCCAGGAAAATTCCCGTGTCCCTTTTCACACCATGTGGGAGCCACAAAGCAATTCTGCAAGGGAAGCTACTGGTGAGTAACCAAAGAGCTTTCCTACTTTGCTGTTACCAGGTTTTGTGCAACTACTCCGTGAAAATAAACRAATGGAGGTGGACCAGACTCTGCACTGGGCAATTTATGGCAAWTAAAGTAAACCAAGAAATGAGTGTTTTTCTAAAAACAGATCACAAAACTATTAAAAAAAAATTGATACCAGATTATCCATGGGTACAATTGGAGTAACTGCCTTTTGCTTCACCTTCAAGACATCAAATGAAGACACAGAGTGTTTTCAACTATTGAGTTTGTTCAATTGCAAAACCCAGTATTTCAGCAATGGGTCAAAGTGCCATTARAATTGCACATTTTTCTTCAATTACAGAATGCACGGCAGCATGGAATGCTCGTTTGGTGCTACACCTGAAAGCCTGCACTTACACTAACCTGTGAACATGGGGGATCTCCTATGAAACAGAAACAAGAACGAAAATTAACACTACAAACATAAAATGATAAATCTCAAGTCTCAGTTGCCAGACATTCCTGGGAAGGTCCTACTTAGCAAACCTWGCAGTAACACCTCCAGAAGAGAAAGTAAAACCAGAGCAATGGGAGCAGGGTCTGATGGATCCCTCAGGCCATGCTTTGCACAGGCACTCAGGGCAGTTGTACCACAGCACAACTAAAGGGTATTTCTGCCCTTGGTTCTGCAACCCTTTCATATCCCCCACCCCCAAACCACTGGTTTTATTCACAATTCAATTGTAAGTTCAGTTATTCAGYCTCAGMTAATGTGAAAACATGTATATAATTYGATGGAAAAATACACAAATGGATCTAACTTTCCTCTCTCCCCAAACTCACGTYGTATCCTGTGAGGATACCACACTTTTCCTAAACTTTTCTTTTTCACAGAATCCTAACAGAATGAAGGAGAACTGCAAACTGCACAAATAATACACAGTTAAATAATGCACAAGAGTAAACAATACAGGATGGACACAGTTTAATAAAACCCTAGTGAGGTACAGCAAAAAACTTAATTTCCTAATTGAGTGTTTTAAGTGCAATTGAAACGCTGCTGTACCGCCCTTCTCCAAAAACATCTCTCCAGAATTAAGCTGCACTACTAGGCTTATTCCCTTAAAGCTACATACCCATGCTATAACTCATTATATTGACTTAATGCAAATATTTGTGGGGGAAAACTAATTTACAGGGTTAATTAAAGTCTTTTTCGTATTCAAAAGGAATGATAGTAAAGGGATCAACCATGAAAATGTGGTAATACATGTTTTTAAAAAGATTTCCAATAATTCTAACACAAAACAGCAAGTATATTTTGAAAAATGCATAGAAACCCTGTCAATACAAAAATCCCCACTAAAATTACACAACTAAGCAATTTTAATCTAAATATTTTATGTGCTTTTCCTATAAAGGCCACTTTGACATACAAATACAAAAAAATTTACATTTTTTCCCCAAAATAAATTATTTGTTCCTCAATTAAAAATACTGAATATGGAAGCATAACAACCCTCTCTCATGCCAGCTGCTCATCTACAGCAGCTATTTCCAAAGAAGAAAATCTCCTAATATTTTCAATTACCAAAAGAAATAAGAAATGGCTTCAGCCTGTGGTCTGCTTAGCACTAGGAAAAACCTGGGGGAAGGAATGCAGCAGGCTGAGCCCCTTACACTGTGTGTGCTAGGGAGGGAATGGATAGACACAGACATCTGCAGAGAGAGCTTTGCTGTTGGYCTCCCAGGTTATGCACCAAAAATCCCTTTTTGGAATCAGAGAAAGAAATCAGGGTCAATCTGAATGAAAGAGGGACAAAATAGTAAAGGGATTTAGGAGGGAGAAACTAYACGAGGTCCAGGGTGGGTTCAGTGAATGAAGGATGGGGAGAATTCATGATCACCTGGGAGAGGAGAGCTCCTCGTGGGAGGCAGAACCAGGAAAAACTGTACCCGTTTTTCAACAGGGGAGAAGAGGAACACAAGGAACAAATTTCACCAGAAAAGCAAAGTAATGGGAGAAMAAAGAACCTTTTCCAGCAGTCCTGACCACATGGGCATTTATCCCTGAATTGCCACAGAAACATTAAAATCAAACTCACACACACCGAAGYGGAGGAAATGAAAACATTCTTGGACTGGATTTGAGACATCAGCATCACARGGATTCTTTGCTGTAAGCACCAGACCCACAACTGACTGCCACAGGGAAAGCAAGACAACACCAACCCAGGGGGACACAGCAAACCCCAAATGCCCCACATGCTCTAGGGCAGGGAGATGCAAACATGGGGAGGTGGCCCCAACTCACTCCAGTGGGTAAAGCTGCACTGGTGGGGTCACAGSACAAGTTCCAATGGACAACACCACGGGACAACAGCAGGGACACACTTGGAGATCAGGCCATTCCCAGGAAAACACCCAACAAACTGACCCAAACTGGGCAAGGCGAGTGGGCAGGAGGACAAGCAGTGAGCTAGAGGTGATCTGGATACAAGATTCTTGGGCAGCCATTGGGTACGAGTTCTCCTAACCTTGGACCAAGGACTGGGTTTGGAAGGACACAGGAGCTGCACTTCTGTTTCACAAGGAATTCAGCTCTCTGGTGTGCTGTATTGCATAGTTTGATTGAGGTCAAAGAGCATTTTTGTCTTATTTTTCCCTGGCTTTAACAGAAGTAACTCAACAGTCTCCAGTCAGAGCGTTCCAAACCCTGGCCCCAAGTGATTCATCAGTTCATTTCTAAAGCGGCACATGAAGGTTTTGGGGTGGACACATAAATAAAAGGTAAAACCTCATTCCCACACACAGCACAGGAGGACCCACAGAACACRTACACACATAAGAAGCCTGTAACAATAACCACATCTGTAATACAGGAGTCAGAGCACAACAGCTGGAGGATGGGAATAACCCTTGCTGTCGAGCTGCATGCCACAGATGGTAAACAAGATGTGAGTGCTTTTACCTCACCACACCAATGWACTTTTTGTAGAAATAGTGGCAATATATTCTGACAATATCCTGGTAATTATCAAGATCTTAGATTTGACAGAACACTGAACCTTTAGGAGAGTGGCAGCAATGTGGCATCACATTCCAACACCTTCCTACTACTTGGTTCATGCAATACAGATATCRTAACTGGATTATTCTATGTAGTAATTTCATTCTCTTACACTAAAATAGAGTATTTGTACTGTACAAAGTCAGACTAAGTACAATAGTCATCATTCATATAATATGTATTTATACTCTTTACCCTAATCCCACAAGATTCACGGAACTCAATGAACACAGTTTACAGAGGGAAAACTCTGAAGAAAGAGCATCTAATCTGAAGAAATTTTCATTTTTCCTTCTGAAGGTAAAAGTAAAACACTTGCAGCTTGTCAGTCTCCCAATTTAGATTATGAAGCAGTGGGCATCCAAACTGGGATGCGGTTTCACATCTCTGGTTTCTCAGAAAAAACAGAAGTGCAGTGGAAAAACAGGTGGCCAGAAGCTGCACAGCTCTTTAGGCCAATACCTGCAGTTCCACGCTGCAGTCATAGTTCCAGAACCCACAGTCCCATAGCTCCAGAAGGTTCAGATTTAAATACARCAAATGCAAAATACTGGATCTCCTATAACAGCCTCCTGTAAGGTGTTACCCTTACATAAGGACAGTGTGGACTCATCCTGACCTGTGCAGCAGCGAGCATTTGCAAGGCAAGGAACGATGCTGCTCTTCAGCCTTCCCTAAAACAAGAGGATCAAGGATTTGCAAGCTCAGTCGAGTTCCTCCATGGCCCCTCATTTATCAGCAGTTTTTCAGAAGTGCTGCAGTAACACAGATACTCCTGTGAGGCCACCAACTGGCGGCTCCTCCACAATGACAGCCCGAATGAGCTTGGATGGTCCAGAGGGCAGCACCCAAGGTGTGAAGGAGGAGAAGGGCAAGGCAATCTCTGAACTCTTTTCAAAAGGCTGAAGGGCTTTTAGATTAACACGACTGAGAAATGCTACAGCACTGGGAATAAATAACCTGCTGTCTGGAGATGGGACAGGTTCAAACATCAACCTTTGATCCTTCCTGCTGCTGTAGACAGGGCAGGAGTGGAACTTCATGTGCTCCAGAGAAGGAAAAACCTTCCTGTAGCAGCATTACCAAATGCCTAAACCAAACTGATGATACGGATCAAACAAAAATAAAGACAGCACAAAAAGGACAACACCACAGTTCCYATGCTGGACTAAAATTCAGCTCTCTCCTCCATGGGCTGTGTCTACAAGAGCCTCTCCTCAGAGGCAATGGCAGCACTTGGGAGTTCCTCTCTTTCCTCCCCCTGAGCACCCAAAACCCAAACCCTGCGGGGCTGAACAGGAGGGCTCTGAGACAAACCCACAGTGTCCCAGACACACAGCCAGGTCCCAGGACCAAGCCCAGGATTATGAATATTTACAGAATAGCCACCATGATGCTAATGGMAGGCTCTGTAATTAGCAGCTAATTGGTACAGTCTGCACAGGCATGAATAGCTCATTGTCTCGTCCCTACTATTTGTGCACGGCCACTAAAATGCTTGCTACATTGAATTCAAAGGTAGTATGAGCTGCTCCTCAAAATTTTASAGGAAAATGTTCTCCATGAAGCATTTCTTGGTTTTGCCTTTACAAAGAAAGGAAAAAGGTAGCATTTTCCCATTACATTTTGTATTATTAAGGCCTTTGACAGTTTGGAAGYCGTCTTTGTGAAAAGGGATGCTTTTTAAAAAACAGATTGAATACTCAAAGRAAAACTCCACAGAACAAACACGAGCTGATTATCAGCTCATATTGGTACTTTTAGAAGTCAACCACAGTGTCAGGAATTCAAAACTATGTCAAAATAGCACCTTTAGAAGCAGAAGAAAACACACTTTTTTTTTTTTCATTTTTTTCAGTCTAAGCAAAACCCCACATACCTGAAGATCACAAAGAAATGAGCAATGACATAAGTTCAGGTGTGGCAGGTGGATATTGATTTGAACAGTTTTTCCTCTGCAGGTGATTAAATGGGGAACTCCACAGAAAAATATCTAATTAGACATTACAGAAAAATCAGTGAATCTCTATGTTGAGACAATGGGTCAAATTCACAGGTCAAAACAGTGAGAGCAGAGTAGAGGCAGAGAGAAAATATCTGATCTGTCCTTAAATAGAGAGACTTCTATTTTTTAAACAGATTTTTTCCTATTTAAAAATCATCAGGACAGCTTTTCAATTGCTACTTTCATTTCCAAGTGTAATAGTTACTTTCAAGTAATAGAAACTTTTATTTACTTTTTACAGCAGCTGCAGGTCAACCTTGGTCTTTTTGTACAGAAACATTAATTTAAAATGAAATTAAAGTAAACTGTCCTTGGGCAATGGCACCATTCTGTCCTGCTTCTTGTCTGCTTTTAGGGTTTTTTTAATCGAAGGACAAAATGCAATTTAAAACAAAACAAAACAAAAAATATTTGACAAAGTGCAAAGAAAAAAAAAAATGAGGTAGCTGGGATTAGGGGCTTTTCCCCCYGGACTAGGTGCCAGACTTCCAGCCAGTGACACAAGAGGGACTGGGCTACACCTGCTCTACTTCCAGGTTTGCTTACAGGTGTTCAGGCGATCTCTGACCTGCTGGCATTAATTTTACAAGCTCAGTGAAAAGTCATTTCATTGTATACTGAGCACTGTCCCCACACTCACCGAGTTAAGGGATGCAGAGATGTGCAAAAAGCCACAGGGAGTGAGTTTGTGTGGTCACCTCTGACCCACAGGAGCCGCGCTCCCAGGGACCATGGGCATAGGTCGTGTGCTCAGAGGGACATTTGGGGTGAGAATGAAAACAAAATCCTGTTATGAGAGCAACAGACAGAACACCTTAGGCCAGACGAAACATTGTGCACAGAACACCCAGGACCTGCCCYTGATGGGCTTTGGGGGTCCAAACACCCAGGGCAGCCAGAGGTGGCAATTCCATGAGTTCTGTGCCAAACCCAGCCTCTGCCCCGAGTGACACTCACAGCAAAGCTGTGCAGGGTGAGGAGAATCTCATCCTGATCCTTCTCTGCCCCTCAGCACTGCCCAGCACCTCCCAGGAGTCCCCCAGAACACAGCTCACTGTTCACATCACGTAACCGAGCCA
>NW_026623405.1:493370-512169 GCF_030028575.1 Malurus melanocephalus
AAAAAAAAAAAAAAAAAAAAAAAAAAAAAAAAAAAAAGAAAAAGAAAAAGAAAAAGCTTAAAATTGACTTAGCAGGTGTTTCCTGAAGCAAACAAAAGCTAGAACAGACCCCATGTTCTCTAAGCAATCCAGAGGAGTCCTTTGGACCAGTTTAAGACCAGTTCTGAAAGGGTTTGAAARTATTTCATAAGAGGGCACTCCTTGKCTTCCCTTCAGAAAGAAATGATAGCAAGATCTTTGCAGAATGTCTGCCGGGTTTAACCTGGCCTCCTTGGCAGATAAACCTGTGCACTGATTTATTCACTAATAAATAAATAGGCTTTGCTTTTTAAGACTTAAAAAAAAAAAAACAGTGAAACAAGTGACAGGGATGATAATGCCTTCCTGCTATCATGTGTAAATTAATAAAGCAGATGAATAAAACCCAAAGCTTTCTCATGTAAGAGCATTCAGGGGAGAATAACAAGCCCAGCCAGGGATCAGGTTTTTATAGCACACTGCCTATTGCAGACTGAAATTTAGACTTTCCAAAATGCCTCTTGCTTTCATCAAGTACAAAATTGTTCTACAGTGTATTTTTTTTTCTGTTCTGAAGTTGGCAGAGGTGGCAGCCCAATAACAGAATGCATAGAAATGACACTTGTGAAACAAGTGCACAGCCTGTGGCAGAGGGTCTGTCAGCCTCCAACAGAGTTTAGAACTACTGATGAAAGAAACCTGCCCTTGACCAAAACCGAGGATGTCTTAGCATTAACTGAAGAGAAATGGAGGAAAGGCAAAGAAATTTTTAAAAAAATAAAAATCAAGGGCCTAAGGTGGTAATTCAAAAGCCCCTAGTATTTAAAAAAAAACAAAACAAATGTGTTTTATCAACAAAATAACATTAATTACACGGGAGGTGCTTCTTTCTATCCTATTATTGTAATCCCATCYGTCAGGGCTCAGAAGAGCCTCATTTCATTATGCAAATTCAAGGGCACAGGTAGGCAATGGCATTGAGCAGCTTCATGTACTGAAGAGCTCTGGCAGGTGTTCTCTGCTCACAGAAACCCTGCAAAACTGCTGGGCAACAGGATTTAGCCTTTTCCATTGAAAAGCTGGAAAAATTCTTCCAGCTCACTTTT
The DNA here is from genome assembly GCF_030028575.1 of Malurus melanocephalus. Classification (NCBI taxonomy): domain Eukaryota; kingdom Metazoa; phylum Chordata; class Aves; order Passeriformes; family Maluridae; genus Malurus; species Malurus melanocephalus. The sequence continues at coordinate 494,495 of NW_026623405.1, forward strand.
CAATAGATTATTTCAAATATCCTCCAAATACTATCCTAAACAAATTCTTTATGTATTGCAAATACTTTTATAAAGAAGAAGCAGTTACCTAGAATTAGTAATCTTTAAAAATATTATTCAGATTTTGTATCACCAATAAATTTATATGATCACTTGTTGGTAGCAGTTCATAGTTTAATTCTCCTTTCGCCCTTAATCCTTTTTATCAGATCTTTATCAGGCTGGGCACTTGGCATGGCTTCAATCTATGTTTTTAGGTAACCTGTTAATCACATTTTTGAGAGAATTGGTCACTGGASCACGGCAGCAGCCAAGGCTGCAGAGTCACGCTGGGCATGGCTGGTCACAGGTGTCACCTTAAACCCTGGCTGCAATCCTTCCTGCAGCAARGAAWTTYCCMRGGGRAAAAAARAAAACAACAAAACCACACCAAACCCCACAGGGATGGTGCAAAACAGGTGCAAAACTTATTAATAAACTTCAGAGCACGCAGAGGTGACCTCTGCAGAGCTTCCCCCAAATCCCAGTGCCTTCAGCTTTTGCTGGCTCACCTTCCCAAGCTCTGTCCTTTCCTTCCACAGGTGATGTGCCCTGGAAACACAGACCCTATGGACACAGCTCCCAGCTCCAAGAGAAAACAAGGAAGAGCAASAGAAAATGGCAAATGTCAAAAGGCTGCAGCAGTGACGACTGGAACACAGGCCTGCACTCAGTCCTGAGCGGGAAAAGGAAATTCTCCAAGGGAAGATGGAAATAGCAGCTTCTACAAACACGGATGCAATTAACACCCCTCCCACCCACCTGGAGTGGCTGTTTAAGTGCTCCAAAGAGCTAAAGAGAACACAAACCCCAAATCCTCAGTGCTGAATTAGAGGCAGAAAGGATCCATTTAACTCTAAATTAAATATAATTCCTTGGAAAGCATGGCTGTGAGTGGCACCAAAGCAGACCTGTGTCCCTGGGCACAGCAACACTTCCCGAGGCACAGCTTCCCTTCTGCAGGTCGATTAATGCAAACAAATTGCACTTAATCTACGGAGTTATAATTTTAAATACTAWAGCCTGTTGTCAGCTGCCATTTATTACACACTGGCACTGTGCTCTAACAAAGAGCAAAGTGTCCATATGCATCACATGGAGTGATATTCAAGGCAGCTGTGAAGAGTAACACAAACCTGCAGAACAGTATCAAATAAAAAGAAAGAGGTTTACAGTGCTTCATTCATTAAAAAAAAACCAAAAAAACCCACTGCTTTTTGTTTTTTAACACAGTGGATTTTAAGCATCTCTGTATTTTAGTAGAACAGCTGAATTATTGATATACACAGAAGAACCCAAAAGTTTGGCACTTTTAACAACTTGCATTTGTTATTGCATCCTCCATGTTGCATGGCACATGCATGGTAGCAGAGCCCATGCAGGCTGTGAAGCCACAGCATTTACAGAGCAGAGAAACTGCAGTTAAATCAGGGAAAAACCTCCCCAAACCCCTCACTCCTGCACTCGTGCATCTATGGAGTCACGCAGGCACAAGAAATATTGCAAAGCAGCCAAGCTGCCTGGTGTGCTCTGGGAGGGGAGTTCACGAGCCAGGCGGCTCAGTAGCTTTGATAAAAACCTCTTCTTTTTATCAAGATCTCTGCTTCTGGAGGCAGGCTGCGTGCCAGGCACGTGCTGTGCAGTCCAGCACCAGGGACACAGCCTGCCCACAGCTATCAGAGAGCTGATTTTGAGAGTTTCTGTTGGTTTCAGAGTCACCACCGTCCTTTTGTGTAATTTCATATTAATTTGTCTTCGATTTAAAGATGAGGTACCCTCAAAGCTACAAAAATTCACTTGACCAGTGGCTGACACAGCATTTTCATAATAACTAAAATTTAAGGACCAGCTGACAAAATATTTAAGGACAACCAGACCTTGCTGTGGTACAGCAGGACAGAAGACTCTTCAGGATGCCTCTTCTTCAGGTTATAAAACCAGAAAGAGAGAGGATCTGAAACCCAACCCTGACTCTTTAGGAATAYGAGCATCTGTCAAGGCCAGGTAAGGAACAGAGCCAGGCCAGGCGTGTGCCTTGCTCAGAAACCCAAGGGATTTATTTTATGAGAGCAACAGCACTTTACACCTTTGCCTCTSTAATCCCTCTCTGCTGTGCAGAGCAGACACAAGACTACATGTGTAAAACAAACACAGAGGACACTGCTGGGTGCTTATAGTAGCATATATTTTCCCCCATACTTTTCCCCTAAAATTAGCAACTCCAAAATTTTTCCAAAATTATCCATGGCTCATAAAAAAAAGGAAGAAGACATTTTTTGGGTGGGAATTGTGGTAAGAGATGGAGTGAGGGGAGAAAAAAAGCCATTGCTCTTCCCATCTGTCACAATTCCTACCCCGTATTTGGTGTTTTTCTGATTTCAGTGGCTGGGGTTTGTGTCCAAATTCCTCAGCAGGGCAAGGAAAAAGGACACAGAAGCCCAGYCCAAGTCCCTCAAGCTCAAAGTGGCCCAGCTGGTCCCCATCCTGCATGGACAGCTGGCCAGGACACAAATTCAAACAGTCACCTGTGGAGAACGTGGCTGAATGTCCGTGCCTATTCATGAGCTGGGAGGAATTAAGGCCACTGTGCCAAGCAAGGACAACTTAAACAAGTTTTTAAACTGCCAAATCACCTAAAACCCCTGGACTGCAACTCRGAAAATTCCTGAGCTGTTTCCCATGTGGTTCAGCCATCATGTGCATGGGTACACAGCGCCAGGAGAGCAGGGACAGCGGGGTGGTGGCATTTACCACTGAACCCAGTTCAATCTAGAGCTGTGTGCATGTTCAACACACTGGGCAAATTGGTGACCTCCCTCCCCTGCTCAAGTCAACCACCTCTTCTGAAAAGAGAAAGAACAGTCAGAGGTCAGCTCTGCCTCTTTGCTTCTACACCAGCACTGGTGCAATCCCTGGAGAAAGGGGAGCCTTGGCTTCAAAGCCTTGCCCCAAACTCCAGGGAAATGGAACCTGGTTATTGCACAGTCCAAGGGATGCACTCRCAGATCAGAGCACGACAGACAGACAGACAGACAGGAGTCAGACCCCAGCAGACACATCCCTTCCCTCCTATACACTCAGGGGCTAGAACAGCTCCTCTGGATCAGCCCCACAGCCAAAGCAGATGGGGAATGGTCCCCATCCCCTTAGGCAAGGCCAAGGAAGGCTGTTTTGAGATCTCAGGGGTTTCTAAATCTTGAGCACGTGTCCGAAACTCCCAGACAGCATCCCTGGAGACACTTGTGGAACGTGACACAAGTACAGTGTGCTCAGAAATTCAGTTTGTGACTGGTTCAGGTATGGAGGCTTAAACTTCTTGGTCAAATCTCACTGAGTGCATTCGCAACACGCTCCAATCACCAGCAGATTTGTTTTATTTATGTTTTTTTTTTAAAAAAACCCCAAACTAAGAACACCTAATGTTAATACTACTCTAAGTGTAAACATTCAGTTCAGTAACTTTAACTGCAAAACACTGCTAGAGTATTTACTTGGATTTATCATGTGCATTTATCACTTACATTTTCTGGATGCTGAATGCCCTCAAGTGTACTGGGAAGCTACAGGGACTCGGGAGATAGCAGCTGGCAATATTTTGAATAACATTTTCGGAAGTTTTCCAAGCCACTTAGAAAACTGAGCTCAAAAGTGAAACATACTTAGGAAACATTCATCACTTTTGAATATGGGATCTTGGCACTTTGTCTGAGGAAAAAAAAATTGATCCATGTAAGATTTTTCAAAAAAGGGAAGTTTTACAGATAAACTAACAGCACTTGATTTATTTCACAAGACAGCCAAGGATGGAAATAGTGGTTCACATTTCTGTAGTAAAGCATTATATATAAATTTAAAATCTAAAGACATATATACACACACCAAGTCTACTGCAATGCATAAATATATAAAGTTTTTAATATGCCAACTTATATAGGTCAGAAAATCGATGTATATAGTTCAAGTTTTGCAGCACTTCAGCATTGTAAAAAATAAAAAAAAAATAAATAATGGTCAATGGATTGGCTGCTGCCCTTTTCCCCAGCCCCCACACTCCTTTGCTCAGAAATCAGAATAATTCCAACCACATACCAGTGCTATGGAAAAACTGAGCAGAAGTAAATTTCAGAATGGCTCTTCAAGGACTATTTAGTGAAATATCAGTATTTTGAACTAGTCTGGGATCGTATTTCAACATATGTAAGATGATTCAATAAAGATGATGAAGTTTAACACTAACACAACTGAGGGCAGAGTTTGGCTTGTCTGAGGTCCACAAAGTTGCAGAGTGGAAAGTCTTGTATGTAGTTATAATACTGGTTGTACAAAGTATTTCTGAAGGGTAGGAGGTATTATTCCTATTTTCAATCTCTCCCATTTTATTCTTTTTAAATAAATACATGTTATGTCCCACCCATCACAACAACAATGAAATCAAAAATTGAGGTAAAAGTGTTCTACCAGCTGATCTTGACTACGAACAAAAAGTCAATTAAATATCACTACTGATGTGAACAAGGCTTAGTAAGAAATAAAATGCAAGATACTAAGTTCTTCACTATAACCACACCATAAAACCCAGCTTTCAAAGTCGGACTGCAGTAAACAAGACTGTATTGTAGCACGGAAATCATTAGTAAATCAACTTTTGATCCCAGTTTAAAGTCACTGTACAAATTTTTCTTAGCTCCTAGTCCAAAACCCACGTTTTCTGCAAAATAAATATATCCTTGTCATATTTCACCTTTGTTCTGAGATAAAATGCGGCTTTCTATGATCCTCAATCTTAAAAACCATTCTTAGCTTGCAAGCAATCTGAAGTAGAAAGGAACACAATCTATTTAATTTGTCCTTTTGCTCTTACCAAAAGCAGCAATCAWCTCTAACCATTCCAAACACCTCTTTCCTTTTCACTTCAAGGCAAACATCCCCCAAAGCCCACCCAGAAGCGCACGCCACCCACCTGCAGACCAGTTCATCAGGTTACTCGAATGATAGCGTAGAAAAAAACAGTTTACTTCTTTGTGGTGTACTGTATCCATTTTCTGGGGTGTATCCATTTTCAGATTAGTCCATTTTATATATATTAAAAATATTTATAGGAATGAAACCGTTGCAAATGAATGAAAAACCATATGTACACACCTCCACCATTTTTTTAGGCACAGACCTTATCTTTTGAGAAAGGACTAGAAATAAAAGGTGCAACGACCAACAGCTCCTGTGGCCTCACGCTCCAACAGCAGCACGCCAGGGAGGTTGGTTATCATGTAGCTTCTGTGTATTACAGCTATCCAGACCCAGATAGCACAAGGATTCGTATCAGTTCCCCRCACGGGAAACGCACCTGAAATCTTTTTTTTTGCTTTTCAATAAACTTCRCCAAAGGAAACCGATTCCCGCCAGTTTCAGACACAAAAATCCTCCTTTAACAACACGGTTTAAACTCCAAATGGTTACGACTGAAGGTGTTTCCTTGATCTCCCCTTTTATTTTCCCCCTTCTCTTCTTTTTAATGAGTACTTAAGTTATTTGTTCCCGAAACAAGTACTGAGACTCAAGCTTTGTAAGCATTTAAAACAAAAACAGTTACCATACCAAAGCACAGCATACAGTGTAAGTTTCAGCTGTAATTTCTCAGCTTTTCCTTTAAATAGAGCTAGATTATGGTGGACTGCGCAGAACTCTTCCAGTCTCCTCCCCTGGCAGCACACGGATCACGGAGAAGGTACGCGGATGCGGAACAATCCCTGCTGGAGCTGCAGTCGGAAGAGYTTGCAGTTGGCGATCCGCAGCGCCGCGCAGCCGGTGCGCCGCAGGTCCGAGGGGAACAGGGGCTTGGTGCGCTGCCAGGTGCCCGTGCTTCTCTTGAACTCCCTAACATAGTCATAGTTTGTACCTGAGTTAACAAAAAAAGAGATGAAATGTGTGAAACTCGCTGCAGCTACCGCCACGTTTAACTCTAGTAAGGAAAATATGTGAACGAGAGCATGCAGAGGAACACAAAACAGTTTCTGGAAATTATTGTCAAAAGGGGGCTACCATGATGTTTCTGATCTACTTAAACCCACCACATCTGGGATTTTGCTTGCTTATATTTTGGAGAAATTACTCCTACACTATCATATACACCACAAAAGCAGCCTTCCAAATCTCTTTTACAGAGCATGGCCAGGTGCTGACAGCTGAGAACTGACTATTTGTTAGCACACACCTATTTGGTGGGGATTGAGAGCCAAGAGTCACTATCACATCCATATGAGTCACTGGATGACACCCCTTGAATGCAGAACTGCCTGTTCCCTGCTAAGACAGGACCTACAAGCTCAGGCACTAACAGATTTTCTTACATTTAGGTAAAAGCAGTCACACACTCTTCATCTTGACTTCTTGTGCTCTTCAAATCTAACAAATGTTGAAATCTAATCCAAATCTGATCCACCAAATCAACCCAATGCTCATTGCTACTGAAAAGATCCAAAACCAAGCTGTGTGTTGCTGTATGCCCAGCACAATCCCCCGACCCACAGTAACAGAACAGTGCTCAAGCCTCTTATTCTTAAAATGTTCRGTCTCACTAGCACCAAGTATTCAAAAGATTGGAAGGAAATGAGCATCAAGAGGTTTTTGGTTCTGGTTCTGACCTGTATCGAGATCTCCAATCACGTATATGCTGGCTCCGATGGGCACAGCTCCATACACAAAAGAAGAGCTAGTTGGGATACATAGGTTCTGGTCATTTAGATAAATCCACCTGTAAAAATAACAATTAAAAAATAGAATGTGATTTTTACTGAGCACATAAAAAAAAAAAAAACAAGATTCTTTTTGCAACTGTAATCTTTGAGTCAGAAGCAGAGTGTACATATTAATTTGTTAYGTAAAGAGAACATTTTGGGCAGTCCTGGCTTCTCCCAGCCAGGAAAAGCAGCTGGTACTGCTGTGTCCTGAAGTTGCCTAATTTCAGAATRGCTCCACTCGTCTGTGTAGTCTACCTATAATAAATTCTTCTTGCAGCCACCCAKTGTGACCTTCTGGAAGAGAGCAGGCCTGATAGAGAGCCAGCAACAGCTATGCCAGTCAATTTTCCCTACAGAGAAAATTTTAGGTAGTTTAATCTTAAAATTAGTCTTTAAAATGTCTTTAAAATAAACACATATAAGTTTTAATGAATCATAGTAGGGGAAATAAATTGCTATAGTAGAACCCTGTTATTAAGCAGTGTCTCCCTCATATAATTCTTCAGCTTCTTTAATTTTGCTTTATCAGGGACAACAAATCCTTGCCTGCTAAGAACGCCGCAGCACTTGGCAATGCTTAACTTCAAGCAAGGGATAGAAGACTGGAAATCAAAATGGTGATGGAATTTGGAAAAGAAATGTCCTTTATCTGGAATTGCCACAGACCTTCCCAGTCACAAATCAGGCTCTTTTCAATCCCTTTCCAGCTCCTACTGTAATCTTACAACTCCCCTGTGTTCACTGGAAGCACAGTCTCGTTTTAACATAATCAGCCTGATCCTGCCATCAAGTGAAAAGCAGTTTTCCATGCTGAAGCCTTTGGAAAGCAGTTAAATATGTACTCCTCATCCACRTGGGATGCTGGGTTATAAAGAGGTCCCATTGCCAAGAGTTGTCAGCATCCTCTCGGTGGTTCTGAAACAAATTCCTACAAAACGCTGCTGTGCCTTTGCAGATGCTGCCACAGTTACTACACACAGACTCCAAGATGAACAAATAAAGGCCATTTTAGGGGACTGCTGCTAAACTTTTTATTACATAATTTACAGAATAYATGAAGGTCTGAGAAACCTTTGAAAATCACCCCATGTATTTTCATGGCCATACCAGATTAATTTGAGGGAAGAAGTTAGAAAATACCCTTCCTCWTACTGCTGATCTCTGAAAATTCTGCATCATCTGAATGCCTGATTCAGAAGTAAACCACTCTTCTGGCACTGAAGGAGATGCTGCTCCACATCAATTATCTTGGAGACAGAAATCAATTTTTAAAGGGCAAATGAAAGGATTAGCTGTCCATTATTTTGTCTGTGCTGTACACGGAAGGATTAATGTTCTGCAGAAAGCAAGGAAGTGGTTTGTAGCTGTCACAGAGGAGGACAGATGAACTAAAAGAGGACAGAAAAGGAGAAGTTCTCTACACTGMTTCAGAAACTCTCACAGATCAAAACATCTTGCACCATATTTCATTAGCTTCCTTCCCCTACTGTAGGAGGAGGGCACAGTATTTTCACAGCTTTTTAGCAGCAAGTGACCTAGAATTCTGAAAACTGAGTAAGTGGCAGAGAAATACAGAAGAAAGACAGGAATTTCTTTTTCCTTTTTTTAAAATTCTAACTATAGGGCCAGGTTAAGGAAGGGAAAAAACTCAGATCAGGGCTTTATCTGCATTAGATACTCTGGGTTTTGGAGTTTAAAAAAAAAAAAAAGCAAAACCCATGGGGTGAGACCCCAGCATTTTCCTACTGTGCATCAGCAAAGAAGAATATTAAAGTATCTGCAGTATCTTTAAAAAACAGGCACCACTTTTGAGGAAYGCTCACAGCAGCTTTAGCAGTTAAAACTAGGAAGGAACAAAGACAGGAAGGGCAAGGGGTCACTTTTCATCAGAATTTGACTAAGYTCCAGCTTAATGTGGGTTGTGCCCGCTGTTTGAACAGTATGGAAAAAAAAAAACCCCATGACCAAAAATTCACAATCTTCAGGAATTTGAAAACAGTCCTTGGAACATAACTCTTGCGCATTTTCCCGGGATGGCTCCACTCAAACTGAGCCCAAGAGGAACAGGGGAAAGGCAGGTCCTGCTGCAACCATGGGCAGAAGTGATCACTCTGGAACTGGAACAGGCTTCCACCCAATTTAAAAATAGAAGGGAAGGAATCCTGATTTTTTTTTTCAGTCTTAAAGTGAGACAAACAAAATAACCCATCCGCACTGCTGTAATTAGTAAGTAGGATGGTAACTGCTTTACTTCTAAGTGGGAATTAAATAAAGATGTGATACACAACCAATATATTCCAGGCACGTCACCTCAAGCTCACCCCAGCTGGGAAATGAAGCCTGGAAATGAATGAAAATCCATGTTCCTCTCATCTGACAGTGCTACCAGTCAGTGTTCTCATTACATTTGCATAAGCACTTGCTTTTAATGAAATTCCTGCACACCAAATGGAGGAAWGCTTTGTTACAATATTATTTAGTTCACTACTTATAAACTGCTGAAAGATTTTCCTTATTTTTATGAGGTTCCAGTAGCAAAAGRAACATTATAAAGGAGTTTTTACCAAAGTACTGCTTCTGAAAAGTATCCCTTACTTTTGTCTTCCTCAATACCTCCAAATTTTCATAATTCTTTTGAAATTAGAAAAGATAGAAGCAATCCCACCCCACTTACAGACCACCAGGGAAAAGCAGCAGTGGCCATACTCAAGGACAGAGCTCCACCAGCAGCTCTTACAAAGAATCCTAAAGTCAATTTGGACTCTGTGAAATATTTCCATATTAAAAAGAAAAAAACTTGAGTGTGTACAGACATCATCCAATTCTCTACACACCAACATGGTGCAAAAAGGTGCACTAGAAATTATGAACTCTGGTAGAAGGAAAGTCTAACCCACCAAGGTCTTGAATATGTTTCTAAAACTTCCTGCTTTTTATGGAGTAGACCAGCACTGGATCACTGAGTGAAGGATACCTTCACATTTCCATCTTCCGCTTTCACATTTATTAAATCTGTTTTTAGCTTGATCGATATTTTAAAAAACAGGATACAATGCACACAAAGCTCAATCTACTGCCTTGAAAAAAAAAAATCTACATCCTGCAAAAACCCYGCAGTCTGACGTACAGCATTTTCTATCTTTGGGTTCGCTTAAATTCACTCATGCACATGACTCTAAAGACAGGCTGACAAAACATTTATTAACTGAAAAATCTCAGTTACAGCAGCACTTCAAATATGAGAATTATTTTCTACATTACCCTGTTCACATTTCATGTGGATGCTACTATTCTGTCTCACTTCATTTATTTTATTACTTGTTTATACAGCACAGCTTAACAGGAGTCTCAATGTTTATTTTTTTGYTAGTGTGAAGATCTCAGCACATCCCCAGTCTTTGAAAAGTCTGCGTCATGGTTAAGAATAACAATTTTGAAAGATTCTGCACTGTGAGTTATTTTGGAGCAAGTTACTGTCAAGGTAAACAATATTAAACAAGTCCAGTCCTTTAATCCAATTCAAGCCAGAATTATGGCAGCTTACATGAATTAATATGTTTATACATTGATGTAAGTACAYCCTTAGACATTCCCACTGGAGTAAAAGCTGTAACTCAGACAGCCTCTGGGTGCCTGGGATGATGCTCRACCTTGTGCTTTGGCAGTGAGACCTGAGGCACACATGGAAATCTGTGCAGATGGCACAGGTGTGCACTGCTGCACGTACCTCACAACCAACCCCAGCCCAGGGCTGAGCTCACAGTGCAGGGAGYTCTCCCCATTCACACAGGAAGTGAACATAATGGAGTTCAGCACTTACTTAAAAACAGCTGGAAAAGCCACAGCTCATTACAAAGTGTGCAATATTGGTATGTATATATGATTGTCAAAAATCACTGTGAATTTTTGTTTGATACTGTTAGAACTGATGCACTGTGCTTCTAACCCACTGCTCTAAATCATCCTGTAAACATACTCCTCATTTCCACAAATCTCTTAACCCAACACTTTTACATTTCTGCCAATAATATATATGCATACATTGTCAATGTGCTATTTCAACTTCGACAGTGCCAATATTATCCCTTCACTGCAATGACAAAAAGTGTGTGTGCAGTGGAGTCTGAGGTTGCAGCCATCCCTCACAAAGACTCTTTGAAGCTGCTGGTTTGAAGGAGACTGAACACCTTTTATTTGCTTCAGAAACTTGCTGAGGAAATAAATGTATTTTCCAACTATAAATTGATCACCTCGTAGCAACTGCACAATGTTTAAGATGGAGAATCTGTCYTTGTATCTCTGTCACAGTAACTGTGCTCTAAAGAGCTGATAGATTGTTCACCTGTGGTACCCTCCATGGCATCACTAATRCTTTATTCTTGAGTATAATAAAGAGCAATATTGGAGTAATAAAGAAGYACAACTGAGCACATGGAATTGTTTAGTGGAATTAATATCCACAGTACTTAGCATAAGGTCTTCATAGACTTAAAAAAAGCATATTATTTATTTTGAGTGAAATATGGAAGCTTAAAGAGATTTAGAATTTGTTCTGCTRTTTCTCAATCAGCCCAGGAAATAATACTTTCACATTTTCCAGAGAGTCAATCTGCTTTCACTTGGTATTCATTTGGTATTTGTAAAACACTATTATAATGAAATTATTACAATTTCCCAGATTCAATCTTACTTCAAAGAATACCGAACAATGAAACATTTTGTCTCAGTATTGGGCAGACAGAAATATTTGCTAACTGCATTTTGAAGGGAAGTCCCTTTATGGCTATTTTCTCTCTTTCCCACATAGGTGCAACTACTCAGGTGCCACAACAAAAATCCCCCAAAAAGGAGCCACCCCACCCAGATCTCTGAGGGTACTGAAACCTGGGTTAACTGACAGACCCTGAAGCTGCGTGCTGGAACATAACACAGGGACACTGCACCCTCTTCTGGCTACAGCACCCCTGGGCTGAGTCGGGGCCTCCCAAAGCGTGGCAGCACCATCCCCAGCCAGCAGCTGCCACCATCCCTGCCAGCCTTTCCCAGCAGCTGCCACCATCCCTGCCAGCATTCCCCAATAGCTGCTACCATCCCTGCCAGCATTCCCCAATAGCTGCTACCATCCCTGCCAGCATTCCCCAATAGCTGCTACCATCCCTGCCAGCATTCCCTGTCCCCAGGCTCCAGAGGAACACCCACAGCCTGTGCCCTGCCTGAGCTGCAAGCACAGATCCCTGCTCAGTTAAATTCCTCAGCTCAGACTGGCCAGTGGCAGAGCAGAAAGGCCAAGTCTGATATCTCAGCTGCCCTCTCCTCCATCAGCTCCAGGTGAAGCTGCCTCTGCTGCCCCCCTGCCCTGTGCCTACACATCCCACACACCCAGGGACACCCAGGGACTCTTTATCAGTGTCCTTGAATCCTGCAACGCCTCGGGGATGCCACCAAGCAGAGACACCAACCCACGGTGTGGGTGCTGCAGTCAGCAGGTGGCACCAAGGACTCACCTGCAGCACCCAGGCCGGGCCCTCCCAGCTTTCCAAACTCCACCTTATGGAAGTTCAACCTGCATCAACCAGTGAAACAGSTCTGCAGTCACTGCTGAGCAGTCATGRGCTATAACCTTCTGAAGAACAGAAYCAGGCTGGAAATATTTCAAGTAAATCAGCTGAAAATAGCAAGTAKGAGAGAGGGGAGCACTTCTTTCCACAGTTCTTTCCCTTTCAAAGACCTCTGGCAAAACATTAATAAATTTCTAGCATTTCCCCAGCCTCCAGAGAGCTAGAAAAYACTGAGGGAGCATCAGCAGCAACGGCCTCTCTGATCTGTCTGCTTCCTATAACCAATTTAAAGGATGCTTTTCTTCAGCTTCATTTGATTATAGCTAGTTTAGACATCACTTTGAACAACACAGAAGACATCTTCATACAGAAATTAAAGTCTCTTTACAACCGTATCTTGCAAGAAAATTATATAATGAACTTACATCTACTGTTCTATTTTTGTGTCCTTTTATACAGGTCACTGTCATAAATCAGTCTTGATCTTCCAATAAAGACATGCTAATCTCTTCACTTGTCAACAAGTCTTGAGACATCTGACCACAAAGTCTTTTTAAAATTTAATTTATGRAAAAAGAATAATCCAATTTCCAGTYAGATGCAAGAGAAAAGTCACTGGAGGAACCAAAGCTTGTCAGTTATGGGGAATAAAGTGACTAGACAAAAAAATTCAGGGTAAGGTAATACTTTGAAAGGTTACCACATGTAGTAAGGTGGATTCCACTACCAGAGCCAAGAGATAACGAATGAAGTAATCAGAAGCAAGTTCAAAACAAACAGAAGGAGATGAGGCATGCAGTGTGGTGAGGTGGCTGTGGGATGCACAGCATCCATTGTGTGTTTCCTATGGCAAAAGCCTACATGGGTACCAGAAGCTATAAATGCTTGGAACAGAAGTGCATGAAATTTCTTATCTCTAGTTTAGGAATTCTCTTRGCTGCAAATCTCTGGAAATAGGATTGGATCACTTTCCTCYATAGAATCATGGATTCATTTAGRTTGAAGAAGACCTGTAATGAGCACTCAACAAAGAGCCTTGGGCATGAGTAGGGTGGGGGCAGCAGTAGCCTGCACTTGGAAAATCGCAAAGTAAAATGAGCAAGAGATACACGGCACAGACCTCATGGGCTTTGGAGTGCCAGATGACACAATGAAAAGTTATTTTCTGTGCTTAGAGCTGCAGCCAGTTACCTTTTAAACTCATCATGATAAAATTCAGATTTGCACGTCACCATCTCACTGGCTTGGCTGTCGTCACGACTCCTGACCCCTCCAAATACATAAAGCTCAGAGGCAACTCCACAGGCCACTGCCCCAAATCTGAAAATCCAAATGAGGAAAGAATATTAATGTAATGTCTCAAAACCATTTTGCATACCCTTCTGAACTTTCTCCGTCTTCTAYTCTTTTATTTATTTATACACACAGAAGCCTTAAATATCCAACAAGACAAGATGAGTCATGGGTATGAATTGAGTGCACCTGATTCAGATCACAAAAGAAAAAAAACAGTAAAAATATTTATCTCTAAAATTTATTCTGCAGTTCCAATTGCATCATAATTTCTAGTTTTCATTCTGCATCAGGGAACTATTGCTTGTAACATCAGGACAAATGATGCTACATTTCTACAAAATGTGTATTTATTGCTTGGATGCTTATCTTTACTCAGCCTCATGTTAACTATAGGCCATTATGACTCAGAAAGACCTGGTTAAATTCATAGGCCATGCTCACAGATTCGTCAGAAAATGGACATTTTCTCTCATCAGAGTGCTGGAAAAGCAGCCGAGTTTCCCCCTTCCATTTCCCTCACCTCCTCTCTTTGAGAGGACAGATTGCTGTCCACTGCTGAGTCCTGGGGTCGTAACACTCCACAGATTCAAAGAGTTTTCCATAGGAGCCTCCACCCATTGCATAGATTTTCTTCTTCATAGCTGCATAGCAGCCAATCTTATGGAAAGAAAGAAAAATATATCTAAAATGACACAAAAATGCACAGTATTGAGAGTTCAAAGCTATCTATACACACACAGTGAGGCATTTGGGTTGCCTGTACCATGTGTCAAACAATGCCAGGCACAAAAATGCTCAGCTATGGTTTTATTTTGGTATAGAAATAGAGAAGCTGCTCACTCTCATTTCATTTGGAGACTATTTGCTACAGCTTCTAATTGAAGCAAAAAGTTAAAATACATATTTTTAAGTATACATATGCATACACCTACATATATCTGCATTGACTGTTTAACAATAACCAACACAACAATACAGGATGTAGTTTTTACCTTTCTAACCATGGTCAAGTCCGGCTGCTTGGTCCAGGTCCGGTTATAAATATCATAGCTCTCCATAGAGATCAGCTCCCTTTCACCATCCTCACCTCCCAGAATATATAGAATCCCATCAATCTCTACCACACCAAAATTATGTCGTGCCTAAGGAATATCAATAAAGTCAACATTGAAAAACATAACTGCCATTGTGAACAAATGAATACAATCTTATTTTTCAGAGTATCTGTCTGCAAAGTGCTATTGGTATTATCCCTGGCTTGTTTTGTTTTGTTTTTTTTTAATAGTAAAGTCCTAAACACCAGCATAAGATTATTAATTTAATCAACTAAATAAAACAAAGGCTATTAAAAGGAAAAAAAAAAAACCCAAAAAGCAGAGCAGCAGAAGCCAAAGAGACCACAGAGAAATCAAAGAACAAGTTTGGCCATGTTTCAGTTCCCTTAGTGGTGGTCTCCACAATGAAGCTATTGCTTTCAGGTCTCTAAAGCAGCAAAGCCTGGACCCATTTTCTGTGCAAAGGCAGCTCTTCTATTTTGTATATATGAGCCCAGCTACCCTCAGTCTCACAGCAACACATCACAAGCAAGAAACTTAATGCATYGTAACTAAAACTGTAGCCAAATCGACATGCCTTTGTCAACCAGAGATTGCAAAGAGGAAAACCCTGTGGTAAACAACKTCTTAATAAACACCTTGTGCTGATTTACAAAGATAAAAACACAGGTGTATTAAGGATATACGTTTACAAATAACAATTGTTACTTTTTGATGGAATGTAATTATGAAGAAGGAAGCATTAACTCAAACCAAACCTAAATATGTCTGTGCAAGCCAAGTTCTGTATGTTGGCCAGTCCTCTGTCCATCTTTTCTGCACAGTCCGATCCCTTTGTCCATCTCAGAGGTCTCTTGTTTTAGAAGGCCAGTAYACGCAGAACATTAAGTATACTATAGGACTGATTCATTATGCAATTCCTGAAATTTTGTAGTTCATCTTACAGTTAGCTCTTCACCAACTGTTTAGTTTTTCCAGATCCAGCAGTCAGCATCAGACCACAAGAACAACAGGATATAAACAGAAGTCAGTCTGTAGCATGATTTTGAATGTGTAAGATGCAAGCAACTGGAGATTCAGAATAAAAATTTTGCAGAAGAAAAGGAATATTTTGYCAAAGTAAAAACTTAAATCCCAACAGTTAGATAGAGATCTTGCCTCATGCATTGGTGGTAAGGAACTCCATGAATTGGTGTCTGGATCATATTTCTCTCCAGAGCTTAGCGTTCCCTTGTTTTCATCCTGACCACCAAGCACAAACAAAAATCCTTCTGTAAAACAAAATGCAACATGATCTTAAGAACAGGAYTCTCAAAAAGAGGACTCACACCTGCACACTGAGCAAAACAACGGGACTGGTGAGCTCTATTCTGGAATTCACCAAGAGATTCAGAACAGTCACAGGTCAGACTCTGGACTGCAGAAGGTAAAGCACATACTTACATCTGACTAATATCTGACTATATCTAACCCTACAGATACCCTTCAACATATTCAGTGATGCAACAACTACAATTTACTTAAAACATGAARTACTCCTGGAGAGACAGATGTAGCAGATTCCCACAAAATGTTGCGGGAATAGCGATTTTAAGACACTCAGATGACAGGGATTTTCACAGAATCAAGTACAGTTTTGGGCAGACAAAGGGGAAGCATGAAATAACCCCAGTGCAGCCAATCTTAAAGAAAATACATTATTATAAGCTGTATCTCARATTTTGAGGCACTGGTAAGTTTTCATAACACTGAGTTTACATAGACAAAGTTCCCCTTTACCTGCTGACAACACTCCATGATTGATCCTTGGAATACTCATAGGAGCAAGTTCAATCCAGAGCTGTCTATTGGGATCATAAAGAGGACACATACACCGCATCACTGAGGTTGGTTTCCGTGATCTGAACACAGGGTAGGGAGGGAACAAACAAAAACAGAAAGACAGAGACAGAGTTTTACGAGTTCACTGTTAACACCTTGTGTCCAAAGATTGCTCATTCTTGTTTTCATGTATATTCACCACGTGGCATTTCCCTGGTAAGGAGAAGACCCCCAAACCAGCATGTAAATTGAGTTTGTACAGACCATTCCTACTGTATCTGCTTGTAACCATTTTTATGAACTYTGAACAAGCTACGAAGAACTGATAGAGAGCATTAGCAATGTCTGAGTAAAGTTATTTACAAACKGCCATGCAAACTGTTATCTGAATGGTTTACTACACCTCTAAAAGAGCTAAAATCTAAATGCTAAATATATTTAAATAGGACAGAACCCTCCTCTCTGCTCCAGGGGGTAGTCAAGAAAAGAAAGGGATTACTGTGTGAAACAGGAATTTTCACCTTATCTCAGATGCACCAATGATGACTTTTCTAGAACCACATGTATTATAAACAAAACAGTTTCAAGCACACATTCACTACTTTTAGGTTTTGTTACAGATGCTTTTCAGACAATCAGAATGGTGTTTCTCCAGTGTTCTGTGCTTAAGTAAAATCTAYTCAGTTTAAAAAAACCGAGTGAACAGTTACGGAATTAACAACCCGACTTTAGGTTTACTACACCTTGAACATCAGAAACAAAATAACTATTTATTGCTGTATCATTCCCAAAGGTATTTTAGGTGTGTCTGACCAACCTCACACCGACTCAAATTATAGAGTAATAAGCAATAGGTGCACATCTCCTGTCCACACTGTTCTCAGAATGCTGTGAGCGCTGGCCCTGGGACCAGCCRCGATGCCACCGCACACTTACACTCGCTCTTCCCCCCCAACAGTCACGATGCACTCGGAGTAGCCCCGGGGCTTGAAGGAGGCCAGCATGGCCTCTCCCTGCTGCGGGGGYGTCAGGGGGATGTTGTTGCACTCCTTGACAATCTCCCGCACCAGCGGCTCGCTCATCATCTGCTCGCGCAGGTACGCCGCGTCCAGCCCCGAGACCCACACTGCC
Organism: Malurus melanocephalus; assembly: GCF_030028575.1. Taxonomy (NCBI): domain Eukaryota; kingdom Metazoa; phylum Chordata; class Aves; order Passeriformes; family Maluridae; genus Malurus; species Malurus melanocephalus. The sequence goes on from NW_026623405.1 coordinate 512,132, forward strand.
GACATGACATCCTTCATGTGGACCTGCAGGAGGGACAG
>NW_026623405.1:512414-557483 GCF_030028575.1 Malurus melanocephalus
GACACAAAATCACCACAGCACTCAGGGCAGGAGGGACAGTGACACAAAATCACCACAGCATTCAGGCACCCGCACACATAGACACTCCTGTGTTTACTGACTACTTGAGAATTTTTGATATTGGTAAGTAATAAACTGTACAATGTAATATTACTAAGAAAATGCATCAAGTCCTCAAAGTTTCTCTATAAACATGCTGYTTGCTTTCTTGCCACATCAAAAAGATTGTATCATCAAACACCAAAACAGTACTTTTTTTTTAATGCCTATTAAATAATAAAGGCAGCAGATGATGTATCGTTAATACAGCTTTCACCCTTTTACTGCAAAATTCAATTAATTCTCTAAGTGTAAGATTAGTCCTGAAAGAAACAGATCTATTTCAAGTTCCCACTCATTAGAATAAACAGCCCAATTTGTACCACATTCAAAATATAAACATTGGGATGTCCTGACCTTTCTGGATTCTGAATCATGAGAAATCCACCTAATCACCGCTTCAAAGACGTATCTTTCGTTTCCAACATTGAGCTTTTCCATCGACAGCACTTCTTTCAGTTTTTGAGGAGTCAGTTCCAAGAATTCCTCTGTGCTGCTGACATCTCGAAAGTGAGTTTCCAGATACTCTGAGGCAAGGTAGTGAACATGATGCAAACAATAGTGCAGTGCAAAGTCCCGAATACCAATACAGTTCTCAGCAGCTATGCAACCTTCTAAAAACTCACAGCAGAGAGTTTTTAAGTCTGTAAGCAGCAGGAGATCAGCTGCCTGTACCACATCTTGGATAGTTTCTTCATTTAGCCTGATCTGCAAGAATTAATTTAGAAGTTATAGCTACTATCACTCATTTGTTCCATGACATGCCCGCATTCATTACACTCATTCTCAGTGGCTGGAAAATGGAGTATTAATGCCAGTGTAAAAATTAGGAGAAACTGATATGACTGCTAACCATTTATTAATTAACACAGGGATGGAAAGGCATTTGCTTGACAGAAGGTGTGGAGCAGAAATTTTGCTCCTGAAGCAACCAACCATAAAATTGCTCATCTCATCCAGGAACCTAAAATGAGYTTTGCTGCAATAAACAAAGCATTTTTTAAAATGCATATCCAGGAATAAATTTCAAGCCAAATCTGCCTTTTCTTTTTCTCCTGAAAGTTAAACTCATTCAGCAATCTCAATCTTGTTCCAAATAAACTAGACACACCAACTTTAATTCCTGCTAAGGCTCCTGGCAGGCAGATCTGACCGCAGATCTCTCTGCCAGAGAGATGGGCATGAGGAGCAGGGAGGGAGGGTGCCTGGTTCATTGCAATGCTCAGTGATGGGGTCTCCATCTCTGTGCCTACCAAACCAGTCTGCTGTCACAGCTGACAARCACTGCTTGTTTTAAAGCAGGTTACTGAAGGTGGTCACCAATTTTGATACAAGCATTTGACATAAACTCTAAATTTTACAGCCCTCCCCTGCTGCACAAGGAGAGCAGAGACAACTCCTGCAGAGCCTACTGCCTCTACTTCACATGCACAGCCCCACTTGGCAGAAGTTCTATCACAAAGCTTTAAACATCTTTCAGGACAAAAACTCAAGTTATTTTGCCAAATAGTACAATTGAGTTTTCGTTTTTTTTTAATACCATACCTGCCCACTGAAGATGTAATCTAGTATCTCTTTCATGATATCAACAGATATCCCTTCAAGTTCAATCTTGTATGTTGAGCCATCATCCTTTGGAGGATTGTAATTCAATTTTGTTCTAAGAGAAGAGAAAAGAAAAAGAGGAAAGTTCAAAATTATGGGCATTGCTTGCTCTCAGTTTCTGAAGAAACAAACACTAGCTATGGACCAAGCACCTGAGCTACAACAGAGATGTTAAAACCTTCCAGYGTGATGGGAAAACTGTCCCTTGAATCAGCACGTAGGTATGGTCTCTGATACTGCTCATCACATTTCCAAGCTGAACAAATATGTCAGCCTTGCAAACTACCCAGGCCATCAAAGAGCCTAAGTATTTTTTATCCCAGTTCATTCATCACAAGCATTCAAAAACTTCACTCAGACCTTCCAACAGAACAGCRGCTCTGCTGACAGATGAAACACAAGAATTTGCTTTGATAAAGGTGGAAAAAAACCCAAAGCAAAACAAAACCAAACCTTTTTTTACSAAGAAAGAAATAATTAGAGTTAGCAGATGTGATCAGAATATTCACTGGCAGCAGAAACATTTGGATTGCATTGTCATTTTGTGTAGTTTATGATGTTATCAGCCTAATGCTCTGCCTGGCTGTAACCAACCATGCACTCACAATCTCAGCAAACAGCCCATGTGCTGCTCAGCAGAGCTTTAAATATTCATCTACATCAGTGGACGCTTCACATACAGGCCATTTCTTTAAACATACCAGGAGCACTGTGATGTGCCTGTGAATAGAATGATGGGGGTAGGGGAAAGGTGAGGAAGTAATAATAGCACAGCAGACACTTTGCTTTCCACTGGCTGTCAGTGCAAACATTTCTTCCAGGAGAGACAGCTTTAAGTGTTCAAAAGGGAGCAGCATCCACCAGTCTGGTGCAAACAGCCATGAGAGCTAATAAAAGATTATTTTAAACATAWTTTTCCACACTTTGGTCAATTAAGAATATATTATATAAAGACCAGAAAGCTTGTTTCACTACCACTGTGTATATATAGTGACCTACATCTATACCACAGCATATTAAAATAAAAGCCTTTATAACTTTTAACATTAGAGTATATTCTGAGATAGAATTAGTTTCTTAGTGTGAAAAGCTATGGCTTTGTTAAGCTGAAAGTGTCCAGTCTGCCACAGCCTCCTGCTATCCACACTCATACTAAGCAAATACATAAATAGGTCTTAGCTAAGGGTAGATTCTGCCTCACTTACTCATATCGGAATAAATTAGTTTCTCACAAAATGATCTGTAACTCACATCAAATAAAACCTTAGYCTGTAAGGAGCTATTTTTAAGTGTGAATAAGGACATTAATTTTAGCCCTTTAGTTCATCATAGTTGTGGTCTTGTCTTCACATCCCTGTTCTACWCTGCASAACACACAGAGATAGCGGTGCTGGRGTGCCCAYGTACAACTGCACCAGGGCTGAAGCTGCTTCACCCTGTGTGCACAGCACCTGGCATGGGTTACAATACAAATAACAACAACAGCATGGCATGGATTAGGAAATTGTTTATTTCCTAACACTTGGAAGGAGATTAGGAAAATTATGTGACTCCCATTAAAGCGCATGCTGAAATAGCAGGCACTGATTTACAGGTTGTCAGCTGAAAACTCCTAACGCAAAGTGCATTTCCAGCAGAATGTACAACATGCACAACCTCCACTCCAGCCATCCTTCCTTCCCCATGTGCAATGTGCATTTTTCATGTCCACAAGCTCCAAACAAACCACAGAGMATACACACACAGGGCAATGCGCCTTTTCAACTCCAGCACACAGCAAAGGCCTTTTACACAGATTTTCAAATCAATCCAAACTACCTCCACTTCCACTCCAATTGTGGGTTTCTCGTTTTGTAACAAATGGCGCTCTTATTCCCTGGGATGAAACTGTGTTTTCTYTTAATTTAACATAAAATGTATCAAGGTTAACAGCATCCAGCTTCCTTCAGCAGAAAAGGCAGTTGGGTGCTCCCTGGATCTTAGTGGTGTCAGATAACTGTGAGTAACTGTTATGTCAAATACACAGCAGTATCTACACAGAACCTAGGGAGTCCAACACATTGTGGGGCTTAAAACAGGTCCAGAGCATATAATAAGCATGTTGATGCCAGCACTAATGGGGAGATTAGGGAAAGGACTCGTGCTGTTTATCACTAACTTTCATCTTAGCATCACCTGTACACACCCAAGCTAAATCACCTCATTGGGTGGACTTTACACCGACGCCTCCTGGTAACCAGAAAGTGTTGTTCAGAGTTTTTGGGTCTTATCAGGCTAGATGTTCTAATTACTGTGTACTTTTTCAGGCATCAACAGTTGGTAATCTGAAAAGAAAAGACCTAGCACCTGATTGCAAGGCCAAAACACAAAGTCRAGGCAGAAAAAATAACCTTGAGAACAAATCAAATTATTTCACAGTTACAGAGCTCGTATGTAGCAAACATTCACCTTATGCAAATGCTTCCCAGTTCAGATTAAATTTTGTTCCTATCATCTGCCATGGGAAGCAATAGTTATCCATCTGTCACATGATTTTAAGTTTTTGGTTAATAAACTACAAGGTTATTTATTTCGGTACAAGTACTTCTGAGCTCTGCCAAAAGAGCCATTCCCAAAGGCAGCTGGAGGTACTCATTGTCACTCACATCAAAACTGCAGGACAGCTAGTGGCTGTTGGGACGAGGGGAAGAAAAATATGGTGCAAGGACATATTATAACCACCAGCTTTGGGGCTGGAAAAGTTTAAGAAGGAAAATCGTGAGTCCAAATGGAAAGAAAGCTGAAGGAGGAGMGAAAAGTAGGAGGTGCGAAAGCGGAGGGCAAGGAGCCACATGTCCTCTTGCATCACCCAGCACCAGCTGTGACCTGCACCCAGCAAACTGAGGCCTGGGCACCCCTGTCATAAGACACAGAGACTGAATGAGAAAGTTTCCAAACAAGTTGGTTCCCAGTTCAGAAAGACAATGGGTGGCACATGGAGAAATAATTAACCCTTATCCTCTATCAAATTTCATTTTTAGAAAGTAAGTTACCAGCTCTGCTTAAGCAGAGGCTTTTCAGTCATTCAGCACCCAGAAGGAGGATGCCTTCCTTCTGCCACACTCCTCCTCGGGGTGATTTATTCAGCCTGTGATTTGTGTGGCTGAGAGCTRGAAGTGGCAACCAGCAACCCAAGGTGCAGAGATGTGCCGGCTGCAGCACAGCTGCTTCGAAACCAGGCATGTGACAGCTTCCTACTGTGGACAACATTTCTAATTACTTCAAAAGCACTCCAAGCTGCCAAAACACAGCAGAAAAGGCTGCCTCAGTCTTCCTTAATTCAGATGGAAGACCAGAACATCAAGATTTAGAAGAAAACAACCCTCCCAGCCAACCAAAAAACCCATGAGTTGGGAGCAGAGCACAGCCGAGACAGAGTTGGAGGAAACGAAACAAGGCAACTTCTTCATCCTGTTTTCTCAAGTAATTTAATTTTGAGCAGCTTGACTCCATACACTTTTCCAAACAGTGTTYTCCATTTTTAATTAAGATCATCGTTTTAAGTTGAAATTGCTTCCASTAACATAAAGTGTTCTATAAATGCTCAACATCCACCCCAGCATCTTGTGYCTCATCAGGAAAACTGCTGGCACACACAACACCTTGAGCCAGTGGCATAAGAACAAATGGGTTGATGTTGTGTTTTGATGTTGTCTGTGTGACAAATTTAGAATCTGCTGTTCCACATCACTTAAGGAATACAATCCTAATGAGTCATCTCAAATGYTCTACATAAGGCAGAATGAGGATAAAAATTCCAGTACCTCTTCTGTGTATGCAAGCAGTATAAGCAAGGTGAATCCTCAAAATGAAAAGAGGAGCTTAAGAGCTGATGATGATACTGCTAGGAATGACAATTCACATCTAATGATATAAGATTCAAATAATTAAAAAAAACACCCAGAAGCAAAAAGCAAACTAACAGGTAAATTAAGATTGTCCGAAGTTCTTGTTAAAATTAAGATGGCTCTTCCAATTTATTGTTATTTTAGAAGAGCAAAACAAATCAAAACACAATCATACTTCCAACCTTACAGTCAATCCCTGTGAGAGCATTGTTGTGGGACAGTTAAGATGTATAAGCAGATTGATAAAGAGTCCAAAATGTCYGTAAACTTGGTTTTCTTACATTTTAAGTCAAAAGCTTACAGGCTGGGAATAATAATTTTTAAAAACTAAACTAGAAAAAACAACAAACAAAACAAAAATTCAGATGAAGAAGTCAGCCACCACCAACACCACCTGCTCTCCTGAGTCAGACATAATTTTGTGGGAACATTTTCATCTTTCAAATCTCTGCCTTATCTGTAAACTKTCAAGGAAAAACAACAGATGTGGTTTTACAATGGTCACATAAGTTATAAGGAGAACAAGAGCACAACTCTGGGAGAGCTTTAATCCTTAGCATGAGGGTATAGAGACAGAACACCTGTCTGCAAAGCCTGTGCCTATGAGAAAGCTCTAGACCACATTCACCTCAAGCAGGTTGTTGATATTTACAGTGAACAGCCATCGAAAAATCTGGGAAACAAGAGACAGATGCTTTGGGTTTGGTGCTTTGCAACACAAAACTTTTACCTGCTCCGATGTCATCACAGTGCAAACTCAGTTTGCTGACCTACTTACACAGTCAAGAACCAGACTGCCTGAGACCAGAGAGAGACACTTCTCTTTTGGAAAGGAGAGCTGTTTTCCCAGATTAATGGTTTTGCTCAAGATTAACCATAAAGGCTGGTCTGCACATGCTTTGCTGGTATTGCCACACTARCAAACTTTATTACTGGAGTAGCAAAGCCATCCTTCCAAACCACAGAGTAATACAACTGGGGTTTGATGATGTATCCTTTACCTGCACAAGTGTTTTGGCCTTCTCCAGAGAGCATCAGCATTTTGAAAAGACGTTGTACCTCCAACAAATGTTTCCAGCAAAAACACGCACCAAACCCAAAACAYACTCACAAGGATGACTCAGTCCCAAAAATGGCAAGTGAGTACTTGGAGATTTTGCATCACTAAGGAGAAAACTTTAAAAAATGTGCTTTTGATGCACATTTAGTCTCGTCCTGGTTGGAGTCTTTCAAGTACAAGCTTTTCATGGTAAATCTAATTAAGTCCTACTTAGGACTGACCATATTAATGGTGAAGTTTTTCATTTGTCTGCCTTTATCCTTGCAACATTTTCTCCCATAAAGGCTGGTCTTTCTACGTGCAAAAAAAAAACCCTTAATAATCACATTATTAAACAGGTCAGACATAAAAACATGATGCAGCAGTTCACTCCACCCACCGCCATCCTCCAAAAAGATATTTTACAACCAAATCAGAAGGTTTCCTTTGAGGTCGCACCCTGGCCTTTAGCACCACACATAAAAGCCAGTCTTCACCACACCCTGCAATGGGTGCCAGCTCTCAGAGGATTTTGGCTATGCCTCTCCTATGTCTCTCTCCTTAAGATTATCTGTAACTGCAACTTCACATCTCAAAGCAAAGGAGTCCAYCTAATAGCTCAGCACAAAAAGTTGCAGAAGTTGCTTTGTTTGCTTTTAGACAAACAAAACCTGTGACATACAACTTAATTTTTTCARCTATTGAAAAGTTTAAGCCAGGCAACAACGCAGCTTCCTCCACTTCCATAGGAAAGGGGACAAAGCAATTCCCTCAGCAGCAGCATGGGGGGACATATACAGGGCTCATGAAGAGCTTGTTTATCATGAAAATCCGAAATTACCCTGATTACACTGAGCTCATCCAGAACTAGATTGTAATCTAAATTGGAAATCTACCCTCAACCAACATGCTTTGCCTAAACATGTGAGTTAGCCCCAAGTAGACAGAACACACACTCAACAAACTGTGCCCGAGAATGGACCCTGCAAGTTCTCAGCAGCACCAAGGACCTGATGTCTCATTCTATTTTGGTTTCTTTGGCCAGCATGGGAAGAACCCAAGCAAGAGCASCAGCTGAGCTTGCAAACAAATCAAACAGCAGCAATGCAGATGAGCTGGGCACCTGTGGTTCGTGCACCTCATGCGTGGCACAAAGCACAGCTCAGGCTCATCTGTGATGTGGTGGAGTAACCTGGGTCASCAGTCAGCTGTTTRTCCATGATGGACCTTCCCRTGACAGAARCATGTGCCACTGGATTTAAAAAGGWGGTTTGGTTTGGTTTTTTGCTTTGTTTTGAAAAGGTGGGAAAAAATATCTAATACCTGCTCCTCTGCAGGCAGCAGGCTAKTCTGCATGGATCACTCATCAGAACCCCTCACGAAGTAACTAAATCTTTCTCATACTGATGACATTTTTYTGCTCCACATGACACTTGAATCCAYTCACTAAACTKAAAATTTTCATCAGTGTTACACTTTCCAGGTAGTAGTTTGAAACTAGGCCCTCCTCAGAAAAACAAAGGAAGACGTTTTTGAAATAAAGTTGTAAGCCAAGAAATGAAGAGTTTCATACTTGAAAACATGTCTTCTTTCAAATTAACTCTGCTTTTAAGCTTGTTAAAAGAGCTTTTTAAGAAGAAACAAGTACAGTGCCATATCCACATTGCTAAATTTGCTGTTAAATATGTTTAAGAAATGCAGTGCTGTGTGACGTGTCTAATAATCCAAATATTCCTGTMTCTTACTAATATCATTACTTAAAGAACACCAATAAATCTTCTGGGAAAACATGGATTAACCAGGTTTTATACCTCACTTAGCCTCACTGAACTTGGGAGGAATAAACAACAGAGTCAGAGAAAGATTTTCATAATTGCTGGTATGTATGGAGTCAAATAGACAAAATTATGAGTGCATGAGTAGTGTTGTGGAACAGCTGGAAGATGTTTGGAATYCAGCTGAGGGAAGCACCGGAATTCTGGGTATGCCCAGAGCTGGAAAACACAGATCTGCAAGACCTTCACAGAAAGCAATGACASAGCCAAGAGGAAAAAGGAACCAGGAACGTGGATTCCATCAGCACAGGAGTCTCCAATGCTGAGCACTCACCATGTCTGTAAACAAGAGCTGCACCAGGCAGCCCACGTCATCCAGGGGATGTAAACCAATGTGCCTGAGGACATAAACCAGCCACTACATGGTATTAAGAACATATTTCCTTGAGAGGCACAAGGAATTTCAGAGCTGTGCATAARCAGTGATTTATTTTGTTTTTTTGGAAACATGAAGCCGTGGCAAAGATAAAATGTGAGAGACAAAGACAGGAGTGGAGAATCCCCTGTGCRTAGGAAACACTACACTGTACTCAGTACCTGCACAGAGAGAAACCTCTGTACAATATACAAAATAGGAGTATGAACAGAGAGGGAAGAAACAATCCTTTCAAATCATTAGTTAGAGTTCATATTTGTCAGTCCACACCAGGAAGAAGTTCCTTTCATAACTGCAGCTGAGACCAACACAAACAAAACTGGTTCAAAGAATTAAAAAAAAAAAAACACCAAAAAATCAAAATACAAATCAAGCATTTCAGACTCATCAGCTCCAGACACATCAGTAACTTCAGAGCGGCCCAGTTCCAGCCACAAAATACATTCAAAATCAAGAAAAAAAAAACTAATAAAAAAGGTTATTTTAATAAGAAAAGTTTTGCCAAACAAGGCAATTAATGCAAGTGTAAAAGCAACCTACAGAGTAYAAATTACCCAGCCATCCCAAGCAGCCCCATCCTGCCACACCTTCCAGCCCAAYTCGCCTCTTACGTCAGGCACGCAGCTGAGCTGAGCGTCTCCACATACAAAGGAAGGACAAGAAATCTCATCTCTAGTTCTCCTGGGTAAACAAGATGCTCTGATTCCCAGTTCTCCTTCTGCTTGACGTGTAGCAGCAGCCCAWGTGTATTTTTTTACTATTTTGGGCTGGGTAAGAGCCTTATGGCGTCTTCCCTTCAGGCCATCTCTAGGGGCTTGTTGGAGCAGGAATATAATTAACAACTCCCCATTCAAGCCTGGTATAGTGACTCCTAAATCCCTTTTTAAACCATCAGCTCTGAACATACCTTTATCACTGTTGCCCCTCAACTGCTTATCCAAACACAACATGTGTGTAGGCACTTCTGACTTGTGCCAGGCAACTTCTCAGTTTCTGGCCAAGGCAACTATTTTGATTTACTGCCTCTCAAAGTAACAGAGACTTTACAATTCGGTTATCACAAAAACATAATAGGTAGCATTTCAATTAAATTTTTTAAAAATCGAAACCAAAACAAAACTATGCTTATTTCAAAAAACAGTTTGTAAAGTCTGGAAGCAAATTCTGGCCTGATCTGTTCCTAACTTCCTACTTCCTGGGCAGCCTCCAAAGCTCCCGGGAGACTGCCAGAAACAAACTTTTCAAAGAAGTTTGTCTTCATTGATGACAACAACGACCAGAGAGCCCTCCTTGACAGTGCAGTTACCACAGCACTGCCTGCACTCCCAGTGAAGAGGACACARGCCCTGGCACAAGCACAGCGTGGTTTGGCTAAAAAACAGAGCTTGGGAGCATGGGGTCCTGACAATCAAACAGCTCCCAGATCCAGCAGCCATTTGTGTTCGTGACTTCCATACTTGTCCCAAATTGAAAAAAAAGTTTTAAAACACTATAAAYGGTCTTTATAAATGTCAGCAAAAAACAAACAGGTATCAGGAAATAAGCAGGAGAAGCTACTGGCATGTGTTGGCTTCTACTTGACCTTGCTCTACGATATTCATTGTCCAACAGGTGGAACAAGAAGTGCCCAGTCGCGCCTCCAGGGTGCAAGAGGGACGTCCCACCTCCCACACCAGCACTCACAGATCTCCCAGCCACATTCCCACAGGGATGGTGTCCCAGCAGGCTCCCCTCGTGACAACGGCAAATGCTCCAAGTGCCAGCACACAGAGGAAAGGGCAGGAGATCAGTGCTGGGGGGCACGACCTGCCACATCTCCATGGAAATCTATTTTGGCACTGGCTGTGGCTGTGCAGGGTCATACAAGGTCTGCAGTGTTTTAGGGATGTCAGGAGGTTGAACAGGACAAGTGAGGAGATGCAAATGCTGTCAGGTTATTTCTGACCAAAAACCCATTTACAAGAGGTACAGCTATTTATAAGTACGTAAAAATAATGTGAACCTAACCTTACATTTACATTCTTGTTTAGTTATATTATGCTCATCTGAAAAAAGATTGAAATATGATTACTGGTCCATTACTGAGTTTGAAAAGCCTTGGGGAACAGTATAGAACACATGCAGCCATCTGTAATCTGCTCACGCAGATGCGTGAAAATCAAAGACAAAACTTGCTGAGGTAACAAAAATGTCTTAATTCAATTTGTAATGGAGCCACACAATCCCTGCGTAACAACATTAAATTTGTGTAAGAAAATGGGCTTAAATATCCTCTTTGTTCAGGTAGCTCCCACAYGCTCCCTATGATCCAGCAAGCAGACAGTCAGTGAGCAAAATATAAAGAGTTGCAAGTTTCAGCTGGCCAGGAACGACTCATGCCAGACAGTGACAGATCTGTTCRGATGAGAACATCTGCTGCTACTGCTGAGGATACCAGGAATAYTTGGACCCAATCTATCCTATAAAAGGTTGGCGGATATGTGCCACAACTTAGGCCAAACTTACTGGCGCAAGCATGGTTTGTTCTGGTAAAAGCCCTCTTATGCCTCTGTAATTTACACTAGGCTCTCAAACAAAATAAATTAAACCAGGGCAACGGATCTGCACTAAGGAAATTGCCAGGACAATGAGTGTTAYAAAAAAAAGTGCAATTTTCTGGCTGATTCGTTACAGAAGAGAAAACCAAGAGCTAACCTGGCTCAAGTGTAACCACTCTGGGATGCACAGCAACATCACCACGAGCCAAACCACGCTTTGTCCCATGGCGGTTCCTCTGGAGGAACCCTCCTTTTCTCAGGCTCAGGAACATACCACAAGATGYTAGAGATATGCAGGGAGACTTCTGTGCTTTGTAAATGGCAGGATTTGCTCCCGGGGCACACAGAGGGATTAGATAAACCGGTACATACAAGGGAATTCTGTAGGAATTCCCACAACCACCCCCCAACCTCACTGCCTTGAGAGAGCTTCCAACCACTTGGCATTAAGCAGTTGAGGCAAGACCTCAAGAATCAATCTACCACAAAAATTAAAAGTCTCACTGGTCCCACAGACTGAAAATTTGGAAATTAAACAGGTCTTTATTATTATTCTGCACTTGCAGAAGCCACCCTATGGATCAGACAGGCAGGTGGGACCCATGACACCAATAACACTTCCATGTGTTTCCATGGCCCCTCAGGTCTTTTTTCCTCTCCCCACTGAAGATGCTATCTTTGAGCTGCATGGATAATCCAGTTGCCAAATAACTAGTGGGAAAACACATCACTATAATTTACAAGTGTCCTACTCATAACCAGTMAGCCAAACAGCTCCCATGCAAAACTAAAAAACAGGTAACGCTCCTCTCTCTGTGGCTGCACAAATCCTTCAGCACACACAGACTCTGCTCACACCCAACCACCCCCTCACAAAGTTCATGCCTACTTATTTTCCTACTCACACCCTAAACTAGGCATTCATGCAAACCCTACAGCTTCTGAACTCGCCCACCAACTTGCCCAGAGCCACAGCACATAATGACACAGCCAGACACTGAAAACACCACATCAGCTCATACTTCCACTGCTTCACTTCAAGTTTCACATAAACACTTATTTCTATTCCAGGTTTTACTTCTGAAATTACTTAATGGATTTTTCTGAGCTTTATACTGGAATTTTTCAAATGAGAGCAACCTGAATCAATTGGCATTTGGAGACTACAACAGCCTGTGGAACCAGAGCTTTGGAATCAGCCACCCTGAAAATACAAGGGCAGGAAGTTCTCATGTCTCCTGCAATAACTGTTTCTATAGAGGCCTAAACTGATTTTCTTTGAAAAACCAACACTCAAAATAGATGGGACTTGCACAGAATAGGCACAAAGTGGAGATTAAATTAATCTCCAGAAAGAGCCACTGAAATGTTACCCTTGGCTGGAAACACAATGCTCCAACATTGGCAACMTACCTGACCAATTCTACCCAATGTGAAGACCAGCTGGACTAARAGAGAGATCCTGGAGTGATAAAAAGAAGAGAGACAGGCAGCAAGTAAAAATTAGGCTCTGCAAAGGTAGGTAATACAAATGTGTTTCTTAATGTGCCCTACAAGAACTAGGTACATGTATTTTTGGTTCTTCACATCTTGAAAGCCTGAGGAGAAGACATGAGTAAGCTCTAAAAAAAAAAAAAAAAATCCAACCACGCTTAATCATATTTATATATTAATGCATGTAACCTACTTTCACACATAGTTAATGAGTTCCTTCATGAGATTTGAACCTGAACAATTCTGAGTTTAAAAAAACCACAACTCTAATGACTACAAGTTTTGTTGCTAATGTAGTTGTGTCTGGAGCTCTCATTCCTCACACACGCTTAACCCATATTTCCCCAGCACATTTTTCAGACATTGCACTGACAAAATACCATGCTTCAAGAYGAAACTGTGAAAARGCACTTCTCCATTGGATAATTTACRGTAWCTTTTAATTAAGCATTTTTGTCACAGTAAAAAAAAAAATTACATTTCCTGTAAACTCATCCTGCTGTAACAGTAGAACAGCAGTTTTTCCAAGGACATGACCTCTTACCACCTACTGCAATTCTTCTGAAACTTAATGGCAGGCATATGGTCATCTAAAATATGATGGCCAATGACCTAAAAAGCATTCAGGCATTTTGAAGAGTATGAATCAATGGCGCACTTCTATGTCACATCTTTGACTTCTTTCACCACAATCTTCCAAACCTGCTTCTCAAGACAAGCAGTGACAAAAAATCATTAGTGCCTAGGCTCCACCATGTCTTTTTTTGCAAATTCTCGATCATCTTCCTCCTCTGTGTATTTTATTTCATTTTATATCTCAGTTCTGCCAGCTCTATCAGTGCAGAGAACTGTTTCTTTAAGTCTGTGCATGATCACTGCCATTTAAAAGTTATTCACCAGCCTCATATTCTATTTATTTTTAGTTTATTTTTGTACTTGAGAGTGTTGCAGTTGTACTACAACGGTCACCCAAAACACCGTATTGCCTACAAGCAGATGATATGACACTGCAGAAGGTTGAAATTTTTTGGACTGTAGCATAAAGAATCTCCATCCTCACCTAGCACAAAAATGCAAATTTTGTGACAACTTCACGGGAAGCAGCAGCTGGAAGAAATGCCCAAACAGTACAAAAAGTCTGCCACAGATTTATGATAATGCTGTGTTTAAATGGTACTGAAGCTCTGCTCCTACTTTACACATGAAGACTAAACAAATGTCTTATCACCTGCAAATGAGTGGACTGAAAAACCCTTTGAAATTAACCACTTGTACATTTTGTTTACCCACTCTGACATGCAGATATGTATCACAACCTCTCGTGGAGGGTATGTTCTTTTCACCTGATGTCACTGGACTTGTCAGCACTGAGAGTGATGAGGTTCAGACTGGTGTCACCAGGACTTTCTGTGACCTGGGTTTCCCTGCACACAGAGCCCAGGAGCAGCTGTTTGCCAGGCACCTCAGAAACCATGACTGTGCTAATGCAGCTCGTCCTCCCCAGCAYTCGCTGTCAAGTGGCACAGTTCTGCTGCACATGCTGGTGACAGCCCTGCCAAGAGCTGCCAGCGATCCTGGCACGGCCAGGCTCTGTCCCTCTGGCAATTTCTGAGTGATGTTCTTAGATATTGTGGGGGCATAAGCGWTGGGGAGACAAACCTGCATTTTCATTTTTTAATTTAGAAGCCGATGTACTTCAGAACCCATGACCAGCACCTGGAGCCCTGTCTTGCTAAAAGACATTAAGGAGGAAAAAAAATGATGCTGAAGTGCTGACTCGGTGCGGCCGAGGGACACACAGAGCCCAGCACCTCRCAACGTCCCTGGGATGCTGCCCCTCGGCCGGACACCTCCCTCACCATCCTCATAGTTCATCCTTTAGGGTTTACTTGTTCACACCAGGCACTTGGCAGCAGTGAAGTTGTTGGGGGGATTTTTTTCCCCGTTGGGTGACACAGCCTCTCAGAGCTGGGAGAAGCAGCGGTGCGATGCCGAGAGCACGGCGGCTCCTGCGGAGGGGCCCGGCCGGGGAAGGGAAGCAGGAAAGGAGCGGAGGAGGTGGCCCAGCCGCTTCTCCCACAGAATCACAGAGTAGCTGGGGTAGGGAGGGACCTCTGGAGATCCCCCAGAGCAGCCCCTCTGCCAAGGCAGGGTCACCTAGAGCAGGTGACACAGGAACGCGTCCAGCTGGGGTTTGTTCGAATGTCTCCAGCAAGGGAGACTCCACACCCTCCCTGGGCGCTCGGGCCAGCTCCGAGCTGAGGCACCCGGGTTCCGCGGACCCCCGGGCCGGCCTTCCCCGGCTCTTCGGCCCTCACACGCCGCGGCTCCCGCTCCTTACATAACCCCGGCCCCTCCGAGCGCCCGCCCGGGGGCTGCGGGCCCGGCCSTACCTGATGTAGGGGCTGGCGGCCGCCAGGATGTTCTTCTGCACCGGGATCTCCTCGCCTTCCAGCACCAGGTGAGCGTCGCAGAACCGCGTCTCCTCCCGGAACGAGCTGAGCGCCCGCAGCAGCCGCGCCGGGTGCTGCGGGTCCGACACGGCGCTGGGGCCCGACATGGTGCTGCTGCCGCCGCCGAGCCGGGCCGGGCCGGGCCGGCTCAGTCCCTGCCCTCACACCATGGCTGAGCGCCCGCCCGCCGCTGACATCATTCGCGGCATCATCTCCCCGCGCCGCCCCGCCTGCCCTCGGGCACCGCGGCCCCTCAGCGGGCGGGGCGGCCACGGCCCGCGCAAACATCGGCTTTTGTCTCCTCACGCCTTTGCGATGGCGCTGTACAGGGTCCGGGGAAGGGAAAGGGGCTGGGGGAAGGGCTGGAGAGCCCAGGAGCGGCTGAGGGAGCTGAGGGGGGGCTCAGCCTGGGGAAAAGGGGGTTCAGGGGGGACCTTGTGGCTCTGCACAGCTCCCCGGCAGGAGGATGGAGCCGGCTGGGGTCAGACTCTTGTCCAGGCAACGAGCGACGGGATAAGAGGAAATAGACCTAAGCCACGCCAGGGGGAAGTTAGGTTGGGCATTAAGAGAAATTTCTTCCCCAAAAAGGGCGATTTGACATTGGTATGGGCTGCCCTGGGAGGTGGTGGAATCACCAACCGTGGAGGTTGGCACTCGGTGCACCAACCGTGGCACCGAGTGCCATGGTCTGGATGACACAGTGGTCTTTGGTCATTGTTGGGCTTGATGGTCTCAAAGGTCTTTTCCAAGCTAATTGGATTCTGTGATCCTGTAAAAGTGGCCTTTTATTTATTTATTTGTTCCCTTACAYGAGCTGGAGGTGAATGCTACTGGTGAAGGCACAAGGAAAAGTAAAAGAATGAGAATTAAATATCGCAAGACTCACGGTGGAAGTGCATTTTTCTGAAGCTGCCCACTGCAAATGTGGCCTTTTCCAGCAAAAAAAAAGATTTTTAGGAGAGTTCATATGGTAAATTTTAGGCCATTTATTATTGTTCTTAATTGCACATTAAGAGATTACTTGATTCCATCTGCTTTCTTAACAGCATCCGACATTCAAGCAGTGAAACTATTTGCACTGAGTAAAAGTGTTTCACAAACTGTGATCTGCTCTAAAATACACCCAGCCAGTGCTGCCAGGGGGAACCAGCACAGCAGCTCAGCGTGTTCCCTGCACTGACAGGCACAGCAGAATTGGGATTTCCCAGTCTCTGGAACACAAGATAGATATCATGCTCTCCATGCCTTCATTGGGAAAATAACATTTCCAGTGGACCTGATTTACTAAAGCTGGGATGGGTCACATGCCTTTATTACTTGCATTTCAGTGAAATGTAACAAAATTTTATCACTCATTCAGATTGATGGTGTCTCCAAATAATTTTACCACTTGGAAAATGAATTAGGGTGTCTGGAAGTGACCCCGTAGGAAAGAGAAATGAATGCCTTCACAAAGGCAGCCTTGTTCTTTCCAAGCTGGACACAATGCTGGTTTGTTCTGCAGATGGAGATTGCAGCTGGGACATCCTCACATGGAGACCCAGCATTTCAAACTCTGGGCCTGGGAAAAGAGTGTGCTCAGCCCTTGCTGAGGTGCTCACTATCTGCAGAGGGTCACAGGCAGCAGCACCGTGCTCCAGGTGTGCTGTGCAGCTCTGAAYAAGAGTTTTAGAAGCAGAGGATGTAGGACAGAAGGCCTAAACCCACAGTAATGTACATGAAACACCAGCAGCTTTGCAACACTTGTTGTCAAACGTGCCCATTTACAAATGTTAGAAGGGCATTTTTTCTGGYTTGGGTATAATCATCCAGGACGTCAGGGGTAGGTTGAGGATCCAGAGGACACATTCCCAGCTCTCTTTGAGGGTAATGAAGGCAGAGAGCACACTGCTCCTTGGCTGCGGGGAAAGATGTATTTTGCTTGTCATTAATACTCAGGTAATTGTAGACCCAAGGGAGCAGTGGTTTAAATTATTGCGAAAGCTGTCATTGAGTGGCCTGGTTATTTGAAAAGAAAGACACCGGTGTGTTTCCCTGCCTCCTGCACAGATTGTTACATTGGAAAACACTGTTGCATTTCTGGTTTTTAACTAGTCCTGGTAAACACTGTTTTTGCTTCCTCCTGCTGCTTATGTGGGGCAATGGGACAAGGTGTAACAGATAATATCCACTTCCAGRGAACAAATTAATTGTAATACCTTGTTATTTGTTCCATTTAATGAAGCTATTAATAAAAAAAACTAACAAACCCAAAAAACAAAACMCAAAAACAACAACAAACCAAACCACACCACTCTATCAAGGTCCATTTGTAGCATCTCTGAGGTAATTAATTATATGTATGCACACCCATGGCCTAATTATCTCGCTCAATTATATATTTTCCTTATAATGGAGATACCTCTCTTCACTTTTTTTTTTTTTTATTTGCAGTCACAATCTAGATTTGTGTTAAGCCCCTATATTAACTCTGTGACTTTTGCTGGGCTAATTTATGACTTACATTGGTGCAAAAGAAGAATCAAACCTTTCTGGCCCTTGAGATTTCATTCATAGCAAARGGTGTCAGAAGCAAACCAAATGACACTCATTACCACGTGCCATGTTACCACATCAAAAAACCCTACGAGCCTTGCAGCCACTTGGCAAAGCATATCTGCATTTCCCCTTGCTTCTGTCAGCCTGGAAATGATAGAGTGTGTTACCATATTCAGGGYAAATGTTTCATCAGATTGGTATTGCAACCACTAAAAACATTCTTGAACAAATTTGTGATTAGCTGTATGGTTTTATTCCCATTGTCTCTGCTGCAGGAGGATATTGGGATTGGCCAATGCTGATTTACATTGTTTTTCTCCTCAGGTTTGCTACAAACTTAATGCTAATTAAATCYTGTGTAGTACTGACCAAGGGAAGATGGCATATCTCATTTAAATAATCATACCCAAGACAAGTTCTTATAATTTATTTTCTGCACTATTTCTACAAGAATGTAAATAATATATTTGCTTTCTTAGATTAAAGGTTGTTTTTATGATGAGTGTTTCCCTATCCTGTCATCTCTACCAGTAAGAATTAGCTCCTCAGAAGTCAAGTCACGCCTGTATCCAAACCTGTCATCATCCAAAAACATAACCCTRTGAGTACTACAGAAGAAATTCTGGAGACAAACTCTTAGAAGGAAATCTATAACAATGGTTAGACTTTTGATTCATTGCCACCTTGTAATTCTAGAAATATAYTTGTGGACATTTGCTAAATCCATACTTTTTCAGATGAAAAGAAACAACCTCAGAGCTGGTGTCTTTTGCCAATATCACAAGTCAGTCTTCCCTTCCAGTACTSGTTCCATATTACTTATAAAAAATGGAATTCAATTTCTTCTTTAGAAGATAGAATTCTATTTAAGCACTAGTGGCAATATGCCTTGAAAATACTAAAAGTGACCATTTCTGCAAACACACCTTACTGAAGTGTTTATTACCATTTTATGGAACCTGTAAACCTTTGAATGCACAAAACTGCATACTTTAACTACATCTGACCACAGTGTTGGGTTTTATTTACATTAAAAATCCCCTTTATCCTAACAAAGTGCAAAGAGGTAAGCAGAGAAACAGAGGTCTGGTTGTTAACAGAGCACACAGGAATTGTGGATGATGTTGATTCAGTTGCCAACTGAACATAAACACCTCAGGTAATCACAAACACCAAAGCCTCGGTTCTCATGTGGTGGGGAGGGAGTAGATCACAACAATTTCATTCTGTTTCCCACCTGTGAAACACTGTGAGCAGCACAGACACTGGGAATATGTGTGTAAAAGTGAAAGGTWCCTGAGTTGTGTGATGATACAGACACACCAGATGAACACCTGAAATAGATGGATATGCATCTGGTTTTCTCCATCAGTAAAGATGCCTCCAGCAGCAAAGATATCCACAATGAGAAAATACAATTTGAAGCAAAAAAATCTCTCACTTAAAGAAAACTCAATACCTCAAATCAGGAACACACTCAGGGGTAAGAAATGTCATTTCTGTGACACAACCAGTCACACTGTATTTGGCACTTGAATTTTATGTTGAAATGTGCTTTTTATTTGTGACTGTGAGTGAGAGTTGTGCACTTTTATCACGAAGCATCTGGTACAGGCAATGGCAAACACATGTGAGAACATAAGCAGACATAAAGCCAATGCTTAGTTATGGCAATAACAGCTTCTAGTCTCAGCTACTGTGGGGYTCAGATGAGGCCTAAATTAGGACTTACACTTTGTTCCTAAGCTATTTGTTACATATGAGTCTGAGTGCTTCTGGAAATGCACTGCCCTCATTCACACACATACTTCTATTAACAGAGACTAGTAGCAATATCAAATACTACAATTCTTATATTTTACACAATGTAATCATCTAATTACATGAAATGCCATGGCAGATATTCTGCCCAAKGAAAACTGATTTAAATACAAAGTGCTTAAGATTAAATGCCACTAAAGTATAATTGAATGTTACATATAACCGTCTACTCTATTTCAATAAAGTTACTTGGTTTTGTCAACATAAAAGCAAAAAATACACCATGAAATTATTAGAAGAGCTGGGGGGTGGGGTTTAGGTTCTGGAAAAGAAAAATGTAGCACCTCAGCATAATACTTTGGTTATAGTAGAGTTGAGGAAATCAAGCACCAAGAGAATACATTGACATGAATTATTGGTATCACAGCAAATAGTTTAGCATGAGTTTTTCTGGCAGGAGACAACTTTCATTGTCAGCTGCAGTCTTGCAACAGCCTATGGAAGTTACATGACCTGCAGACATTTGTGACTCATGCCATGCGTCACCCTATGAATGCAATACTTCATTTGCTCAGAAAGCTTTATTCTACTCAAATAAAATATTTCTTGTTACCTCTGTCTCCTATTCCCTGCCCCACAAGATGTATCCAACATATCAGCATTTCATAATGGTAATTCTTCATTAGGAATAGTAATATACCAGCTGTGCTCACAATAATTTGCAATAAAGTCATTTCTATCTCTTATAAGAGATTATATATAGATATTGAAGAGGTTATAATTACTCATTTCTTATCATAAGAGAAGGCCATTCCTGAAAGATATTATGYCCACATTCAGTAGAAGGTTATCTCAGTCTGTGCAATACAACAAATAGATTTTACTCAGTCTGAGTTTTCACATCTTGCTCTGGTATAAACATCCCATGCAGGTCCAGATGCATGTCTACATCTACCGTGGCTCGTCCCAACTCTGTGAATGTTTTAGCATCCAAGATAAGAAGGAAAGGTGGTTCCTTTGGATCACTCCTCACCACACAGGTCAGAACAACGCCTGTGACATACAGATGAAGAATTAGAAACATAAAATAGTTTCACTAAGTAGAAAAGATAACCCCATCTCACAGTGGAGGCATCAACCCAGCTTTCTTGACTAAAACCACTGAAACTTGTAAGATTTAATACAAAACTCATGCAACCCCAGCTCTCAGCATGKTGTCATTATTTTACCATCATCTTCTTCTTTTGCATCTGGGCGGGGAACAAAAACGGGCTCGGAGGGCCAGCAGTGGTCCTGTTCCCAGTGGAGCATTTCCTTTGTCTGGGTATTAAATTTCGCAATCTAAATAGTTATGGCAAGAAAAGAAAAATGTCAGTGACTCTGACAGTGGCTTTTTCCAAAAGTACAAAATGAACAGACTGCTGGCAGGGGGAACCAATCCTAAGGCAGGTGTCATCACAAGAAAAAAACACCTGAAAAATGTTAAATTTTTGAGTCATAATCGCACAATGCTCTTTTCATTTCATTTCATGAGATTGCACCTTTGATTTATGGGCTTTTAGTAGTTCACAAATGGTAACAGATCACAAGAGACCCTTCACTGTAAGTGAAGCCCCTCACTGTAGAGAGTCAAAGACACAGAATATTTAAGTTCTCTGTGCCAATTCACTGAGATTCTGTAGTACAGCAGGAAACAGGACTTAAACTTGCCATTTTCTAATCCTGTAKATTATTTTCCTTTATTACTACTTCCATATTTCTCAAGGCCGTCTTCTGTGCAGTAGTGTACATATGCCACAGCAAAGGCTGTTCCTAGTGGGGTATAAAGATTAAACCAGTGGGGCAGACACTGGGATTTATTGAAGGAACAAAGTGTGGATTTTCATCCCATTGAGTGGCCAAACCAATCTCCAGAGGGGARGCCTGGCATTTTCAGTTCAATTCCATTAAGGCCTTTTTTCTATCCATAGAGATGCAGTTCTATTCTTTTCCATTTTGATATTTAGCCAAAAAATATGTTTACACAAAAGTGAAACCATTCAAATTACTGGAGAAAGAATTTGGAAGAATTCTCTCTTCTAACCAAGATGACAGCACTTTCACTGACAGACTTTACTTAAGGATTAGGTGGTTGTGCTTGTATTAATTAAACTGCAACTGATGTGAAAAAAGAACCTCATACCAGCATTTTTTATTGTCTTTAACTCAAACAGAGATTATCTACGCTGTAAATGATGAACTTGCAGATTTGTTTGAGTTATTGTCAGATGTGCTGCAATAAATTTTCTTGCATCATGCAGAAATCCAGCTTTGTTTTGTAATCAGTTGTGGTAATTATATACAAGAACCAACAGTGGCCTCAGTYTGTGCTGCCTTGTAGTCACAGAACGAGAATTGTTACGAGTGAGTCGGTCTGTATAATAATTGTACCTTCAAATATAAATATTTTTCCTTTTAATCTGTTTGTACTCTAAGCTGTCTCCTGAAAAGTTGACATTATGGCCATGTAAACAAAGCATTTGCTACCCTATAATAGAGAATTAGCCAGCAAAATATAAAGCTTTCCTCAAAATTAGGTATTGTTTTAATACTTAAAACTTATTAGGTAATGTTGCAATAGCTTATTTTTTTAGTTAGGTTTCCTAAATGAAAAAAAAGTATTAAAAATATCTAATACTTTTTCTTCCTACTCTTTTCTTTATAGTCCTTGGTACATCACAGAAGGTTCAGCCCAATTTTTGTGAATGTAAAACTGGAGAAAGAAGCCTGAGTTTATGAATACTTTATGAGGGAAATGGTACAACRTGAGCTTATCCTTATGAGAATTTAGGCTTTTCATGTTTCTTTGCATGTAAATGACCCACTGGAAAACACTGGGGAAAGGGAAAACACTGACTTTATAAATGCTAATCAAACCTTTGTAGGAACTGGGCTCCACTTGACTTCTGTTGCAAAGACATACTTGTATTTTTTGCCATTATAGTCATAGTTGATGCGAGGCAGTTCTATCCCTGTGTGAAATAAAGTTCAAGACTTAGCAACAAGACAAGAAAATACCTCAAGTGTACACCTATATAGAGACTCCAATCTTCAGCAAGTTTTGCCTTGTGAAAAACCTTTACATTACTTAAAAATGGTGTTGTATAGATTTTGCATGTCTGAATTTCTAAGAAGATGAAGATGGGTATCAACATAAGTGAGCCAGGGTTGTTAGTTCAAAAAGCCAAAATTTTTCATTCTTAGGGATTCACTAGACTGGAATTTGTGATGCTTTTCTGCTTTGGGTCTATTTCTTTATAAATACATGACATGAACAATTGGGATAGAATTGGAAGCTACCGTTCTAAGAAATTACTTTCACCTTAGGTAAATACATATTTACACATTCCTGTTATTAACTCCTAATAAAAGGTTAAAAATCTGCTTTCAAAGGCAATCTTTACAAAAGGCAGCTAAACCTGAAGTAGTACTTATAACAGACTTATTTAACTAAAATGACTCTTGTAACAGGTAGATTTTGAGGCCTTATTAATAGTTGTGAGATCAGATTTGGAATCCTGCATTAATACAAAACTAATGTAACACCAGATATTCAAAGGATGTGTCTCACCTTCACACAGRATTTCAGGTTGGCAATAGATGTTCCCATCTTTCTCCTTTACAGCAGTTGCAGTACAGGGAAGTGTGACTAAATTAGAACCCACTTCAGCATCCTGAAAGAGACAAATGCTGGAAAAGTAATGGATCTCTAAAAATATGCTTCTAATTTAGATTTTTCATCAGGTCTGATATTAACAATTTGGGGATTAAACAAATAAGCTTCAAGGAGATCCTTCTCATGGCATTTTAGATTCTGAGGTTTTCATTAGAAATCTTGTTGCACTCAGAGTATTTTAATATGACATAGAATAACTACTTTGAATCCCATGGAGTCCATAGAAAAGTTTAGATACACATGGCTGGAGTCCAGAAGTATAATAAATTTGTGAATTTAACAAATGAAGATGGGTTTTAAGGAATGAGGTAACAAATTTCCACTAAAAGTCACCAAGGTTAGGTTTTTGCAACTGCAGAAAATCAAGTGCAAAAATAGGTGTGATACAATCTTTAATGGGCTACTGCTGAATTCTTAAGATCGCTGAACAGCTGGTGTGACCTCCTTTGTCATTGCTGCAGAGCTGTTTTTGAGACAAGAGCAGAGCAGCAGGATTCTAGGATGTAGAAAGAAAAAGTAACATCCATTCCAAATGCATCAGGCAGAAACTTGTCCAAGTTGCTGGGCACTATCAAATCTTCGCTGCAAACAATGATGTAAAATTATGTTTCAAATTAAACTGAAAGATAAAATCTTTTCTCTTCCTCTCATAAATCACACTTAAATGAAATATTCTAATTTTAATAGAACCGTTGCAACAGTTGGGAGTGTGCATGTATTGCATGTGGGCTTCCAATAAAGTGGAAGAAACAGATTGTGCAAAAACCTCATGCATGCCCTTGCAGTTACCAGCCAAGTGGATATATCTGCTTGTAGTTGATGGCATTTAACAAATAATCTCATTGGTAAGAAAATTCCATGTTTTCCATAGCCCTGTTCTCCATAGTGGATGGTGACAGAACCTGGATCCACGTAACCATGTCCAGCTGCCCATTGCCATTTCTCACAGGACTTACAAACCTCCTGCACATTTTGGGTACCACAGAATCAGAAATCCACACAAAAGAGCTGGCAATTAATAATTCGCCTGTTATTCACACTGATGTATATTAAATTAGTGATCAAAGAACAGGTTAAAAAGCCATTTTCTTTCTACCTTGTCATGCTGCAGAGGAATCACAAATCGTTTGCAGGCTGGTACGGAGGTAAGCTTGACGTTCTCTTCAAAGTCTTTACCCAGGTTTTTTAAATAAAACATGTCATACAAGCTGTTGTCTGTATAGGCAATAAGATCAAAAACAATGTGGCCATCCTCTTCATAAGCATTTATATGGTGAAAAAACACCATAGCATCGGTATAAAACTTGGTGGACAATTCTTTTTTGGTCTTYCTGTCTATAAAGTGAAACCAAGTCTGAAAGAGAGAAAACATTATTTAAAGCCATTCATAATCAGCAGTTATTTATAAAACTGTTTTCTGATGGTAATTATCAATATTCTAATCAYTGTGTATTTGTACTGAGACATATTAAGAACTCAGGGTTTGCTGCTAGGAGACAAGGGGTTCCAACCTGAAGACCAAAAAACACAGGAGTAAAATGAGTGTGGAACAGCTTTAAGCTCATTTTACTGTTGCACATTACTATTTGAGTTAGGCTGAAGATTGAAGTTTTCSAGAAAAACCTGGAAAATCCCCTGGTCTCTTTTTAATTTCAATTAATCTGAAGTAGAGCTTCAGCATCAGATATTTATTTGAGAAATTTCTGGATATGGGAGACAGTATGTCCCATCAGAAGCTAGACAGCTTCTAAAAAACCTGTGCAACAAGTCAAGGTTTGAAAAAAAGAATGAGTGACTACTGAAATCAATGAACCAGATGAAAAACAGAACAATGTGGAAGAGGTCATGGGCCTGCCTGACTCCATCACTCAGCAGYAGGAAAAATACCTTATCATCCTTGTTATAGGCAAGGCAGGAAGCCCAGCTGACACCTCGGATGTAAGCAGTTGCCATTTTGACAATATCCAGTCTGAAGGGCTGCTCGATGAAGATAATGTAATTCTCTGTGATTCCAAAGCTGTGGTAGTAGCAGGGGTGGAGCAGAGAGCGAGAAGGGATGGAGCAAACCACTTCCAGGTGCTTGAAACAAGATTTCTTCTTTTCTTGTTCTGAATATGAATGATAACATTTAAAATTATATTTCTGATAAATTCTGCTCCGAACTTGTACTTGGATTTCCCCCATGCAGGGAAGAACTAGTTCCTCTCAATTTTATTTCCATTTTCCTGTTAAGAAAGTGGTTTGTTTACTCCTGTATAATCAATATAGAAGTTAGCCTGCAAGAAGCAATGTAGTGAAATCACAATGCTGGATCCATTCAGGGAGAGSCCCCTCATCTTGGGATTTCATTCCACTGGTTACTGTCTTCAAARTTCCAGCATGGAGGAGAAATATGTTTAATTAAATCAGCAGCTTTCAAAAGGGGTTCAAATGCCCCTGTGTTTTTTAACCTCTAAGGAGATGTTCCCAAATTTGAGCCCCAGCTAGAAATCGCAGACTCATGTTTCAGCTGTGGAAAGCTTCTTGATTGTGCAACAAGAGACAGGCAGCTGATTTTAAACAACAACACACACCAAAAAGAGATTACCTTGAAGGAAAAAGAGCAAGTGATTTCCCCTGTGAACAATGCACAGTGTGTCAGCAAGGGCTAGTGTAGGCCAGGTTAGAGAGGCATTAACTCTATGTTAGATTTTATTTGGTATCATGCCTCCCTATAATCAGAGGATCAGCATTTTAAGAGAATTTTCATTTACGAAGAATTTAAAATTTACAACTTCAAATCATATGCACTGCCCTATAGAGAAAATGGTTTTCAGAACCTTCATTTAAAAGTAAGGTTCTTCCTATTGTAATACCCTGTTGACACAGTTCTCAGGATGAGCCTTTGTAACAGCACATGCCCAGACAGGCTAAGCAGTTAACATAAATTCACAATAAGTTGAAATTAAGAAAGTGAACACCATTGGTTGCTAGAAGAGCTGTATCATCACCCTTGCCCTTTGAAGAAAAGAAACTACTAACCAGTTTCTGGAAAATACCAATAACAGATAAGTCTTACCAGGCACAGAAGAAGGAATCTTGTATAGAAGGTATTTTGTCCTCCCTTTATCAACTATTGAAGTGCCCATGTTGAGAACATTTCCATCACTGTCATAGTGTGGGTGAGAAGTTGTCACATTTACAGCTATATATTTGTTGTAGTCAACCTGGAAAATGATACAATAAGAGATTTGAGAATGTGTGAGAGAATTAAAATTGATCTCAACTAACACTACAAATCCACCAGCCTTTTTAGCAATGGCCTTATATTGGCGCCCCATTTACAAATRGCTTTGAAATTTAAATGATTAAGACAAATTACTTCTGTAGGTATTCAAATGATTTCTGAATTCAAGGCTAAAASGAGTTACAGAATCTGAATTGCAGTCACCCCTCCCTTGCAGCCATGTAATATCAGGGGAGGATTGGCTAAAGAAGTTACTTTGCAAATACCCATTTCACCCTGAAAACAGTTTATTTAACAGGCCTGAGTCTGGTAATCYGCTGGACCAAAAAGATTTCTACTTTATCTAAAGTTTGGAAGTTATACTCAAACTGTAGTGGAGGCTAAGAAAAAAAAAATCATTGCATATATTTCAATACCTCAGGTTCTCATTTTAATAATTAAGTAATATCTTACATAAGGTCCTTGAAAACTAGTCATATAACTGGCCTACTGATTTTTTAATTATATAAATAATTTTATAACCAAAGATACATAATAATGGCAACYATCCAAAATAATCATGTAACGGTGGTATTACTGCAACCTTCCTAGATTATGTACAAGTGAAATTTCTCAAAGCTCAGCTTTTCCCAAAGTAAACAGGATTTATATTTGAACTCAGGAGTTCTTAAAAGATCTGGTGTCTTTGCTGTTTCACTTTAGCACGATTTCAAAAGTAAGACAACAGTAAGAGAAAAGTATTTGATGTCCTGAATGTGTTAAAGGATCCTTATGAGTCAGCCTGAAATTTATTCATTAGCAGACAAGGAACCAGAATGACAGATGGTGGTTTGTACCTTGTCCAATGTCTCCAGAGTCTGTGGATTAATTTTCCTGATGAAGTTAGTCTCGCTGGTAGCATAAAAATCATCCCCAGCTTTCATAATGTTGATCAGGCAGTTGTCTGTGAACTCAGGAATGGTGTGAGACAAATAGGAGAATGCCCTGTCCAGAGGGAAATTTCCAGAGGGTTTGTTAGAGCCGTGGAAGCTGGAGCTGCCTGTCCCCCACATGGAACACAAGTGACCCAGCAGTGCCATGGACCTGGGGCTGCTGTGCCTGCTCCTGGCAGCTCCCTGGAGAGAGGGGAAAGCAGAGGGGATGGACTTCTCCAATGGCCTTGGCCCGGGTGAGGGTTAAGGACGTGCAAGAAACTGTTTTTCCATGCACAAATGGGCATCCAGGCCCATTCCCACAGTCAGCTCTAGGACATGCACTGGTTTATCAGCATGGGTTAATCACACACTATCCTGTGTCTATCTTGGGAAAATTTGGCCCAGCAGTTGCTATCTAAGAGCTGG
Source organism: Malurus melanocephalus (assembly GCF_030028575.1). Taxonomy (NCBI): domain Eukaryota; kingdom Metazoa; phylum Chordata; class Aves; order Passeriformes; family Maluridae; genus Malurus; species Malurus melanocephalus. The sequence continues at coordinate 540,320 of NW_026623405.1, forward strand.
TAGGTTTTTCAGTGTATGCCTTCATAAAACAGATGAATTCATATACTCCCCAACGGAATATTTTTGTTTCCCATGTTATCCTGTAACACAATTACGATTTTAAAGAAGATTGAATTTCACATATGGGCCTGACAGTTTTCTTTATTAGTGTAGRAACTTATCCCAGCCACTGGAAGCCAAATCAAAGTTGTTGTATCCCTTTTGAACCTAAAATGCCAGAGTTACTCTATTGCTGTTGGAAGAGGGAAGAAAATCTTATCTCGGGGGAACAGCTTACAACATATCAGCTCTTTTGCAACAACTGTCTGTGTCTGTGTCTGTGTCCTTACCAAATATCAGGTTCAAGGTCTCTAGAGGTAGTTCAGCCAGGAAAGAGAGAAGGGTGACCTATTTGCACTTGTTAGGGAATTCCTAAAGCAAATTTTATAAGACCAAGGATAACACAATGGCCAACGCTTCGACTCATCTTTAATCAGAAAGCCTTTATGTTTGTTTTTAGCTATTTATGCTTCTCTGTTGAGTAGATTTTGCATCAATTTCTTCCCCATCTCTTAATCTTTACCTTTCTTGCTGCTTCTTTCCTCAGAGAGTATCAAAGCATTTCATGCAACACTTGAGAAAGAAAATGTTTGGTTTTTATACAATCTACTTGTGTTAGTGAATAAAACAACCAATATTGATGATAAAATGAATTTAAAATATTTCCCTTAGACTAAACCCATAGGCAGTACATACCTATCTGCCTTTTCAATATTTAGAAATTGTAAATTTACAAATCAAATGCTGTATTTGTACATAGGTGTCAAGAGTAAACAGAAAGACACCTGTGCTGGAGACAGAAGCAGATAGAAGAATCTTGTTGAGAAAAGCATTSCTTACTTGGCAAATATGTTTTTGCATGGATCTGGATAAGCCATAGTCCCAAACTCAGACACCACAATCCTGTTTGCTTCTATGTTGCAGTTGTACGTGTCACTTCGCAGATATTTACTTCTGTAATAAACTTCACCTGAGGAAGAACAAACTGATTTCAACCACATTTTATACTTAGTCCTTCAAAAAACTAGCTCAGGTAGAGCCAGAGTTTCTCAAGCAGCTGTCCCTTAGCAACAATAGTTTGGAATGAAACCAATGATGTCCTTAACTCCCTATTTTGAAGGTTTTATGGCTGCTGAGATTGGTAAATTTGCCAAGATTCCCTGAATCCCACTACTAACACTGGGGAACTTTTGAGGGGAAAGGATGGATTTGGATAAACTGTTCCAGTAAAATAAAAGAAAGTGTGCAAAAATGATTAATTACACAATCTGTTTATGGGTGGTGATAACTCTCCTGTATTGGCAAAATTTAGTGACAGATTGCTTGAAGGAATCAATGTCTGTCCTAAACAATTTAATGAACATTGCATTTGAACTAACTGAGCTCTGTTTGCTTTAGGTAAGTGAAATATACTGGCAATTTAAAAAACACGGATTATTTCTTCATAGGTTATTTTGTAGAGCTGAACATGCAAGAGATCCTGCAGTTGCATTAAATGCTTCCGATCACAGAAATGGAAACTAAAAAGTGAACACTGGGTTGGAGGATGGCAGGAGTAAATCCCATTGTTTTTATAAATATATATTTTTTGCCACAAGAATCCAGGTGTAAACCACCCYGTCTCACACTGTGAAAMMRSYKRAWKGGKKRAAAAWKSTTTWAMYKGRAAAAAAAAATTAAATTGTTTAGGATAGAGAAGCTGCCTGGTTTCCCTCCATAAGGATACGAACAGGAGGAGGGACTGTAGGGGTGCTGAATACACTGAGCGAGGTTTGACATGTGAAGTGACACAGTGGCCCAGTTTCTCTCCTGGCAGCTCTCACAGCTGCAGCCAAATCCCAAAAGGGGAATGCTGGTCTTCCCTGAAAYTGGGCTGTTCACCCACAGCAGAACAGCCTCTACAGAACGTGTGGCTGATCCAGTGGAAACCGTGGAGGTTTTCTTGGCCTGGGTGGAAGGTGAAGGCTGCTTGGCARTGACTGCCCAAAGCTGAGTTTGTGCTGTCCTGGGATGACAAMAACACTGAACTTTGGCACTTCAGAAGAAAGGACAATGTAACATCTCCCTGCAAACAGCCCTGCTGAGACTCTCCCGCTGCTGCTGTGAAGAGTGAGGTGTGAGAGGGAGTGGAGGCTTTCCCCACAGCAGTTCCCCCACCTACCACTCTGCAGACAAAACCCAAAACACTCCAATCCAACTCAAGACAGAATTAGCAACATAAGGCACCAAAATGTGGAWTGTTGAGCTCTTTTTTGATTCAGTGAGCAACAACTTACCATTTTTAAATGTAAAGCTGTGCAGCAGAGCCAGGCCATCAAACCAGTGGTTATATTTGCTGTCCCCTATTGTGTGTGTCCCTGGGCCATTTCGGAGGAGTATCCCTTGCAACCAAGTGGGCAGCTGACCTATGGACAGAAAAGTGTTACCAGTATCCATTCATTTAGGCAAGGGGAATGTCCCCGGACAGTTTTTCCAAAGGCACAGGCTTCACACAGTCAGACAGATTATTGGTGTGTATTGGCAGTACCATATAATTATATTGCAGTTCAGGTTAACTAAAATGTCCCCTACCCAAAAAGTGGCACTAGTGAAATTCTGCATGACTGTTGCTATCTGAGATTACTATAAAAAGATGAGATTGCTGGAATATAATCTGTTAATTATCAGGAAGTAAATAAAGTTGGACCTTTCCTTCCTGTATTCATATTTTATAGTGATATATTTCAACCCTTTTAATCGTGCCAGAMAAAACTACAGCTTATCAGAAGTAAACATACTTTATAGGTTATATGACTTGCATTGGCTTTCAGCACATCAGTTGAGACTTCAGGCTAAATTAATTCCACTAAAATTTCATTAATTAGATTACCCAGCATAATGTAGTGTCATTTGGGAAGTGCTTTTGTGACACTAGTCATAATGTAGTGTTTTGTACACAAATATAGTATAGGAATATTGTACTGAAAATACGTAAGTGCTGTTGAGATATGAATCATAAATGTTCTTCATCAAATCCCTGCAAGAAATGCATTACCTATCACCTGACTCACAGAATAATAACAATTAAAGAATGCCATTAGGGTTAAAGAGATGAACAAAGGCATATCAGATATTAAATAAAAAGCTTGACTTATTTGTTTGTGCCTATGGCTCCTGAGGGAACATTTAAGATCACATACTGCTTCTCCACACAATTTCTGCATTGGATATTGCCTCTGCATAAAAAAAACTTTCAGAACTTATATTTCTTCTTATCGWTTAATTTGTGACCCCACATATTATGTTGACACAATTTCTTATTAAAACCCCTTTACAACAGCTGGAAATATCCCCCTATGGACCTTAAAGATGAACTCATTCCAGCCCTGCCATGGGCAGGTCAAAATCCCATCCAACCTGGCCCTGAACACTTCCAGGGATGGGACACCCATCATTTGGGCATAACTCCATTAGTGTTTCAGCTCTGGAATACATCAGGAACAAAAATAGTTGACACAATGGATGAACTTTCATCATCATCATCATCACCATCATTTTAATTGTTATTCTCTAGAAGAGCCTGGAAAACCAAACCTTACTTCTTTTTCTAACACAAGAAATTCCAGAGCAATAACCATAGTTTGTTTTTGTATATGATAATTTTGGTGGAAAAGATTAAAAGGGGTGGAAAAATCTTTTTAAAGCACTGTAGACTTAATGCAACTTCTGAAATTTCYGGTGAAATTCGATGTAATTTCTGGTCTAATTTCAGTATGAAAAACAAGGAACAAAGGGTCATCTAGTGACATTTTCAGACAATTCATCTTAGTAGGAATTCAGCATTCCTGTAAATCACACTGGCTACCAAATCAGCATGCAAAAGTACTTATATGGCTTTAAAAATGTGGACCTTATTCTTTTCTGCAATGTGAGGACACATTAATGCTGTGAAATCCCCAAATACTTGCAAATTTATTTACTGTTGTAATAACAAAGTCTCAAAAAAGCACATGGTTGTATGTGAGCATCTGATGGTAAAAATATGATAGATATTTACAGTGTACAAGGAGCCAAAATACTGGCAGAACTCAAGGCTACCAAAAGATTTAAAGGGGTCATGGTTCTCTTTTGTTGTCTTTGGAAAWGAAGGAATATTTTGTATGCATAACTTTATTTTCTGAAATATACAGTCTTTGTTCAAATAGACTATTCCCAGGTATGATTAATTGTTTGCAAATAACTTTAATTATTTTGATAATAAGTTGTTATCTTGGATWAAAAGTAATTGAAAGGCATAAACCCATAAAGGCATAAAACAATTCAAGGGCATTTTAACAAAACACTTTGGTAGCTGAATTGGAAAAGATTTTGTGTCAAGTCAGACAAACTGAACAGCAACCGAGCCCTGCAAGTTTTAATTGTCATCTCTTTAAGTTTTCTATTTGGGAAGTGTCATGAGATTCCCACTATTTCTGGGACTGCATATCACAAACAACACAGCCAAGATGTACTAAACAGGGGCTCCCAGAAGTAATTCTCTACTGTAATGGTAACAAAAACCTCTTCTATAAAGTAAAAGAAATAGGGGAAAATAACAGGTTGGTCGAGTGCAGATCSCTAGAGAGCCACTTTAAACTGTTTTGCTGAAGGATACTCCACGGTTTCTCCTGGATTAACTTCCAAACSCTCCTTTTAACGCTAACCTGTGGCAGTACTGCTGCTTAGCTGCTTAGAGTTTTACTGATGAAGAACCCCCGTTTGAGAGACCCTCCCAAAGAGTGGAGGGTAAGGAGGGGTTACASAGAGGAGAAAGCGAAAGTCAGCGGAGCTATGGGGGAGGGGTGTCTGGATGAAATCCCGTCCCTCAGCACCAACTTCAGTGAGTCCTGTTCAAACAGACTTTGGAAAAGTACACAGAAACGCTCATGGAGTGAGAAGAAATCTCAAGAATCCCCCAGTAGTGTCACAAATATTATCTGAGATCAGTCTTTTAAACAAAACTCCCTTAGACGTCTCTCTGAGTTTCCCTTTCCAAGGGCTGCCTCGGGCGAAAAAGTGTCGCAGTTTTCACAGACTGGAAAACACCAAAATAGCGGCACGTTTTTACAACGRATTTTCCTTCACTTACCCTGCACCWCAGCTTTTATGGGCTCGGGGTGTTCTTCCTTATTCCTGCCATAAAGTACATCCATGTCTGATGAAATTGCTGCTCTGTGCCCGGCCGCTCCTGAGGCGCGGTGTCCYCGCTCTGGGCTAAGAACGGCTCTTTCCTGTTACATATAAAGATAAGGTCAAAGTGCAGCGTGAGCTGGTGGCCGCTGGCTTATAGATTGACAATTTATAGTAGCTGATCTTTAATCCCTAGCACATACACTCTAATTCTTGCGCATTCGTATTAAAATTAACCCTTTCACTGGTTCCGAGGGGAAGTAAAAGGCTCAGCTGTTTGYTYYTTATGAAGCACCCAGAGAYATTTGGAGTRCTGAAACATCACCTRCATCCCTCCGGGTAAATGTTAGACTCTGCTAGGGATGCTTGTGCCGTTGGCTGGGTAGGGAGAGGAAAAGAAGAGAAATATCAACAGTCTGGTCTGGATTTGGCACTTTGGCAGTRATAAATACTTYAGATGGGATGATMCYTRTCTTTCCATTCTGTGATTCCAAACTGGGCTTTTCTGTAAATTAAGAAATGATCATCACTGAATAGTCAAGTGACATTTTTCTTCATATAGATGCTGTTCCAGGATCAACTGAGCTCCACATCTTTGAACGAAKTATCTTTTCACTCTAACATATTCTCCTATATGTGACCTGAATCCACCTATGAAAGTATGGCAGGATTCCTTAAAACTAAGGCAGATTTTTAACTTCATGCTTTTGTTTCTAGATAAGGTACTTAACTGAGTTCAATGTTGTTAATTTTTAAATCTCTGGAAAGAGAATTATTTCAATATAAAGCATGTGATTGCAGGGCAAATCATAGGCTCCATTGACCATGAAGGATAAAGAAATTCTTCACACAATTATATATTATGCAATTTCATATGGGGTTACCCTAAAATCTGATTTTGTCCGCTGAATCACCATTGTTCCCAAAATGTTTAGCATCACTTCTTAAGGCTGATCTCTTAGAACTATAACAGTTTTTAAATTCAAAACACAATTTGTGCTACAGAGTCTTCTGATACATTTATTATACATTGTTCCTCTTCTCCAGAGCTGCTGTCTGTTTGATGCTGATCTTCACTCTGGGGAATCATCAGGACGGAGTGCCTTGGTCTCCTTTTGGAAAGGACTGACAGAAGCAGATGATAACAAAGAAAAAAACAGACTAAAAGAGAAAATATAAGGTCTTTGAATTAGTAATATTAATAAAAAGCATGCTGGAGGCAGAAAGCTGCAGGAGATGAAGGGGATCAAAATCCACATACATAAATATATAATATATATAATATATATATATATATGCACATAAACATACATATACACTGTACATATACGCATGTGTGTACTTGCATATGAGAGTGTGTGCATTGAGATGTTGATTTACTTTCTACAAAGCCAAGTAAGGGACTTTTCAGCAATGTTAGGGACTGAAAAGGAGCTGGCAAAAAGCCAAAGCCACCCAACTCTATTTTCATTAAGCCTTTTCTCTCTCCACAATGTTCTGTTCTGCTTTAATATGTTCATTTCAGGGTATTCTCAYCCATTTATGTGTGCTGCTCTTAATGGTGCAGTTTCAGTTATCTGACCTGTGAGTTGTATAATCTGTAGTGGTATTAAGATTTCCATAGAGCAAGCAGCAATAAAAAGATTAATTCAAACCTCTTTTGACTTCTCCACCACAAGTGTTCATGTAGTTTAAGGTTCAGCCAAGATGAGATAATTGGAAACCCTGTTAAAAGTTTGTTCTTCTGACGGGAAGAACAAGGAGCTGCAGAAATCCAAGAGCTTCTGAAATCAATTAAAATATGTTTGGCCACTAAATCTGAATATCTGTGACTTAAAGTTTTGTCTCATATATTGTACAACTTAAATAAAGAAGCTTTGTGAAGTTAATTTTTCCTGCTTGTCRGTAAAAATACTTAATTTATCAACAAAACAATTTTTGTTGTTGTTTTCATCACACTAATGACAAATAAGCAGTTTAGTAAAGTATGTGGAGATTAATTTTCTTGCCAACTGTGTGATTTCCCCCCTTTTTACATTGAAATGGCAAAATATCAAAGCATTGATTTACTATTATAATGTGTAATTATCARCAGCAGAGGATGTGGATTAGGTGACTTTTCTAATGTCATTATTTCACAATGTTTYRTCTTGTTGCAAACCCCTTCAGATAKAAATCTTCCCCCAACCAAATCTCACATTTCTGTCCACAGTTTCCTCTCTCTATTCTCCCCTCATGACAATATTTTTGAAGTCACCAGATCCCCACCACGTGCASATTTACTTCACTCTATTTCTGCTCCAAATAAATGTGGTGAAGGCCAAAAGCAGCTTCCTYCCGGGCTCTTTCTCACTTTCACTTCCCTCCAGTCTGTGCCTGCCTTGAGCTTCTCTCCCAGACTTCAAAAGAGCCATGAAGACATCTTTGGAGGCTGGGGGTTACATTTTGGGTGTGATTTCTATGGTTAATCAAAATAAAACCTTCCAACGCAGCAGAACTGCTGCATTTCCAACACAACAATAATGTCATTGCCGTGTGCCTACCTTTGTACTTTTGGTTCACTTAAGAAGCAAGTTATTGCTTTAAAAATCACAGACACACCAATATAATTCCTTATCTTTACAGTACTTAATTAATTTTAATCTCAATCTTTTGCTTACAGAATTTGATTTCTAATTAAAGCCAATTAACAAAGGTCAAATTGACTTGATGTGTATGACTTTAAGCTGTGCTAAGAACTTTCAGCTATCAACAGTTATTATTACCAAATAAAACTCCAGTAGTAAAACTGATATGAACTTAGGGGCTGTTCTTGCTGAAGTCACACTGATTGCTATCTCACTTGCCAGAAACACSAGTTCTTATCTTTGTTAAATACTTTTTTATTGACATGATTTCATTTCACAAAACTGCCACCAGACTGTTTAGAAACACGTCTCTTGCACTGTCCAGATGTAACTGCAAACACAAATTATTAATGTGGTTTGTTCAAATTCAAATAAAAATAGTTTCTCTGTATTTTTCTGGGTCAAAACAGGTTTCATCATATGCGGTTTTGCTCATAATTTGGACAGAAATAACTATTTTTGTGAAATTTTCATTTCCTTGATAAGGTTTTAATTTTGGGGAGGGGGAGTTTTTTGTGAGATTTCACAATTTCTTTGATAAAAAATTTATTTTCCTTTTCACAGTCATAGTTTTAATACACATCAGAAGAAATAATAAATTGATGATTAAAATAAAGATATTATGTAGCTTACAGTTAAAATTCTTGAAGAGACATGGAACTGCTGGCCTACCTRTACTGTTATCCAACAGACTGTGCCTGCCCAGTCATCATAATGCCCAAATATTTTTACACCAGACATTAAAACAAATAAACAGCCACAGTAACCACATAAMCTTCCTCACTGTAAGACTTCTATAACCTTATCTGCACCTTTCAACATCCCAATTTGCATGTTTTAATATGTAAAATTATGCMGTTCAGTCATGTGTTTTTGAGTGGGCAGAATGACAGAGTGAAGGTTGGCATTGTTTCCACAACTGAAGGTGTAGAAATGGGGTCACAGATGTGCACACTGTTAATGTTGTTGTACTCTACCCTTCCTTGTAGCCCACTATACATCTTTGGGGGAACAYAAATAAAAACAAAAATAGTTGCTTTCTGGTTTTTGTAAACAGCAGCTGAGTGTAGAGGGTTTAACACAAGAACAGTGCTCCTGAACAGAGAGGCTGCTGGGCATTCAGTCTTCTCATTACRGGGATTTTGAAGCTGATCCCTTTTGTAAAGTGTTGGATAACTGCTCATAAGAGACATTATCAATGAAAACAACTGTAATAGAGCTTTTTCCTCTCTCTTTCCATGGCCTGTAAGCTCTGAAATAGTTCATAACAAGCAGAAGACAAATGTGTAACCAAATTAAATAGAACAAATAAGAGATGGAAACTGAAACACCTTAGAAGTCTGGCCAGTTTTACAAGCATAGAAATCTAKAGAGACTGCACAGACATCAGAAGAGTTGTGATGGCTGTAAATTCAGATCAAAACAATTTATTTTATCTCTGTGTCTACTGGGCAAAGTTCAGTCCATTTATATCTACCAATTAATATTTTACCCAAAGAGGGCACCTTTAATGCTTCAACAGCTCTCTAATTAAGATATTAAGGCAATGACAGATCTAAATTGYGCCACTTAGTCAAACATGATCACAAGGACACATGAAGTGTCATCAGGTTCTTGAGATAGTTCTGCTCCTTTCTGTGTGAACTTGGGGCTCATTTAGTCATCAACAACTCCAGCTCAATAAATGTTCTTACGGGGCACACTTATCCCCTTCTTCCTAATAAAGTTCTGATCTGAAAGGCAGAAGCACAGGGGATCAAGCTGGGAAATAGGCAGGGATTAAGGCATGGCAGTGAGGAAAGTCCAACTCTGAGCCTAAAAGCACGTCCAGGCACTTCCAAAGGGACAGCTCCTAAGAGAAGATCCTCAGGGATTTACCCAGATGACATTTGTGCCAGAAGGTAACCATACACATCCTATAAACAGAAATTATGTTCAACCCAACAACTCCTGAACATAATCCTACTTATCTTTATCCTGACCCCATCATGCCAGGCGTGAACGTCTAATTTAATTACTGCACCCTGTACAGATAAGAATTGTTTTCCCTGTTTTTATAAACAAGATTACATCAAAATTGCAACTTGGCAGGGATCACTGGTAAGTTCAGTGTGTTGCCTCATGGAAAATTAGACTGTAGAAGCAACAACAAGACCAAACCCTTTYCAGTCAGCAATAACTGGGTCTCACCATCAGGACAGGAGAGCAGCAAGGAAGGAAGTGTGATTGTGATCCACCTTCTGAAACTAATTGGCAAATAGGCATTTTTAAAGCCAGCTGAAGTGATGGAAGGTGTAGGTGTAGAGTCTGTTCAGGACTCAGTGCTTCCTACCTATCAGGGTAATAATGTTCTCCACACTGCAGAAGTTTACGTGACACAGTAAAATGGATTATTTGTGATCTTGTCTCAAGTTAATGATACCTGAAAATAATCTTTTTTCTACCTCAAAATAATAGAAATCAGTTTTTTATTTTTATGTTTATTTAATTAATAGGACACAGAGATGTTTATATTCCTGTTAAAAATCTGTCTATTACATTCAGTAATATTCAGGAAAGCAAAGCAGATAATATCCTCCTATAGAGAGTAAATTTACTTGCTCTTCCTTTAAGGCAAATAAACAGCCAAAATGAACAGGGATGTGATTTACTCCTTCTATTTGGCAGCTCTTCACTTCCCTAGTTCTTCAAATCTAGCACTTTCTGGTCTCTATTATGGATTGTCAAGCTATTCTGCAGTGCTGCAATTTGAATCACAGGACATTCTCAGGCTGTCATGTTGCAGCTGTGATCTGCACTGGGGTACAGATCAGGATCAYTCCAAAGTCAATCACTTCCAGCACAAGAAAACTATTTTTAAGAAGCCTTTCTGTTGAGGAAAAATGCAAAAGACTTGTTTCCCACAAGAAGGCAAGTTCAAGGGGCATTGTTTACTTGACATCAAGTGAGTTCTCACTTATGAGTGAAAAGGGTTTTYGGAAGTTTCTCTCTTCCTGAAGACCCTAGTTGCTAATTTTGATGCTTTAGAAGCTGTATTTTCTTCTCATGTAAATGCTTTTCTCATTCCTGTTGACAGAATGCTTTCCTGGCACTAAAGCATCTGAAGTCAACAAACTGCCAAAGAGGGAAATTGTCTTTCTTCCACTCTCCATCTGCTGCAGGCAGCTGAAGAGTTACTTATAGCAACCGTAGATTAGGAAAAAAATGCACATTGCTATAGAAATTGCCAACAGTAGATTCACTTGGAGACCTTGGCTTTATCTATAGCCATTTCCAAACAGYATTTGTTCTTTTTCAGGGCCTATTTCAAAATCCATCAAAGCCAGAGACAAGACTTCCATTAATTTCAATGCCTTTGGAGMACATTCACAGAGGAGAGCCTGTGGCAGCCCCAGTCCTGGAGCTTTTAGCAGTATGTTCATGCAGTCAGATTTCCAGTAGCAGAGGAAGAACTGGATGATGCTACAGAACACATKAATCACAAAAGTGAGTCAAAGGCTCCTACTGGAAATGTCTGTACTGAACAGCAGCTGCAACAGCTTGAATATGAAACAGTTGGATTGGACATTCCCAAACTGAAGTTTGGTATGGGGCTTGAAAGGGACTCCTAATTTGCAGACATTTGCAACAGGACCAGCTGATAATCACAGTTACATGGAAGGGGATAATGTCAGGGCCAATTAGCTAATTAGAATATGGATTGGCCTTCTCCAGAACTGGGAAATCCAGTCTGAGTATTCACATCTCAGCTGCTCCATAAGCTTTTCCTATTAATCAGTGAGAAATTCAGGTGGGATCTGCTCCAAGGAGTCCATAGCTCAACTCTTGATTTACAGGTGTGGTGAGAAGGAAGACATCCTGCATGGTGTATTTTCTTCTCCTTTTCTCTCATCTCCCACAATTTTCTGAACCATTAAACATTTTCCTATTGACTTTATCTTGAAAACCCTGATCACAGTCCTGCTTTTTACAGCTGAGCAAGACTGCTATAAACTGGAAGTCCAGCAAGGTTTGAGATTGAAGTTCACCCTTTGATGTTGACTGGATGCAGTGCATGCAGAAAGCTTTGGAGCTGGAACTGGGCTGGCACTCTGCAGTGATGGGCACTGCCTAAAGYCCAGCAGTGCAATGCAGGAGGCATTTCTGCAGTGCAGGAATCCATCAAACACTGCTGATTCYTCTGTGCTGCGGTCACTGGCTCACTGATCCATGTCTAAATATAAATGAGTGTTCTTTCGGTTTCAGGTTATGATGGTATAAATTAATAATAATGGCATCAGACTCAAAGGAGTTAATGCCAAGGACAGGAGGATCACAATAGCTAAAAATCCTTATTTGTACTATGCTTCTACTAAGCTGGTGGCTTTGTAAACCTGATGGATATCTTTTATAAGGAAGTTGAGATGCATTTAGAGATTTCAGCTCCTAAATGTTGCTGGGCTTGCTTCCCAAAGTCCATCAGCAGCCYTTGGAACGTGCACATAGGGCTCCCAAGTAGTTTTGATGATTAAGACAATATTTTCATCTTTCCTAAATCATTGTTTTAACTTATGGCCTYCTCTTCCACCTCCCAGCAGGTATAAATACTGTAGCTCTAAATTGCAGAACAGCTTATCTTTTGAGGGATGATGGGGCCATCTCATTTGGGGTATGGAATTCTAAGCAGACACAACAGTTCAAAATGAATCTTACTTGGGACAGCTGAGATGAATCTGCACATGCATGAACAAGTGGGCAGGATAAATATGGTGCAATAATTATAGACATTGCATTAGCATCYAAAAGAAGCACCTCCAACAATAATTATTAAAAATAAAGCAATCCAGACCAAATAAATATATCTAGAGAAGCAGTGTGTTTTCCCATCTCATWACTCCTTGTGCTGCTCATTTTTCTCATTTTCCTCCCATTCTCACTGTTGTATCTCTTTGCTGTCATGAAGGCCTCCAACTTCAATGCCCACACAATGATGCCTTTGATGGAGGAGCTTTATCTCACTTTTCCATGCGTCCAAGAGCAGCATAGATCAACTTTATCTTCTCTGCTCATGAGGAAAACAAGGTTTTGATGTCTTTTCTTCAGCTTGATCTCCCATAGGATGTGACATTTATACAATAGAGCTCACAAGGGCCGGTGCAGTGGTTTAGCATCAGCACAAYACCCCTCAGACGTGGTCACAGTTATATATTAGAGGTTCAGTTCTGTTCCATGCTCTGCTGTTGTGGCAAGCAGCAAAGAGGAAGGAGAAATGCTGATGACATGACAAGGATGACATCTCAAGCTTTTGAAAAAGGCAGCCAGAAGAGTGGTTCCCTGGTAAGCAAGATGRGTGCCACACAGGGCACTGAGCTGAGAATGTGGCTGGGRGTYGCAGTTCTGATTTCTCTTRCTSTGTGCTTGGCTGYGGAGGAAGCAACTGATGAAGGAATMCCTTGYTCAAAGTACCAGCAASCTTTCAACCATTCATGCTAYGAGTTTGTTAGGCTCCAGAGAACCTTCACAAGTGCCCAGAGCTGGTGTGAGAGAGGAGGGGGGCACCTTGTCTTTATTCAAAATGAGGAAATTCAAGAGTTCTTGCAAAAACATATTGCCGAGGATGAGGAATGGTGGATAGGACTGATCTCAAATCCCTTGCTGAATGAAACTACTCATGGTAGGTGGTTTTAAAATCATGTTTTWAAAATTGTATCAGCTCATGATGCTTCTTAAAATGGTAGAAACTGCAATAAGTCCCTTTGTAGATCCCTGCTGAAAAGCCTGTCTTTTGTTGCATATAATAATATATTAAGGTATTTTAAATGCCTGCTTCACTTCCTAGTTCCATGTTATCACCCTTTCCCTGGACCTTGTGGTTGTRTGAACACATGGTGAGTTAGACCAGATTGCTGACCCAGTGAATCAAATGTGCTGGGTTAGGTCTCCAAGGGAAGCCAGTTCATCCCACTAGGAAGTGCTGCAAGGTCTGATGCAAAGGAAGTGGTGAAATCTTGRGGCTGGGAGTACAGGTGGAAGTGGCAATGCCTCTTTTTATGATTGTATCAGGTTCAGTATAAAATGTAATTGAAGATCCTTACCCAGATTAAACCACCTCTGGTTCAGTAGGAGCAGGGTTACAGTCCTGCTCTGCAGGCTCTGACAATAATTGTATTACCATGGAAAATAAACATCCAGGACAMAATTTCTTTGTTCACAGGGTCAATGATTTGGCTGGACACATCAAACATAAGCTACAGTAACTGGTACAAGGACCAGCCATCTCCCTTCTCATCCTGTGGGTACATCCTGAAGAATGCCAAGTATCAGTGGGGTGTGACTGAAAATTGCAGCCAGGAATTTGGCTTCATTTGCGAGTTTGGTAAGATACAGCTGGAGCAGTGAAGTGAGTGTGCTGTGATCATAACGGGGCATAAACTGCCTTGTTGCTTTCAAAGTAGCTGGGAAATAACTTAATGAATCTTACTAAATGTGAACAAACAAAAAGCCATATAACCCCAGCAGGGGCTCTGTTTCCAGTGTGCTGATGTAAGAACTGATCCAAAAAAGGAAGAACTTAGAAATCACTRGCTCAGTGACATTAATGTCCAGGGTTCCAGCAGAGGGTTAATAAAGTAGAAATGGATCTGAGAGTGAATCCAATGTGTAGCTGTACACATCTAAGTGGACATAAGCTGGCTACATTAAAGCATGGCTGCAAAAATAAACTCGCACAACACCATAATACCTGGGCTGGGTGGGACCTGTATGGCTGCCTTGTAAAAACATTCTAGATCTTAAATGTGTGCCAGAATAATTTCCATTTGTAACTGAAGCAAAAATTACAGCCAAGCTTCCAGAGGCACCACTCCTTGCAGCCTGGAGTGAGCAAAAGTGAGAGCAAGTTTTTCTTGTTTCTGCTCAGACCCCACCATCAGGTGAAGTTCAAGGCTTTCCCCAGGTTAAGTAAGCAGACAGGAACCTGAGCTTCCTGTGCTCAGACAGAAAATCCACAGACTTCGTGTTCCTAAAATTGTGACGTGGAACAAATTGTCCTGGAAAGGAATGCTGGCAATATTATCCCTTGCAACATACAGATAAGAGGGGAATTTGTGTTCCTCACACTTTGCTTTATTTTACTTTAAATTGTAACTAGAATGGGGATCTCAAGGGCTAGAAGGACAGTCCAGTTGTGGGGGCAATAATATAAATAGCCTTGGAATCAAGAGTGCAAGTACGGGTTCCCACAAGCCCTAGAACTGCTGCTGCCCTGTCCAGYACTCTACTACTACTGCCATAAATAACAATTTGTTCTACAATAAGTAAAGCTAATAAAGTTTTGTTTCCTATCCCAATTTTCTGTTCCAAATCTCCTCCCTACCCTCTTCTGAAACCCTCCCAGTCCACTCCCATATCCCCAGCAAGTCCCACCTCTAAAATTGTTTCACTCCCTCWGCTCCCTCCCCTCCAGCTGCTCCAGTATGTGCTGGCCAGTTGAATCCCACATCACAGATTGGTAAACAGAGGGATAAAATCCCTGCTCCTCACAGAGACATTGATGTAGCYCTTTCTCTTCTCCCTAGCTCTTGTGTTTCGTGAAATTTTAGGGTGTTGGAGGTTTATATCTATACATCAAATTTGGCTGAAGATGACTAACATTAAAAATGACTGGGGGAGAGGAAATTGGCAGACAGCACAATCRTTTAAGCTTATTTTCCTTGCAAAAACAGGCTAAAATTATTTTTCCATTACAACCACGGTAGACAACTGTTTGTAAGGAAACTATCATCTGTTACCATAGGATCTGACTGAGAGCCCATTAAACTCAGAGAGYGTTTGCATTATTGAGCAACAATATCCTACACTACATTCATCATTCCACTACCCAGGAAACCAAGACCAGATTGAGGCACTTCTACAATTTGGTGCTCTGTAGGTTAGCAATTTATTATAAAAAATGTATATGTGTCAAACCAGGGTTTGTACATAGGAACACAGATCAGATTTTGTACATCTTTCCATGTAATAGTTRCTGAGATAGGAAATACTGTGAGAAATCTTCATGCAGAGAACAAAAAAAAATGCATGAGATAATAGCCCATACTAGAATTTAACAGCATGTTATTTTTCAATCTTATTTAGAGAGCTCTAATCTGTAAACTGATCATGTTGCTATAGTTACAGCCAGGCTTAGCTTTAGCCTTTAAATAACAATAGCACACAATTATTGCAGTGTGCACACTTTGGCACTGTTAATCAAGGGACTTGAGGGGAAATGATCCAAACAGCAACTGGAGGACAATGTATTTAAACCTGGGACAGCTGAAACAAATACATTCTTTTTCAACACTCCCAAGTGAGAGCAGTTATCTGCATCCTCCTCTTCAGGGTATTAAGTATCCTGATTACTACACGATACTAAGAATTCTGAAAGATAATTAACTGTCCCACATTAATCAAAGAATGAGGTGTATGCATTTAGAGCTATGACCTTACTCATCTGAGCAGTCCTGCTGAATGAAGTCAGTCAAATATCACACAGGAACAAAGGAGTCTCTGTAGCAGAAATGGGATCAGCTCCCATACTTAATATGCAAACTATTCTGCAAAGCAATTACCTGAATATTATGCAATCCATACATCTCCTTCGGAAGTTAGGAGTAATTTTAAACCTTCCGGTATTTCAGGTCAAACAAATGCTAAAAGTATTATTTATTTTCATAATTAAAGTATTTTTGTTTATTGAAAATACCCTCAGTCTTTTAAAGCAGTAAAAACATATATCTATTAATCTTGACTTTTTAAAAATAAAATATTTCATTCTTTTGTAATTAAAAAAGTTGTTTAGCTGAAAAGGGAAAAAAGGGAAGAAAGAGAAACAAAAAAAAAATGCTGTAGAATTGTGGCAGAATTTTTCAGAAATTCAAAAGGTACTATATGTTTTTTTTTCCCTCCTACTAGAATCAGGCCAGAGCATTGCTTGTGATAATTACAATGCCACTGTACAGTGCAGATCAGGAGAAGTTATTCAGATTGAGGAGAGCTTCTACGGGMGGAAGACCCCTCACTACTGCGTGTCAGAAACTCCTCTCCAGGATGACACAGAGGAAGGCTGCAGCTGGATCAGTGTCAGAGATGAAGTAGCAGGTAYTATCTCACAGCACTGCTTGTCAGAAACACAGATTGTTCTTGTTTCTTGTCCCTCAAGTGCTCTGTCTTGGATGCCAGTAAAGTTAGTGAATGAGAAAGTGGATTATTCCTAAAATGAAGGGAATCACTGAGAACTTCTGACAGGGAGGGAGTTGCTATGGGAGGTTGGTTGGAAAGGAGGGGTTTTATGAGGAGCAAAGATTCAGAGAAGGAGAGGAGGAGCAAAA
>NW_026623405.1:557703-601063 GCF_030028575.1 Malurus melanocephalus
TTCCAATAAAATAAAATGGTGGTAAGAAATGCCATACAATAAGCAACACACTGAAGCCAAAGTGATGTGGAAGTCTAGAAATCAATGACACTGTATTGCTCCTTCTGCCCTTTTTGTTTCTCAATTGCCTTTCATCTGAGCTGTTGTGACAGTAAAGGCAAAAGCCACTTGTTGATCTGAAATGTTCCTTATTTCCAGGCCAATGTCACGGTCTCCAGGCCTGCCAGGTGGCAGCAGATGGCTCTTTCTTTGGAGACCCTTGTCCAGCTTTGGGAARCTATTTGTCTATTCAATACCACTGTGAGGAAGGTAAGAGAGAGGAGGCTGTCCACACTAGAAGAATGTACTGTTCTTTGCTATAACACTGTGACCATTGATATTTATCTTAAAAATCACTGTTCCATCCTCAGAGAAGAGACAGGAATAGTGGTGACCACTAAAAATCAGCAGAAAAATGTAGATTCCCTGTCCTAACTGAGGGTTTTGGGTAGAATACAAAGTCTGGGAATTCAAACCCATAAAATACACTTAAATGAAGTTATGTTCCAACCAGAATCTTGACCAGTAGATATGGAAAAGCATCAGCTCCCTGCCACACCACTAATGCACACAAATTAGCAGCAGTACCAACTCTGGTTTGGAGAAAGCTGGCTCTCAATGCCTGAAAATTAATTGAATTTTGTAAGGAATGTAGATAAACACTGGCACTGAATTCTGTCATTGTGYTTTGCAGGTCTGCAGCTGGTTATGACAGATACATGTTTTGTCTTTGAAAACATCACARTCACTTTGAACTGGCTGCTCTCACCATACTCTGGGAATCTTTCCTGTACCATAAGCACTGGAGATGGKCACACTATTGATCCTTACTACCCTCTAACGTAAGATATAGTCTTCATTTATCTTCAGACAAACAGTAAATTTCATTGCTAGCACTTTATTGAATGTTCTAATTCTCATAAATGAGATGTTAAAAATTAGATGGCTTAATATTAGACCATACACACAAGAGACTTGGAGTCTGCAAAACCTGATTTGAAATGGATACAAAATTTTATGTTAAGCTGCCAATCACTATCTTTCTTCTRCTTATTATAACAAGTGTTTTCTATTTCTTAGAGTATTTATCCCAGATCTTAAGACTCAAAATTAGTGGAAACATATCAGAAATTGCCAAGGAACAGGCAAATATTATTTTCCTAGGTTTAGCGAGTGGTTTTTAGTAATATTTTAAAAATAATAGGAAAATCTGTAGGTTTTCTTTTATTTTCATTGCATAAAAATCCTACCTTTAAAAGATCAAACATTATTCCATTGGATTAAAAAAAAAAAAAAAAGATTTTATCTTAGTACTAGGAATGACATTTGAATGAAAGAAATTTGGGAATGTGACCAGTGTTATTACGTGAAGTGAAGGATTTCCCAGAACTGTCTTCCACAAGCAGCTTTTTTCTTTSTATTCTAGACTGGTCAGCAACATCACACACAAATACTCCTCTCCTGGGGAATTCACTGTTTTTGTGGAGTGCACCACCAGTGAATGGCACGTGATGGCTCAGAGGCAGGTGACAGTCCAAGATAGGATGGATCAGCTCAGCATTACTGGGTGCTACAGCCACTATGAAACTGGGAACAGCTCCCACTGCCGTACACTCTATGGGGAGGGGCTGTGGATCCAAGTTCARCTCAGTGGAGGTGAGGATCATTTCTCTGCAGGATTTAGAGGGAAGCATAAATATTATGACAGACATGGGATAGAAACAGGATTTTCATTATGTGAAACATTCCTTTTTAGTGAATGCTTTTCCTCTAATTGTATTCCTGCAACTGAACTCTCTCAGTTCCATTGGAGGGGGTTCTTTCTCAGTGGTATTTCACCACCTAAAACACAGTAGAAGCAGTTTTTTCCTATTCACAAAGCTGGCAGCATGAACATAACTTTGGTCACACAAATCCAAGTGATGCCAGTCAGAATATTCTGTATTTGAAGTCAGATATTCATGGAAATGCTCCTCTGATTAAGGTAAGAGGATTCCACTCTGAGCTGCACATATTTGCTGCTGTACATTTCTTTCTCACTTCAAGATCCTGCCAGGCACATATATTCCGATAAAAATAAAATTCAGTAGCTTAKGTTTGAATTCTCAAAACATTCCCATCAGAAAACACATGATAGCCATTCATTAARTCACCTTAAGTGACTTTATTAAAAATGACTGCTTTGCTGCAGTGTTCTTGTATAAACAGCTGGAATCGGTTGGCCTATTGCACAAGCTGTGAGAAATTTTCATCTGTGTTTCTGCAGGAAACGGGGTAACTTACAGTGTGTTAGCAGATAACAGGACACTGACTGAATCCATTGCAAAGGAAGGTTTTATCCCTCATAACCTGACACTCAACAGAGCCTCCCAAGAGCTGATAGGCCCGGGGATGCATCAACTGGAAATCCGAGCATCCAGGAATGAGACGGGATTGGAAATCTCTGGGAGCATTGCTGTTCACTTCATTGAGCCAGTGTCTGGAATTCAGGCTGCACTGGCCTCCCACACTCTGCAGCTGGGGGAGGATTTGGAGGTGAATGTCTCCGTGTCTCGTGGTGCCCCAGAGAAACTGATGTTTGAGGTGATTGGATCCAACCAAACCCAGTGTCATAAAGAAGATGGCCCTGGTGGGGAGCCACGGACGTACAACATTCCTGTGCACTCGGAAGGTACAGAGCACTCACAACCTCCCAGGACACTCAAACATGAGTACAGTTCACATAAAGGGTCACARCACCCTGGGCTAGGGGACAGCCATGTACAGCTGAATTTGGGAGCTGTTCTGACTGTCAGCCTGCAGAACAGCATGAACAGAACAGTCACATTGACTTGTAAGCGAGCTAAAAACCAGAACTGACAAATGGGTTTGTGTGTGCAGAATGAAAGCAAGGCTTCACCTGATTCTTGCAATGGAACAGACTGAGTGAAAAGACATAGGGTTTATTTTTTCATGGCACTATTTGATTGAAGTACAAATGAGGACATTTTATTGAATAATAAAGTGTTTTCCCCATGTTTGTTCACCATATTTCAAATTTAGACTGCTCTGCATTTCACACCAAAGTAATTCACAACCTGAGGAGTTCTCAGTAAAGATGACAAAGAAAAAGGGAGTTTTTCTGTGTGTCTGTTTAAAACATATAGTTTATGTAGGAGTGAATTATGAATAAACTTTTTAGTAATATTATCTTTCCGTTATTAAATAGTCAAAGCTTTTAAAATGCAGAATTAAGGAGAATGTGCTTATGAGTTAATTAAGAGGTGTAGAAGATAMAGAAAGCTTCCACCTCAAATGAACTATTCCAATCCTGTGCCAAAGTGGGAAGAGTAGAAGCTAATTATGAKTTCATTTAGTATTTTTAAATTATTTAATATTAAAGTTTTATTTGCTCTCCCTGTACCTATTTGAACATCCCTTCCCTATAGGCAGAAATTTTCAAACAAGATCTCTCAAAATTCCTGAATGCATTTGGCCTCTGGTGTTTGTACACCTCTAGGTTCCTGTGTGAGAATATCCTAGCTAGCTGACAAAAAACATCATGGCAAGGGCTAGCAAAAGGGCAGCTGAGTTATTAAGAAGTTGAGATAAAGGAGAAAAACATTYCTGGAAAAGCCTTTCAGCAATGGACACCCAACAGAAACCCCCCTGAAAACTCTTAACAGAAAAGAAAGGGATTTTTTTTTACAAATATTATACCTCAAACCTGTTGGACAGGTCCCTGCTACTCTTAACTGGCCCTTTGCCATTTTAGGTACTTTTCTAGTGAAAGTGGTGGCCATGAACGCCTTCTCAAACATGAGTTTGGATCTGGGATTCATCACTGTATTGGCAAACGGTTCCCATAAAAAAGGTAATTGCACTGATCTGACAGCGCTGCTTTTGACCACATAAGTGTCTTTTGCAATCAGAGCATTTCATGGGGTGTTTATAGTTTGCATCTAGTAATTGCTTTCCTTCCAGCAACAGTGCTGAAAACTTTTGTGGAGGCTTCTTCCTGATGAAGGCAGATTCCCYGACTTTGAAGTGGTCATAAATTAGCATCACTCTGTACAAGTAACACATTGCACATTTGCTGYTTGTCCCAGAAATAATTAGTGAAGTTTATGGCTCAGGACATAGCTTTGAAACCAGAAAATAATTGCATCACAGCAGCCYCATAACTTGCTGTCAGTAATGGCTTCTAGATGGCTCATCCTTACATTTACAAGAGCAGATTATACCAGAAATAAAATAACCTTAGTACTAATTGTATTGAAACTTTTCCATTGCTTTCCATCAATTTTCCTTTGTACATCAGTGAAACTCCATTACCTTCTGTGGATATATTCTGATTTATACCATTATGTTTGAAGAATTGGGATCTTCTCCTTTGTGGTTTGTGATGAGCTTGTTGTTACCATTTTACCTTTTAACTGGGCTGTTTATCATAGCTCTAGAGTCTGATTTTTACAGTCCCACTTTTCACACTGTCAGTAGTCAAATCMTGTGGATTTAAATCATATTCACTGAGGATGTCTGAAAGCTTTACAGGTAGCACTAAAATATTCTGTTCTTTTTTGCATTAAACAGATTCTGCTAAGGATGAAGGCAGCTTTAAAACAAATACCCAAAAGAAAAATGTAAGTATTATTTAAGCACCTTTCTTTAAAATTGCTTAGAAATGTTTTGTACCAGGGAAAGAGCTGTATAAGACATTGAAAAAAAGTRTTTGTAGCATAGTAAATTATGGACTAGATGTTCTGTTCCCCATATGGCTTAACACAAAATCTACACCAAAAGTCTGGGAGACAAATGTGTTTACAGGCATTCCATCTACAATTCATAAAAAAAGATTAAAGAAAATGAACTTTTCACAACAATTTGGTTTTGGAAGTTGAAATGTGTTTAGATGAMTTTTTAATTCATCTACTTGACTAATRCAAACCTCTCTCTGAAGGGTGATCYTTCAAGCAGAGTTTAATATATTTTATATTGTCCCCAAGTGTTTTCTACTTCTGTATTGGAGTGTTTAAATTACTTTGCAATGAAAAATTTTCCAGTTTATGGCAAACTAAGAAGTTAATGATACACCAATTGCTAGCAGCTGTCCAAATTCAACTAATAAAMATGCCAGAGAGAATATTTTATTATCTTCAATGTCTAGTTTTTAACTGTAACACTAGCAGACAGACATCTGCTATGGGAGATACACTGCTTCACAAGAAGCCATCATRCTTTACAGATTGCCTGTAAGAATATATTGCATTAGAGGAATATAAATCTAATCCAAAATCAAGTTTATCACTGTTTGTTGCACAGAAAGACAAACTCAGCTACGCCTTCTTCTCTTTGCTTATAGATGCAATGTATCCAATTCAGATAAAAAAGAGATGCACCAGAAGACAAATGGTTGTTTAAGGGTTAGAAATCTTGGTCCAGATGTTAATAGGAATTAGTTTCCCAAGTACTTAATTTTGAAAATGGGAGCTGCACTCTCAAATCAATTCTGCATTTGGGAGAATTTTGCCACACAATTTTTCTGTGCCATCTGCTTCTATTCCCATGGCTTCTCCTTCCTTACTAACTCTGATCAGGGAAAGATCACTTGAACTACAGATCTGCATCTGGTGATTTGGGGTCTGAACTTTCAGGCATTTTTCATGATAAAGAAGCAAYATATGTGTGTGTTTATACACATTCCTGTCCTAACATACATTTACTTCTTATTTAGGATCACAAAAGAGAACCCAAAATATATATTAAACCAAGTCGCCATGTGGATCCTTTCATGACTGTTACCCTTGGCTGGCCAGACAACAACAGTAATTCCAGTTTTCTCTGGACCTGTGGTTTGTGCATTTACACCAACTTGTATTTGATGGGTAAAAAACTCATTGTCATGCCAGAACAATTGTTGAAAATCTGACTAAAGGATGCTTTAGTTTATGGCTTTAAAGGTTGCCACTCACTGTACATGAAGATTGTCCTTCTACCTTACCCTGGTTTTGGCACCAAACTAATTATGGTATCAAATATGTCATACTACTCCATTTTGTCTGCTCCCAAAGATTTCAATTTTTYAATCTTTCAACATCTACCTGTCCTATGCTTCAGCCTCATAGCCAAGGACTAGTCCCAAGTGACTTACACAGTCTGGCATTTGGAAGGTTCATGTGYCTCAATAAAACAGCAATAATTAGCATTAAACATGACACAAAAACATTTCTGGCTGAAAACAGAATTGCTATGCAAGCTATCTGTGTTCCGTCCCCACAATTACCCCTGACCTCACACATTACTTTGCAAAAGCCTGTACTCTGAATCCAGATTAAAACTCTTTAAATTGTGTTCAAGAAACTTGTCTATAAAGCTCTTTTATAGCAGGAAAGTCCTTCATAAGATGCTATTCTAACTGTAAAGGAAATGTTTGTGCAGGAGCTTGCTGGCCTGCCTGGAATGAATGTGTGAAGCAACAGATAATCCTAATCAACCAAAGTGAGGTGCAAATCCCACCTTTGTGCCTTCCTCCTCCGAAATCAGCAGTGACTGTCAGGATTACAGTCCGAAACCACGGCAATGAAGAGAGGCAGGATGAGCAATGTCTCTATGTGACTGCAAAACAAGAACTGCAACTGGAAATCAGGTCTGGTTTTAAACCCAAGCACTCACTGGTTAATGTTATTATTGCACAAGCATAGTGCAAGGTCACAGTTAYCAATAATAATGATAATAAAGTGATATTGTACTWTTAGAATTAGAGAATCACAGAATRTTTTGGGCTGGAAGGATCCTTAAAGATCATCTTGTTCCACCCTCTGTCATGRGCAGGRACCAGCCTGGTCTTGGGCATTTCCAGGGATGGGGCAGCCACAGCTTCTCTGGGCAACCTGTGCCAGGGCCTYACCACCCTCACAGTAAAGAAAACCTACTGTTGTAAATCCATTTACACCTCACCAYTATAAAATTTACTGACCAAATGAGTCTTGCTGCATTTTCAACATCATTCTTTTATAAATGGAATAATACTCTTCCAAAACCCATTTACAGTTTTTGACCCAGTGCTGGAGATTTCAATACGCCAACCTCATTGAAACAGGAATAAATGCCATAAGATATGTCAGAGATTTCTCCCAGACATCTCATAGCATATATAACTCCCATSTTACTTCCTTACAGGTGTGAGGCAAACTGCAAGCCAGTGAACATTAGCGATGATGTTATTTTGAGTGTCTCTGGACAGGAGGACTCCCAGGCCATGTATTATAACTGGTATTTAGACAACACATCCCAAAATAAGGTGAGAGCACCAGATTTGTCAGAAATACTGCACACAAAAATCAGACATCACAAAGACATAATTGGTCAAGTGGATGCTTTGAAAATACTAGTGAAGACTGAAACAGGGCCTGGTTTGGGAGGGTCATAATGAAGGGCACCAAACTGCCGCCCTGCTTCTGATAAATCACAACAGAAAGCACAGCCATGAGTTCTYTTCTGTCTGWTTTTTCAGTCTACAGTCCTCCCTCYAGCCTGTGGCCTGACTGGTTTCCAGCAGAACTCTTTGTTTTTGCTTCAAAGCAACACGTCCTTGYTGAGAATGACCAGCTCCTTCTTGCAGACACAGGGAAAAGCTTTCCAGATTAAAGTAACAGGTAGGGGCTAACAGGGTTTTAGGGTTTTTCAGACTCCTTTGAGATAGTCTTTGCTGACATTACATCACATTGATGTCACACATGCATAGCCTCACTGACAAATATGAAGGTAAATTAGTCCACAAGTTGAAAGGTGTTCCTTTATATGTGGGTTCTTTAAAATAACGAAGACATGAGTTTGTTGTGGACTGTTGCACAGCAGGAGAAATTCAGTTACTTTACTCCTGCTAATAATTTTATTAAGGCTCATCTAAAATGAAGTTATGCTAAATGCTTGATCAAATAATACAGCTTTGCTTTATAATGCTAACATTAACACATTTCAAATAGCCCTTTTCCTCTTATGGTTTATTCAGTGGCAGGATTTGATTGCTCTTTAGGCTCTTTAGGTGCTGTGTCTGGTGCCTGAGCAAACAGCCCCGTTGCTCAGTGGATGAGATGGGTACAGGCAGGGTTCTGGCTGATGCTCTGCTCCTCCTCTCCCAGCAATGACCCAGCGAGGTTACGGGGAGGAATCGTTCCTTGTGAGCACCGTGCCTGCCCCAGACCCGCCCGCCTGTGGTGTGTATCCCGAGCAGGGCTCGCTCCTCACCGCCTTCAGAGCCTCCTGCAGCACTCCTGTCTTGGAGGCTTCAGACCAGCCCAGTCCTGGCAGGCAGCTCACATATTGCTTCTATGTGACACCAAATAAATCCCCAGGTGAGCAAAGGCACAACCCACCCTGCTCTGATCACCAGTAAACCGAGCCCTGAGTTCCCTGTTCTCACAGAGCAGGAGGTGTCTCCGGTATTTGACAGGTGACCCCTGCTTTCTTGTTTCAGATTCTCTCCTGGACTGTAGCCCATATCCTGAACTCTTCCCAGTGTATCTTCCACTTGGAGAAGAGGAAAATAATTTTATTGTACATGTGACAATTACTGTCAGCAACAATTATGGCGATACAGTTCAAACAAGTGCTTCAGTGAAGGTACACGGTAGAATTAATTTGTTTCAAGAACTCTCAAGTTGATAACTAACCCAGAATTGCCTTTTTGAAGCTTCTTATTTTGGATATATTACTTCCTTCCGAATGTACCATAACCATCATTTTCCTMTCTAACACAGACTATTCTCCTTGTGCTCAAGGTAGTCAAAAGAATCTTGCRCTGTCCTTTTTCTAGGACAGAAGTTTAAAAGAAGAATTCTTTGGACATTGATTGAGCAGCACAAGCCTATTTAGTGACTCTGGAAATACTCTGTGCAGGCCCCAAAAGCCTCCTTCTTCCCCAGTGCCACAGTATGGAGATCCTTATCAGGCCATTAAAAATAAAACATTTGAAATGGAGAACACGAAGTTTTATGTCCCACTCTATCTAGGCTGTCATTAAGATGATCATGGAAGCTGTTCAAAGAAAGTTATAACAGCCTTGCCAATGCTCTGATTTCTTCATCAGGTTGGACCTGCRGATATGATGGATGGGAACATGACCCTGCAGGCTGTGATATCTGAGAAGGCAAATGCCATCCTAAAAGATGGGAACAACAGCATGAGTCTTTTCCAGCTGTACAAGTCAGTGACATCTGTCCTTAATCAGCAGACCCAAGAGGAAAGTTTTAACATGTTTTTACAGACAAAGCAACGAAAGGAGGTCAGTGAAACGATTTTTTGCAGTACAATGTCATATAATGGACCCTTCATATTCTTTGACAGCTCTTAAGTAATAAAAAGCTCATATATCACCACTTGAAATCACTGAAGGTTTCAGGTTTCTAGCATCTGTCTCACCATTTGGCATAGGTTTCAGCTAGTTTGCACTGTTTGCCTACATAAATTATTTGTTTTATCACTCATCAGTAAAATAGCTAAATCTCAATTATTATTTCATTAATTTAAACTAGTTAATCTAAACCTGATTTTCCAAAGCAATTTATCTATCAATAAAATGGCCTCTCCAGTTGGATAAATATCCTATCTAATTTCCCCCAAAAGCACTAGATGGAAAGCAATTTTCTTTTGTCCATTTTAGCCACCAGTTGATGTTTCAGTTATAAGCTGATATTTGTACAGTGCTTTGAGTGCCTCAGATKAAGAGATCTAGAGAAACACAATGTATCCTTCAATTAGGACTCATTATTTGAATAACATCAARCACACATGGCTCTGCTTTCTCTGGAGCTAGCATTTACACAGTAATTCACATACATTAGTACAAATTCTMACTAGTAACTCTCCTTGCTCTTAATGGATGTTAAGTGTATAAATTCTCTGTGCTGGGAGGTAACATAAAACTCATGATTATATAATTACTAGGGCAAGTGGCATCTTGTCAGTAGAGCTAATGTCAGTTCAAATGTTGTGGAGCCTTATTCTGCTGCATAACTCATGGCAAACCTGGCTGTCAATACACAGCACTACTTTCACAGTCCTAATTAGCATCTTCTTCCTTTGCCTAATTATCCCTTTTCATCCCAAGCTCCGAGGGCTGATGCTGACAACTCTCTCTGTTGTTAACATAACATCAATGCAGACTGCTCTTAAGATGTCAGAGGTATTGAAAGAAATCACTTACAGGAGTGAAGAGCTGTCTGTCTCAGCACAGGTAAGAGGCAATTCATCTTGGATCTCCTCACACTAACAGTAGAGACTCTAATTATCCCACTGACCTTGGAAGAGTTTCAGTGCCTTATAATTATCTGTTCTTACCCATTTTTTTTTACTGTACCAGCATGTGCATTATGACCACGAGARAATACATTTTTCTGTTTGGAGTAAGTAAWWTTGARTCTCAAATATTGTCTCAAAAATCTCTACAACCCAGGCTATGACCATATGACATTTATCATGCACTTTTGAGACAGAAACCTTAACTTTTAGTCAGAAAAAGGTCAGMATGCATGTTTTCTCTTGTAAAGCACTTTTAGAACCCTGAAGAAAAACTGCCTGGGTGGGTTTTTCTAGAAATGCCCACATTCATTCATCCTTGATCCAGGCTCTGCACAAAATGCACAAAGGCAAGTGTCAAGGAATGTGTCAGCACCCAGAGGAACTGGGCACAAATGTGCAGCCTGATTTCACAGAAGTATCTCTTGAATCTTATCTGGCAACATGACATTATTTAAGCTTAAGGGGTCAGCAAATGGCTGGACAGAACAAATTGTCACAGGGAAAGCTCCCCAAACATGCAGGCAATAAAAACAGCTGTCCTGATTTCTGATGTATTAGAGTTGGAGCCAGACAATGGCTTGGGAGCGTTTCAGCAGGATGTGGTTAACTTTGGCAAGATGAGAACATAGCTCGGRTCCAGCCCTCACCCTACAGAAAGGCTGCTCAGCATTTGCAGGCTGTGGGAATGGATGGGATCAAGCYTGCAATGAATTTGCTTGGCTCCTTCATTATCCTGGGCTAAAATCTGGCCAGTGCCTTCACAGGCACAAAGCTGCATCCAGGCACAAAATAAAAACCGTAGAACTCATTCTCCTTTGGCACTTAGCACTGAGATTGAAATGTATAACCTAATTTACTATGTTACTGTACATCTAAAAGCTATCCTTGCCCAGTGTTTGACAGATAAGGTTCATTCAGATGTTATCCATCTTTTTATGGATTAAATCTGTAGAAACAGGATGCATTTTCTATGTCTGTATTCCATTTTGCTGTTATCATCTAGTGTATCATTGTTACTAGCATTTGAAGTATTACCTCAGCCCAAATAATTATAGCAAAAATATCATTAGCCACTAATAGTCACAAGAGACTATTGACATTGCAACATGCAGTAAATGGCACAAGTGTCACTTCTGTCATTTGTAGTGCCAGCACATCTAAACTGCTGYCTGTGTTTCTCATGCAGGTGGAAGCCAGCAACACTCTGAAACACGTCAGTGCCTCCTTGCTGGCTGTAAACACAGAGCACAGCAGAGATRGTCAGGAGTTAAAGGAAGCAGCCAACTATCTGTTTAATGCAGTGAGCAATGTTCTTAAAGCTTCTGTAGAAATCAGAGCTGGGAACACTTCAGTGCCAGAGGCAGAACAGGTAATTTAAGTTTGGTCCATTTTGTACTGTACGGTGTGTGAGCATTTGTTTGCTTTGGGAGGTTTTTTAAGAGCTCTGCTGCCTCTCGTATTTTCAAATTGGGACTGGGAAGGATTCATTGTGGCACCATGATGGACTTGTCCCAGTAGGACATGTTAGATTGAATGTCTGCTAATGAAGATGATAGAAGCCTCTTAAAATTTGTCTCATTTAAAGCTGAACAGGAGTACTGGAGAATACAGCATCAGCTTTGACCTCTAATTGATAACAAGCATGTTGAGATTATTTTCAGATTTGCTTCTATCCCTTCCTTTTGCCCCTTAATTCAAGGAACTCACAGGTATTCAACATTCATGATTGCCACCCCTACTTCACAGCTCTGGGTGCTGCTTAACACTTTGTCAGAAAGCTCTSTCTTATTATCTGTTCAGAAATATGTAAGAAGTTTATTTTGTCCTACTCTTTTCTATCCATATGTGAATTATCACAGCAGACTCTGTGTGTTTTCTGAGCTGAATATACTTTAGTTTCATCACTGCAAGGGAATAGGGTATGAAATAATTCTAACCTATGAGAAATTATGAACTGGTCAAGCTCCCCAATGATAACATGCTAATAACACACAATTGATATGTAATTTGGTCTTGCTTTTCCAAGTGTCCAGATAAAGGGCATTTTCTAAAGTGTGCAGATAAAGGGCATTAATACACAGAAGTGCATGAATATATTGAACAATGTCATGCTTGTAATCTCAATGTGTAGAAGTTATAAATAATACAATACAAAAGTAAAATCTGTAAGACATTTCTTTGCTGTCTGCAATGTTTCAGTGAGAATTGCAGAAATCAAATTTCAATAGMATAACTTTCTCTGAGATTAAGAAGCCCATCACCAAGTTTGTCACCTTTGTAAGACATCAAAATTAAAAGGAAACACTGACAAATAATGTGCAGCTTGATGATTCTGAGTACCTTTGTTTAAGTTTCCTCCTCTAATCCTTTTCCAGAATTCAGTGTCCCAGCAGCTCYTGAGTTCAGTTGAAAATCTACAGAGTGCCCTTCTGTTTGGGAAGGCACCGGGTGATGAGCCAACAGTCCTCACCTCTCCCTCTGCCACAATGTATATGCACAGGTAACAGCTATAGGGTCTCCCACTCAGGCTYCTGACAGCTACAAATATTAATTCCATTGTGCTTAAACAAAACGTTTGGAACCAACTAAATATTGTAGCATAATGACAACTTCAGTAGTGCAACAATGCTGTTGYTAGGAACTGATGGTAAGAGCAGCTCGAACTCCAGAAAAAAACACCTTAGAAATTCCCATGCTGTGTCTTCTTTAACTAGAAGAGAATTTACTRTGATTTCCTGAAAGAGGCAGTAGTCACTTACTTTTGAAATTATGTAGAAAATTCATGTCATGCCAGTTAAGGGTTCTTTCTTATTCAAGTTGCCAATGATGACATGTTATATAGAACTGTAACCAGCTTGGCAGAGGCAAATATAATCCTGAGGAGCCTGATGAGCATTCTCCATTCCCTATAATCATCCCTAAATTGTTCCCTGAGAGCCTGATTTTCATCCACATCAAACTGTGCATTCAAATCAAGAGCACGTTCATACAGAAACCAAATCTTTTACGTAAGTACATCTTGGTACAACTTCCTCTCCAGATATGCTAATTCCACCCTTTTTTGTTGATTCTGTGGGAGCATTATGTGACGTWCTGCATCAGGGGTAGATTAATGTACAAAGTATTAACTGTCAGAGTTAGAAACAGTTCTTCAATTAAGCAACATCTATGAAATGAGAAAGCTTTCTATGTAGATATGAAGTCCGTACTATAGAGGTTTGGGTTTTTTTTTCTGGTGGTTTTTTTCTTTTATTAATTTTTTTTCTTTTTATTCTGCTTTGCTTGTGTCCAACTCTAACCGGACAGATTAGAAACAGAAAACATGGAGAGCACATCCATTAACATCTTCAATTCTAGCTCTGCCAGATTTACTCTCCCACCTGCTTCCTCTCTCAATGTTTCAGGAGCTGATCATGAAACAATGGATATAAGGGCAAGTAAACATCTTTTACCTAACTCTATCTGATATTCAGCTTACATTCCTGAYCTAATGGTTTTAGTGCTGTTTCTCCTTTTAAAATGAACACACAAGAACACAAGTCATCCTTCCTGTCATGCCATGAAAATAATTCMAAGTAGTTTTGGTCAAAGAAGCCTTCATTTGTCTCAATGGCATGAGGTTGGTTCAGCAAGMTAAGGAGGACTGAAAGCTTAAACTCCCCACCTCATCAGCCCCTTACACACTTTGATTCACACCTACATGGCAGGAGAAGGCAACAGAATGAATCAACACCTACAAATCCATTTGCTGTTGTTTTACATTTTATGCTCTGAGGAGTCCATATCACATTAAAACTAACCTACAGCAGCCTTCTTTCATCCCAGCAAAAAAATGCATGCGTGTGGGGCACTCAGATCCTGCAGGAGACAAATGGGACTGAGCTCAAGCTTTCATTATCCAGCAATTTAGAGGGTGAATATAATGAAATATAATGAAATATTGACAATAGCTCAGTTGTCTGATTGTTWATGTTTTCTAACAGATGGTGAGCTTTGCCGTGAATCCCTTTTTCTCCAGTGACACCAGTTTTGACATCAGTGGAACAGTGGGAGGTCTCAGTCTAACTGGTCTGGATGGTTTGATCATACCAGTCAGCAACCTCAAAGAGAACATTGAGGTAAATCCACTATTTTCTAACCCTCGCCCTCTTTTCCCATTTTTTCCCTTTCTCTGTTAATTAACTGTCATTTGTATTATCATTTGTGAGGTGAACACTAATGCTGGTAGCATTCATTACATTAGATAATGGGATGATGCTCTCTGCATTTCTGATGGAGGGATTTGTGAGATGAGATGAGCRAAATAACAAATATTTCTGTCTTTTCTCAAGAAGGAGGCATTTTATTCTTCATTTAAATGAATGTAAGAGTGCTAATGTTTGTGGAAATAAACTCCAGATTACAGCCATCCCAAAACACAATGTAAATTCTGATTTCATCACCCAACCACTTTGGCTTCCTAGCCTGTGTATAAACTGACATCTAAATAATTCATACATTACTTTMTGTAGCCAATGTCTCAGTCACAATCACAGTTCTCAGTTCAGAAATGCACKAAGGGTCACAGGCTTTGTGTTGATTATACACAGGTTTCAAATGAACTTTTCAAAGGTTAGTTGACATTATCAAGAAAATTACTTTGAAATGGATATTTTTGGTGGCCATGCTATCCTGATGTTATGAAAAAAGATAATCTAGTATGTGGCTGCATGCTAAGAAGCAAAATGCTTTTCTGTATTTAAACCTATGTCTTTCTGTTTAAAAACAGATCATRTTACCAAGGCTTTCAGCAGCTCAGGAAAATAAGATTCTGTTGAATCTGGGCAATTATARCACTTTCCAAGTCAATGTTACCTCYGAAAACACATCTATAGTGATCCAYCTGGAATCTGAACATGACATCCCACTAGTGCTTTACTTGGGGCAYGGTTATCACCCTAATGAAACCAACTATGATATGAAAAATCATCTGTTCTATAAGAAAGCGTCTGCGGGTAAGATAAGTTGTTATTGACCCATGAACTTGCAGAATGAGCCTTGGCCATGAGTTCAGGTGTCTAAATGGAAAGAAACTTCATGTGTCAAGGTTCCAATCTGTAGAATAAATTGTTCACTAACAGGAGCAAAGATTGGAGTGCTTTGAACAGTGAGTTGCTAAGAATTATTTCATACCTGTTTATTTGGTTTATTTTTTATTTATATTGGTTTATTACATTCAATATAGCTGTATACTTCTGTATATACATTGAAACTAAAATATTTATGTTCAAGGTGAGACAAACAGCTGGGTTCTCAGCCCAGAAGAACTCATTTTTGGAGAGGGAACYTACTATTTCATGATTTTACAAGACATGGGAATGGATTCCACAGTCTACGATGGGCTAACCATAAATGCCACTTGCTTTGCATCTCGCTGTGTATTTTGGGATGAGCACCAGGGAAGCTGGAACAACTATGGGTGTCATGTAAGTAGAGCAAAACAAAACAATGTTCGTGTTACACAGTTTAAAGCCAGCCCTCATAACCACCATTGTGTAGCAAAATTATAGCACTGAAGTGACACCATAAAACAAGATAGTCCTGAGATGTTTTAATAAACTCAAGAAGTTTAGTCATATTGAACTAAGCTTCAAAYAACATTTCTATTTCTTGAGATAAACTTCTACATAAAAAGAAATGGAACCATTCTGACAAGACCATAATATGACAAGGGCCTTTACTGGGTAGGTGTTAGAATTAATATTCCTTATAGAAACTTGAACCATTCTYTGTACAGCWGCTCTCTACACTAATTTACCAATCYCAGCACTGTCTTTTCATTTGCWTGSTAAGTCAYCTAATACTTTAAAGCCAAATGKTTTAYCAGGAAYMTTTTCTGAGTTTCAGGTAGGACCAAAGACAAAYCCTAGCAGCACACAGTGCCTCTGCAACCATCTGACCTTCTTTGGGAGCTCCTTCTTTGTCATACCCAATGCCATAGATGTCAGCAAAACAGCACAGCTTTTTGGTACATTTGTGGACAATCCCGTGGTGGTGACAACTGTAGGATGCATCTTTCTGTTATATGTGCTTGTAGTTATTTGGGCTCGAAGGAAAGACATCCAGGATRATGCCAAAGTAAGTCTCCAGCTAATAAAGTCAATGTATTCAGGCCAATTCYCACCATGCCTAGCACATTTTAATAGGAAGTCTTTAACCAGTCCTACTCCTTTTTCTGTAACTCTCTGTTTATTGATAAGCAAATGCTTACAAGATGACAAATTGCTATTCACAGCTTTAGGGAATCTATACTTACTAACACACTGCTTGTGCCATGTCACTCTGCAGGTGAAAATCACAGTCCTGGAAGACAATGATCCCTTTGCTCAGTATCGTTACCTGGTGACAGTWTTCACAGGACACCGCCGTGGCGCAGCCACAACCTCCAAGGTATCAGTGGCACTGTGTGGGAAGAGAATTTATTTGTTTAGGGAACTGGATGAATAATGGAGCACCTGAGGCTATTAAACAGGACAGCTCAAATGCACTCTCTGAGCCAGAAAGCCCTGAGGTCTGATGAAAGCTGGAAGAGTATGATGGAGAAATAATCACACATAAGATTGTCATGTGCAAATCTTCATTTTGCTTTCTTATTTTCCAGGTCACTCTCACCCTCTATGGACTGGATGGAGAGAGTGAGCCCCACCAYCTAAATGATCCTGATACACCAGTTTTTGAACGTGGAGGAGTGGATGTTTTCCTCCTCTGTACCTTCTTCCCTCTTGGGGAACTGCAGAGTATTAGATTGTGGCATGATAATTCAGGGGACAGTCCATCCTGGTAAGTGGAGGTCTGGAGATCCTGGGAAGTAAAGACCCACAAATACTTTTTTTATAATGACAACAGCTTTTCTTTCTAGCACTTGAAAATTATCCTTTTTACAATTCAAGAAAGARAAGTGTTAGATTCTAGTTTTTGCAGATGAATAGACCAAATCATAAACTGCAGGACTAGGGGCGCTTCCAATATCCCATGTCTGGTACGAGATGGGATATGTTCTGTGCCTTACCTAAGTTTTTCACCCTAAGAAGTTGAAGGTCAGAGTTTGTCCTCMACAGTCTTGTTGAGCTCTGCATTTCACGAACTCAGTGACATGTGCCCTGTGTGTTTTTCCAACAGGTATGTGAATCGTGTATTAGTCCATGATCTGGCATGGGATCAGAAATGGTACTTCCTCTGTAACTCTTGGCTAGCCATTGATATTGGAGAATGTGTCCTAGATAAAGTGTTCCCAGTAGCAACAGAACAGGACATGAAGCAATTCAGGTACCTCCTACTTCATGTATTTTTTTTATTCTTGATAGCAGTCAGTCTAGAAAAACAAGCATGAAAAAAACTGAGCAAAGCCCTAGACAAAAATAAAAACAATGAAGATCTTTCCACTTTCCTTAAAGGGCTCCGAACAAGGGCAAAAGGAAGGATGGTTAAGTAAATCTGAACATTACCTTAACAATAGTACCATACGGAAAATATTGGTAGTAAAAAAGGATAGACTGATGAGACCTACAKAYGCCCAAACATCWTCTCTTATGTGTAACTTTCTTAAYTTARATAGGAACTATTTGCTTTCCCTCCATGCTGTGGTTAAAATGAAAGGATGTAAGTGGCTGTGGCTATTCCATGATATTTGGTAATTTCTCCTAATTATTGTATCTTCTGATAGTGCCTAGGAGCATGAACAGGTCAGGACCTTGAACTATAGCTTTGTTCTTCCCTCTCCCTTCTACAAATCCATTTGATTTCCCTCTCCTCCTTCCCAGCAATCTGTTTTTCATGAAGACCTCCAAGGGTTTCCAGGATGGCCATATCTGGTACTCAGTTTTCAGTCGCTCCCCACGAAGCTCCTTCACACGAGCCCAGCGTGTGTCCTGCTGCTTCTCACTGCTCCTCTGCACCATGCTGACCAGCATCATGTTCTGGGGTGTGCCAAAGGATCCTGCTGAGCAGAAAATGGATTTGGGTAACAATCYTCACCATTGCTTAGGCAGCCAAATAGGGAGACAGTAGAATCTGGAAGCTAGAGCTGAATAAATGGGCTTTTTCACAAGAGAGAGACTTGATGGTTTATTTTGCCTGGGGTTATTATTCCTTCTTCTCTCTGTTTGACCTTGACAGGTAAGATCGAGTTCACATGGCAGGAAGTGATGATAGGCTTTGAGAGCTCCCTCCTCATGTTCCCCATCAACCTGCTCATTGTGCAGATCTTCAGGAACATACGACCCCGGCCAGCCCAGCAGGAGAGAGAGAAGAAGCCGGGAAAGAATGGTCGAGTGTCCCCAAGGCTGCCTCCCACTCCCCGGGCCACCCAGGCTGCCTCTGTCACTCCAGAGGCTGTGACAAAGGCAAGTCCCAGTGAATCCTGCACTGCCCTCTGCTGCCACGCACTGCCGGCTTCCCCAGCTCCACAAAAGTACCCCGTCTGATACCCTTCAGCCTGTTTGAAGAGAAAAGCCAATTACCACTCGTGCAAAGCACTCATTTGTCCACCTAAATGCAATCCTTTGTACATCCCAGCYGTACAGTTTGTGTGCAACCAAATCACTGTGTTTCAAATCACTGAAGCAAGACAGCAAAGATAAAAGRTATCATGAACCACATCTTTCTCAGCTTAGGTCCTCAGGAGGGTAYGCTGCCCTTTTGAACCCTGAAAGCTGACTTTCTGAACTCACTGAAATCTGCCTGTCACATCCAGCACTGTAGGATGTGCTATTCTTATCCATTCTGGTGATTTTAGCAATTGATGCAGCTCCCAGGCAGTGATGCTGTCAGATCACATCAGCTTAAGCCACTGCAGCCAGAGTCACTGCTGTGTTGCTGCTGTCTTTCCTAGGACATAAGAAGAATTGCCAACTCACTCTTTAAAGCCCTGAAGACTCCATCTCTCACCTCAGCAYCAGATCTTGAAAAATCAACTAACATCAACACACTTCTGTCACTGGTTGAGGACATCATCTGTCAGCAGAACAGAGCTGGGCAAACGTTTTATGATGACACCAAGAAGGATGGCCCTATAACTGTCACATTAGGTGCTGTGGATATACAAGGTAAATAACACACTGTGAAATGCCTGCTGAAACCCTTGTAGTCAAAATGATGATAGCACTGGATGTGATGACCCAAGCTCTTCTTACATTCTGACTCAAAGGCAATTACAGAATCACAGAATAGCTGAGRTTAGAAGGGATCTCTGCATCCCACCACTCTGCTCAGAGCACGGTCAGCAGGAGCAGGACTGCCCAAGATCAAATCCAGTCAGGTGTTGAATGTCCCTAAGGATGAAGATCCACAAATTCTCTGAGCAATGTACTCCAGTGTCCAATACACAAACTTTTCCTTATGATCAGAAATTTCCCATGTTTTAAGATGCACCCATTGTCTCTTGTTCTTTCACTGCACCACTGAGCACCTAACTGAGTAAAGAAAACTGAAATCTCTGTTTCTCATGCTGTAGAATCAAATTGTTGTTACCAGTCTGGCTTGGGAGAAGGACTAGTATCTACCAGCAAAAAGATTCACAAATATCAGTGGTTTCACAGTCTTTTYAATCTGTCCTTTTTTCTCTTCTTGGCCTTGTGCTGTTGTTCCTTTCAGTCTTATTCTCAATCTAGGCATTCATTTATCTTCARCTAAAGAACAGATGAGTAAACAATCTCACTGATTTAATTAAGACTCACGTTTGGCTTTTCCAGTGAGTCTACCAAGCTACTAATTGCACAGRTACATGATGAACAAATTAACAGTTGATCTGATCTGACCTGTCTATTAAGTTATTAGGATTGCTGTTTAACTAAGATGCCTTCTGGAAAAAAAATCTTTCAGTAGAAAGAATTCAGTAGAAAGGCCCTTTCAGTAGAAGAGCATTAAGCTCTGGTACTAAAGCTGCTTTTACACATTCTTACAAATGTTACTCCTCACTTTGTCACATTAATGATCTTTAGCTCAAGTTCTACCACTTTTTGTACTGAACAGTATTTTAATCTAGGAAYAACTATTTTCTCAACAAATAAATAAATCTTTGCCAGCAGAAAAAACAAGAAGTGCAACTCCAGAGAAGAGAATTTGTGACCAGCTGAAATACAGTGATTACCATCGCTGCTTGTACATGCAACTCSAGCACATAGAGATGGAGCTGGAATTACTGGGGCCCCATAAATTTCAGATGCCTCAGAGTTACACACAAGCTGTTTGCCAGGTTCAGCACATGAAGAACCTCCTGGAGAACCAAAYCTGCTCATCAGCATCCATCAGTGAAGGGTAACCCTGTTCTCATTCTCAGTAAAAGTAAATTCAGGTCATGAATTCCAAATTGGATAGGATGACAGAGCCAAATAATTACTGCTTAATATGGGCTAGATAACTATTATTATATCTGTAAAAATAAGACTTACTATTATACCACTGTAGGAGCAACAAAGAAATTTCCACACACTGTAAAGTGCACACAAAGGCAATAATGACAGATCATTGCTGTTTGTCATTTGTGCCTTCAAAATGGAAAGTTACAATGCAATTCCATGTGATAGTAAAGGGCTGGCATAATCATCCAGCTCCAAAGTCACAGAAGTCTCTGAAAATGTATGGATAAAGAGAAATTAATAACCAGACAAAAATAGTTCCGTGCAATATGATAATTAAGTTGGAAGTATTGAAAACAGTTGCACTAATTAYGTCACTTGGCCTTTATAGTGATCACAAGAGATGTATTCAGCAGCTTAAATGCACACATAGATTGGTCAATAATTCTACTGAAGATTCAATTATCCATGAACTGAGGGGTAAATAAGCCCATCACACTTTGATTTTAGCTGATCTGTGCACACTTCCTTGTTATTCTTTCTCACTATACTTTTTGCTGTCTATATATCCTATATAATTGCATTAATTAAAAGAATTTAGAATATTTTGATTTTATATCATAAGAKGCTGCCTGTTCCCAGTGAACATGATGACTGCGATTTTGGTTTCTGTTCCACTGCAAATTGATTTTTCTCTCTTCTGGTTGACTCTCRAGGTGGTCCCACACTCCAAACTTGCCCAGTGATGACAAGAAAAGCTTTTYTGCCAGAGGGCTGCCCTGGTGGTTTGTGTTCATTGCATGGTTCCTTGTGGCAGCCACCAGCGGTGTGTCTGGGTTCTTTACCATGCTCTATGGACTCCATTAT
This sequence comes from Malurus melanocephalus, assembly GCF_030028575.1. Taxonomy (NCBI): domain Eukaryota; kingdom Metazoa; phylum Chordata; class Aves; order Passeriformes; family Maluridae; genus Malurus; species Malurus melanocephalus. The sequence continues at coordinate 579,222 of NW_026623405.1, forward strand.
GGCAAGGAGAACTCCATCAAGTGGCTCATCTCCATGGTCATCTCCTTCCTGGAAAGCCTTTTCATCACACAGCCCTTAAAGGTGRGAGCCTCAGAAATACAACCACTGCCTGAGATGAACTCATCCTCTACCACTGCAGAAAGACAATGTAACGTGTTCGAAAGAACTGCAGGATTTGAGATATAAAATGAGAAGTCTTTTCCCTTAAAACAAGAGCAGGCAGGTGGTTTACAGAGTTCTGTCGGTTTTTGCTGGCATTAACTGTATCAGTTTCATCTCCCTTGCTTTGTCAGGGTTTTATATGTGATGATGTTTCTGACCAGGGAGGATGTGTCACAAAATCAGTTTAGCTGGAYGAACCCTAGGCCTGGGTATTGTTCTACTGTTCACAGGCTTCAGCTGCATGGGTTCAACAAACCCAAAGCACAGTTGTTTTCCTGCATTGCCTGGAACCAAAGGGATCCAGGTCAATGCCTGAGCTTCTTTATAAGAAATGGGCATATGGTGAGTCTATAGCTGTTTCTTTCCAGGTGCTGGGATTTGCTGCTTTTTTTGCTCTGGTACTGAAGAAAGTGGAACATGAGGATGARGAAAACACAGCTATTGATGGGCCTTTATCTGCACCAGGTAACTGCCTGCAAAGTGAAAAATCACTAAAGGAAGAGCAGGATTCGCCAAGCCTTGTAAATTAATATGTGAYTCAGCTCAACCGGCTTGCAACCAAACCTCTAACCATTCCACAACTYAGTGACCTAGTGCAAAACACACCATAGCATAACTAAAACCTCTCACAAAGAAATTCCTCACATCCTTTATGCCCTATATGAAGGTTCTCAGGTTATGTACCTTTCCACAACCACAATTATCTGTACTATTCCTATAAACCCAACAGTGGCTTCTGCAGTCATAATCATATCTAAATAAAGGTATCACTAGCACACAGGAATCCTAGCACAGTGAAGTTATCTGACCTACAGCTTCCTCCCTGCTCAGCCTCAGGCTATGCATAAACCACCTCCTGAGATGCTCAGCCTAAAGACACCTGGACAATACCTGMTCCTAAACCCAACACATGGTGTTTGTGAGCTCCTTCCCTCCCCACTGTTTGCCTTGCTACACAAATTGTTCAAATCACGACCTCTGCCTTCCTAAGGGAAAACATTAAAGAGAAATGTTTCCTTAGAATGTCCAAAGAAACAAAAAGCAGGACATGRATAATCTGTTAACTTATTCCAGAGTTTACTGCTCTCCCTCACAGGTGATTCACTCCCTCTCTTTGGAGCCCGAAGGGACAGTAGAAGCAATATTTACCGTCCACCTCCTGCTGCTGATGTGGAGAAAATGAAAATCAGCTGCATCAAGGAGCAGAAAGCATTTGCCCTCATCAGAGAAATCCTGGGTATTATCCACAYGTAGATTATCTTGTAATTTTATTTTATTCAGTAATACTCATCAGTAATTTTACATCAGTGGAAATATTGTTCTCTTGGGTGACAAAGTTTTGGCGTATCTTCAGCTTTCTGCCAGCTGTTACGATATAGAGAGAGACAGGCTGTTCCATGGCAGCTGGAGCTGCAAGGAGGTGGGAATGTTAGCTGGAGATAAAAGTGTGCCTGAGGCTTCATTTTATGATAAAGAAACACATCACAAACACATGAGAGGGTAAAGAAAAGTAGAAAGGATAAAAGGAGGAGGTCAACAGTTAAATGAAGGTGAAATCAAAGAGCAGATGGAGGCCTTCATTTTAAAAGTAGATAGTATCCATGGATAATGATTTATGCCCCTGTTTTATTTCCTCTAAAATCAATGGCAAAAATTACCTCAACTTCACTTGGAACGAAGTTGGACTACTCATTTAATTTACAGCTGTCACGACTCCTTCTGTTCATCCTTCCCACTTACTTTCTTGGCTGYTACTCATATTCCAAATGTGAAACACTCAGACTGCAGCACATTGAAGTAACTTGGATGCATTCATTAGCATTGGTCACTCAGAGTCTACAAAGGACCTCCTTGGCCTAATAGGTGCTGACAGCAGTAATCATTCATGCATTCTATTTTGAACAGCATTGTTATCTCAGAGCTCACATGYGCTGTCTCTCCCTATTTTTTTTCAGCCTATCTGGGGTTTTTATGGATGCTGCTGCTGGTTGCCTATGGGCAGAGAGACCCCAATTCCTACTATTTAAACAAACACATTGAGGACAGCTTTACAGATGGATTCCACGATGTCTACAGTTACCAGGATTTTTTCACGTGGGCAAACACTACCTTACTCAAAAATCTTTATGGATCATATAAAGGTGCAGTGACACTGTTTCCCTTCATCTTGCCAGATTCTGTAACATTATTTTAATACTTATCTTTAACTTGCATATTCAAGTGGAGAAAGGGACTGTGAGTGTATGAGGCTAGCAAGGAAGCTTGTAATATGAATATTACTGGATAACAACACTCCCACAGCTTGATCCCAAGTTAATCATCCCCTGATATTTTCCTTAGATTAATATAATCCAAAATTTTTACACTGCAAGGCAAAATTTTTCACATTTGACATTACTTACTCCAGGTATTCAGATATATTCTCAGTTTTACACGACATTCTTTCCAAAATGAAAAAAAAAAAAAAAAAATTGCAGACAGGTGGCACCATAAAGCATTTCCTCAGGAGAGTTGTTTGCATCAGGACTTGGGTTAATGTGAATACAAATTATGCAATATCAGCATGTTTCTATCTAGCCAAATCCAGTAAAATATGACCCATTTTCCAGCTCACATTTAAGGGTAAATATTGACATATGTTAGCAGATTTGTTCTTCATGAACAACTGCATAAAGCTACTCTCTGCTATGGGACTCAAGGTGAGTCATTTTTCTCCCCCAAGCCTCACTTTCCTTCTGTATAAAATACAGATGGGAAGAGAGATGGAACTCTGTTATTGTGAATGTTATTTAAGAACTCACTTCATATCAACATGAGGATTTCATTTGCATGACTATTTTGCTTACAGTGTTTCCGAGAAAAAAAAAAATATGGCAAAATATTAATGCATGAGTGAATCATAAATGAAATTAAGAAATATTATTAATTTTGTCATMTTGCCAGTGCTGCTCATTTCTCTCTCCTTTAGGATTTATCACAGATGGCAATTCCAAGCTGGTGRGTAGTGCTCGAATTCGCCAAGTAAGAGTGAAAGCAGACACCTGCCCTATTTCTCCCAGACTCCAGCAYGTAGTTGAGGAATGTCATGCTCCATACTCCCTACAAACAGAAGATACAGCAGCTTATGGGGAGCACTGGAATACCTCAGTCTTTGATAACTCCTCTGACTTGAGCTCAGCATGGCAGTATCAGAGTCAGTCCAAACTGAGAGGGCACCCCAGYTGGGGCAAACTTGCCATCTACAGTGGAGGGGGATTTGTGATTCACCTGGGAACTGATCCCAAGAATGCCTCCAGGTACTGCTTGYATTCTTGTAAATTATCAGTGTATCCTCCTTGGGATGCTGTTTCATTCCTGCATGAATTAGATCACTGTCTACACCTTCTTTTGGCAGAATTCTCCAGTACCTTTTCAACAATGTCTGGCTAGACACCTTCACAAGAGCAGTGTTTGTTGAATTTACAGTCTACAATGCCAACGTGAACCTGTTCTGCATTATAAGCCTGATGTTTGAAAGCAATGCTTTAGGTGAGAACCTTTCCTAAGTTACACATTCCTGAAGAGAGCAAGTAATGCACCTACAGAAAGTAGATTTACACACTATCAGTGTTTTCCTGGTTCTTTCTTCAGTAAAGACAAATGTTTTAATAAATATAATCATGAGAGAATCAATGCAAATTGTATAAGCCATTTAGGAAAAAAATGGAACATCACAGTAAAAGAGACCACAATGGAATATCTTATGTTTRCTTATGCTGTGGTCATCTATGGATGAAGAAAACATGGTACTGAAACATGATCTCCAGAATTTACACAACAAGAAAAAGAAAAATTCTGTTTCCTAATCAYTTCAGCTAATCAATGCAATATTAAGACAAAAATACAACTAGCATTCAGTCTTTTATTTTTCCAGATGACTTCTGATGTATAGATATGTCATCACATAATACATAATCTGGATACAACAAAGAGAATAGTGAAAGCAGATTCTGGTTTAGAGGCTATARGAAAATATTTGATCTGAGCAGCAGCCTCCTTTGGGTGTATCCAAGTATTGGAAAATGCCCAAACTGACCACAAAACTGAGCTCGTTTTGGGTTTAGAATGAGATTCAGCTTTTTGTTAAATTTCCAAGTCCTTCTGCTACATTTCTGCATTTTTAGTCCAGTCCAAACTCAGCCCTGCTGGGATTACTATTGTGCTATCACACAAGACAGCCCTACCACTGTAAAAGTCACTGACTGTCCGAAATTCCTGTTTGAGGAAAATTTCCAACTTTTATATGATTACTCACATAGTCAAGTCTAAAYCTTACTTTGATGGCTGGATTCAGACTCACACTGATGTGAAAGCAAGTACAGAAGTCTTACTGGTGAGCTGAGTTGTTTGAATGAAGGCAGAAAKGTGTCATTGTCAGAGGCCTGAGGTGACCCCTGTTTGTTTTTTAGGGGCCTTCTTCACAAGCGCGGAGCTGCAAAGTGTCCGGCTCTACCCCTACACCAACAGCCTCCACATCTTTGTGGTTGCAGCAGAAGTCATTTATTTCCTCTTTATTGTGTACTACATGATAGTACAGGTGAGGCTTAGTGGAAAGTTTGGCTGAGAGCTTTGCCTTGTGCCTGGTATTAATTTCACTGACAAAAGCTTTAGCACCGTACTTGATTTCAGAAGTGTTGGTGCTGCTACACCAATGGAAGATTGAATCAAGTACAGTGTCRGTATTAAATAACAGGAAGGCAACAGTTTATTTGGCTGGAGTGCTGCTTTTGAGGAAGATACGAGAAACTAGTGCAAGATGTAGTTTTATTGATGCTGAGTCATTGGCTTTATTGTGGAGGGTATTGTCCTAATCTCCAGGGGTGCACTGTATGATATGGAGTCATGAGAATGAAACAGTAAAACTCCTCACAGGGAAAGCTGATGAAGAGCCTGAGATGGAGATATTTCCACAGCAAGTGGAACATCCTAGAGATTGCCATTATATTGATTAGCTGGAGTGCTCTGTCAGTGTTTGTGAAACGGACAGTCATTGGGACCCGAGACATCAGCTACTACCAGGAGCACAAAGAGGAGTAAGTACTAATGCTRTTTAGTGCATCCTTTATTATTGCTACTCATGCACTAATAAATCTATTTTTTCCTCTTCCCAGACAGCAGCTTGTCTGTGCTAGATAATGCTATCCTAGATGGCTGTTTTCATGGAGCCTGTGTGTCAGGGTTTAGATTTGTGTCAGCAATATGATTTTCTTCTGATACTGCTCTAATAAAATCCAGCAGACTTAAGCACCAAGTTTCCCTTTTTAACTCTTACTTTCCTGTCTGTATCACCTTCTTGTGAACCAACAAGCCTTTCTGCTATAGGATATCCACCCAGAAAGCACATAATCGGCCTTTTACTTTGTTGTAAAAAGCCATTGGTTAGAGGACAGTAATGGATTATTTAGTACAGAATAGAACATTATAACATCTTTTAAAAATGGTCACCCAGGAAAGAGGTGGTAGAATCACAGGATAAGGGGCAGAATTTGGGGCAGCCTAGAMCTCCTCTCCTTAAAACACCCAAAAAACCTAAAAAAACCCTTGTCATGCACAATTGAGCTTTTTGGGTGCACACAGTAGGAAGGGCAGGTGGAAACACTGTAGCAAGAACTCACTAGGTCCCCACTGAAACCAAGGACAGGGTGACAGGCTTTTCCATCATACCCATTTATGCACTTCAAAGGATTCTTGTGCATGGTATATTATGCATTTTCTTTTTCTTTTTTTCTTTTTTTCTTTTTTTTTTTTCTAACAGCTCTGTAAGCTTCAGTGAAACAGCGAGAGCTGATGCAGTTCTTGGCTACCTGATTGCATTCCTGGTGCTTCTCTCCACAGTGAAACTGTGGCATCTACTGAGGCTCAACCCTAAACTGAACATGATCACATCAACRCTAAGGAGGGCATGGGGTGATATCTCTGGATTCATCACTGTTATTGCAATCATGTTCCTYGCCTACTCCATTGCTGTGAGTACAACAGTGCTTTCTGTTGTCTGCAGTCCATTTCCAGGCACAGTCAGGTTAAATCTACTATTTCTGAATGCTAAAAGCAACACAACTTTGCCATGTAAAATGGAATAAAGCTGCCTGTTTAAATCTTAGGTTAGCAGCTTAAAGCCCAAGTCTTCCACATGAGTGAAAGAGAAGTTAAAATCCACTTGTCTGTTCTTTGCAAACTGAAATTTAGTGGAAAATCTTACACTGAGATTAAAAATGAGGATTCTCTATGTGTAATAGATGTCACAAAGAATGAAGTACAGGAAAAAAAAATTCTGAATTCTCCACAATTTAAGCTTTATCCAGAAAGTATCATTTTCTAGTTTGGCTAGTTCATAAGTGGAAAATAATTATCATGACACAAGATATGACTTCTGTCCTCTGCAGGCAAACCTGATATTTGGCTGGAAGCTCTACTCTTACAAAACTCTCTTTGATTCGGCAGAGACCATGGTCAGTCTCCAGCTGGGAATCTTCAACTATGAGGAGGTAACGCATCTCATTTTAAGAAGTTTGGCACGACACAAKTGGCATCTCAGCTATCAAAAATGCTTTGACCCAGCAGACAGAAAGACTTCCAATTAGTGTTAAACATTAATCTAATTTTGCAAGCTCCACAGCTTCCAAAAGCAGCTACCTTTTCTGCTGAGCAAAAAAAAAAGACCAAGTGAAATCTCTTTCCTTTCCTATTCTGACCTTGAGGAGGCTCTTTCATTAAGAAACCTGCTCACATTTCAGCTAGAGGTGTTATTAATTGATTACAAAAAGTTTTGARTAATTTCCTTTAAAAACTACAGATGATAGAAATGTGGGCAAAGCCCTGTGTTTGTTCTGAACACCCCCTCTTATCTTCCCMAGAAAGGCAAGGCCTTCCACAAGGAACTTCATGTTAATATTTTTTTGTTATTCTTTACATAGCACTTTTTGAGTAAGGTCATTAAAATATTTCAATATCCTTTCAACATTTCTCAGTGGATTAAGATAATTTTTTGACATAGACTGTGGAGTGCTCCTTAGTGGATGTTTTTAGACCATGGATCCAACACTGTATGCATGTATGTATGTATKTGTGTATGCTTTTTTGTTTGTTTGTGGTTACAATCACAATATGATGTCTTACCTTATGAATTATACAGGTCTTGGACTACAATCCAATTTTAGGCTCCTTTTTAATTGGATCCTGCATCGTTTTTATGACGTTTGTGGTRCTGAATCTATTCATTTCAGTGATTCTGGTTGCTTTTAGTGAGGAGCAGAAGCACTACCAGGTTTGTCCATCTAAGTTCTTGTGCTTTTAACATTTTTTTGTTTAGTGTTTACTAAAATGTTCAGCTATGGATGAAAACCATGTAACTTCAGTGCAGCTCTTAAGATGGCAACATTTGCTCAGAAAACACACTTCAGATTTTCCAGATTTACACTGTCCATTCCTGTTCAGATGAGTCCCTGTTCAGATCTGAATTGTAGCCTTCTGTTCACATACYAAATCCAACAAAAAACTCTTGGGCTTGTGCTGTGCTATACTGAAATTGGTGCCAAAACTGCTACTGAAGTGCATGAGGCTTTACAGCTCCTTTTAAAACTCTCACTGTGAGTGTCTGACCCATTCAAGCTATTGATAGTGTGGTGTGAAATCCAGCTTAGTACTACAGTACAGCCCAGAATCCCTGTGTTTTAAATAAAGTCAAGGGAGATGAAAACAAAGGACATGGCCAATAGAAGACAAGATATATTTAGTTTTTTTCATTTCTTCATCTAGAAATTGTGGGTGTCTCATTGTATATCCCACCAGCTGTTTGGGAGCTGACAAGGGCACTCCAGGCTCCTGTCAAAAGATTTCCACGGGATTTGACAGTCAAAATTTCTGTAGTGTCCATTCTCATCTGGAGCTTCTGTTTGGATAAAAACATTGGCACGATGTTTTGCTTGGCAGTCACTCCTGCTGAGAATGAAAGTWGGCTTATTTCACCTCAAGCAGAGATTTTGTCTTGCAACTTGCTCCAGCTTCAGCAGAGACAATCCACTTTGAGTGTGCACCTCTGAGTAACTTACTCCTTGTTATTTCAGGCTTCAGAAGAAGAGGAGATTGTTGATYTAATGCTAATGAAACTCTTCAGTTTCTTTGGGATTAAATGCAAGAAGGAAGAGAAGCCAGTCACAGATGAACAACCAGAACAACCCGTCAGCGAATGAATGAAGACCACATCGAAAATCACTTTGCTTGAGGGCAAAGTATTTACCTGTTTGCTATCAGCTACAGTGGTTAGTTAGATTATAGGCTTAGATTATTACMGCTTCTGCCTAAAATGGGCTTACCCAAGGGAATGGCTGGAGCTGTGTCAGGGGAAGTTTATGTTGGATATTAAGAAAGGTTCTTCACMCAGAGGGTGRTCGGGCAYTGGACAGGCTCCCCAGGGAATGGGCATGACCCCACACCTGAGAGACTCACAAAKAGTTTGGACAATGCTCTGAGGCATAGGGTGGGATTGTTGGGGTGTCTGTGCAGGGCCAGGAAYTGGCCTTTGRTCCTTGTGGGTCCCTTCCAACTCGGCATATTCCGCGATTCCGGGAAAACCACGCGGTATTCACCCCCAAACCGCTGCCGGCGTGTTATTCTGGWGTAATAGCTAAGAAATAGCGGTAACCCTTAGGCGAAACGTCCCACGTGCACTTGCTGTAGACTTGGCACCTGTATTTGTTCAATAAACACCGCGCTGTTGCACGGCTCGGCTGAATCCTCTCCCCGCCCGCCGCGGAACATGGCGGCTCCCTCATGCCCTCAGCGGTGCCCGCTGCCGGCGGGGCGCAGAGCCGGGCCCGGGCTGCTCCTCACAGCCCGCGGTTCCCCTCAGCCACCGCCGCCCGCCCCGGACCCGCCCCGCCGCCATCGCCGCCTCCCGCCGGCACCGCCCCCGGCCGCCCCCGGCAAAGATGGCGTGGCGAGCGCTGCGGCGGGTCGGGCCGGTGCTGGCGCCGCGCTGCCCGCTCCTCTCGCTGCCGCCGCGGGGGCCCGCGGCCCGCAGGCTGGGCACCAGCTCGCTGCTGCTGTCCGGTGAGTGGCGGCCCCAGGGAGGGAGGTGCGCGGCGGGCGGGCGGGACAGCGGCCCGGTGCCGCGGGGAGCCGGCCGTGCCTGTGCCCGTGCCCGGGAGGGTGGGCAGGGTGGGTTCGGGGGTTCGCCTCAGCCCAGCCCGCGGGGGAGCTCCCGCCGGGCGGTGCTGGGTGCCCGGAGCGGCCGGAGCGCTGGTCTGGCCGCCCTCTATCCGTCTGTCTGCCCCTCCATCCCTGCCTCCCGCCGTGCCGGGTGCCGGTGGGCCCGCGGATAGCGATGCTGCAGCCGCCCGGAGCYCCCCGGTGTCGGTGCGGCCCGGGGAACCTCGCAAGAAGCTGAAGCCTCGGAGGGCCCCTCACCTGCCCCGGTCCGTGCTGACCCTCCCGATCCCGCTCTCACAGGAGCAGCTTCACCTCCGTTAGTGGGCAGGAAACTTTTAACCTTATCTCCACACTGCAGTTTTTAGCGAAGCGGCTGAATCCCCCTCTGCTCCCAGATAGAGGCTTCGCAGAGTGGGCCGAGCAGGGAGAWCACCAGCTTGCCCAAAAAAGCGGATCGCTTTTCCCGGGATTGACGCTCGTAAACTTGATGTTGGATCCAAAGAGCATCAGCAGCACCAGAAAGGGGCAGGGGTGGGTGCCCTAGCTGGGCTTGCAGGGCCTTGAATGCTCTGGGCTGCAGAAGTTTGGCTCTGGCTCSTGTGCAGCCACAGCTGCAGGGGATGGACTCCTGCATCAGTTCTTGGGGTGACTTTGCACTTGGTGTAGTTAATTCTGAAGGCATCTGCTGCTGTCAAAGCTCTCGTTGAATGGAAGTTATGCACAAAAGTATGAAAAACAGAATCTGTTGTGCTCTGGTAAGCAGAAATGTTTAAGAAGTAGGCGAGGAGGAGAATGTGTTGTTAAAGTGATGCCACTAAAAGCTCATCCATTTCTTTCCAGATAATCTTAAACCTACCTGTTTGTTTGCCTTCTGCTGCCATTGAAACAACATTTATTATACATCACTTGCAAATTGAGTCAAGATCTAAGGTTTTTCTSACTATTCTAATCAATGTACCCATTKTTTTYCTATACCTATCACTTGAARGAATAACCAAYARTGCTTTTRTTTTAGGCAGAGAGAAAAAGTTTGGTATGCCCCTTTGTGGAGGTGTGAGTTTGCTCTTCAGGTATATATTTATGACATATTTAATAGAGACAGGTTACACTAAATGAAGAGCTGAGTTAAGAATGGGTCAGGTCAGCTGAAACCAAAGTCCTGTTAAAATGAGTGAAGCTAGAATAAATTCAGTTGCTTTTCTGAAAGAGAATGCAGAGAGATATTTGGTATGCTTTGGTATTTCATATTCCTTTAGGTTGATTTATTTAATGGGCTGACCACATAAGATCAAGGTTCAAGTTTTGAGATTACTTATTAACTGTTCTTAATTTGACCTTTACTTTATTTGCAGGAGTTTTTGTTGCATGCTCAGAATTTTAATTTTTCACCTCTTTTTTTTTCTTGCAAGGAAGTTACGTGCTCTTCTAACTGTTCAGGACATTTCACTGCTATATTTGAAACTGATACGAAAATCTTCTGGTGTTTTTTATTTGCCTTGCTTTATAAACAGATATATACAACATTATTGTCCAAAATAAAAATGTACTGGTTGCTTTCTTTGTGACATGTGTAGCATCACAAATGTTCAGCTTGGGTTTGAGATTTGTCAGTTGTCGTTCTCCATTCTTATGGTTCATTACTCATTTCCAATAGAATTCCCATSGGTTTAACGTCTTGACCCGAAATAATGCAAGACATTTAAGATTCTGTTCATTAGAGTGTGTCATGAGGGTTTTTTTTTATAGTTATAAATAATGGTAAATGAAATTCTCTGTGGATTTTTAACTGATAATATATGGGAAAGTTTATTTACAGTTTACTCATTCTTGTTTGTGTAGTGTACTTGTAAAACTACAAATTGCTCTGCTGAGCTCTATAAAAGTTAGGCCTTGTTCTAAGACAAAGCATTTTATCTGAGACTTGCTACTCTTGAACCTTTCAGAGATGAATAAGAGGATCACTGCAATTGAAGCAGCAYCAAATATTGACTGACTGTCTGGAAAGATGTTAGCAGGTCTACAGTGAGAGCTACTGTGTTTCTTCATGTGCCATTTTAGAAAATATACAAGGATTTGCAGAAGTGTAGTTTCTCTGGTGTTTGCCATAAAGAGTCCAGCCTCAGGAAGAGCTTGAGAGGAGAATTTTAAACTCAAACAAAAGGTGCAGGTCTACTACTGTGGCAGTAATYGCTCAGGAAGCTGTTTTGGAAATTATATTTTCCACCTTTTGCAACATCCTCTGCCTGTCTGGATGGGTGCTGCAAGTGGAAAATAAAAAATAAATTAATTAAAATAGAAAAAAAAAGTATAGGAAGGTATCTACAGGGAATTTATATAGAAGTGAGAAAATGGACAWGGCAGGATGTAAATGCTCAGAGTAAGAAAAGTTCCAGGTGAAATGTTTGCAAGAAAAATGTTGCCTGTTTCAGTTATTTCTTTCAAAGTTTYTCCATATGACTTTATAGAAAAAAATCACCTCTAATAAATCTTAATCTCTAATAATACTTGAATCTTACAGATCTGAAATGTAAGGAGGATTGCATTGAAAATGCTGTGAAAAGACTTCACAAGTTTTGAAGTGGGCCTATTTTAAAATGATAATAGAGTAATTACTGTGCTCTTCTCACAGTAACAGTATTAACAGAGAGCCAGTTCTGTTAAGTAGCAGTTGTCTGTGAGTCCCTTATTAATTTGTCATTTATTAATTTGCCTTAATTTTACATAGATGTGTGAGAATTTTACTCTTTGAATAAGATGCTGTAATGCTGACAGTGTCTCTAGAGTCATTAGCACTGGCCTTCCCAGCCATAATAAAGTGGTTATCAAAAATTAAAACACTAGATACATATGAAAAGTCACTATGCTATCATATAAATTTATAACTATGAGTAAAATACACATATAAACTTTAGATTGGCACTTCTTTTTGAAGTAGAGCTGTTCCTTTCGCTCTTTTACTGAATCAGTCTCCAGATGATTGCACGGGAGCTGACAATAGTCTGAGCAGGACACCCAGTGAGCCTCTGCCCTGCCACTGAGCATGTCCTGAGCAGAACAAGGTGCTTCTGTAAATTGTATGGGCTGTTTAAAATATTATCCCAGAAAATGAACAAACTCAGTGAAAAACCCATCAGTGTAAGCTTGCAAATGTGTCACTGTATTTAAGCGAGCAACATGTCACRTCTTTCTGAAATATCAAATGTGTTTCCTTTTAGCCCGCAAATTCACAGACAAGCACGAATGGGTRTCAGTGGAAAATGGTGTTGGAACAGTAGGAATCAGCAATTTTGCGCAGGTATTGATTSTCCCCCTTGCCCAAGTCTGCAATGTTTATTTATGCCTATTTGCTCTGTCCTTGCTCTTTGGACACTTACGTTTTTTTATTGTTTTAATTGCATATGCGACACAGTGAGCATGATTGTTTGGACTTGGATCTACCACATTATTTGTGATATTTGTGCTACTTCAGCACTTTGATAAGGTCTTAATAGCTTCAGATTGAACCTGTGGAGAGCTGAACTTAGTGAGAAACTTTGATGCTCAGGTCTAARCCTGAGCAGAATTCATGGCTGTGTGAAGAGGGCATCATGTTTTTTTTAGGTCAAATTTCCTTTGAACACAAAAATATGGTGAAATCCCTCTGGCTGAAGAACAGATGTGAACAGATGTACAGCATGACATTTATTTCTTGTTCTAGGTTAGGAATTCCTTTGGATTTTTGTTCTCATGTAGGTATTTGATTTGGAATAGTCACAGGCAAATTCTGGGCAGAGATTTGCTGGTATGAGAAACTTAAGACAAATGAACGGGACAAACCATCAATAAATGGAATTAATGTTTCTCAGGACAAGCAGCATTTCCTTTAATTTCAGTTTTCTGTCAATAACAAATACTCTGAGATCTCTGCTCTTCTGTGAGATAGGGTACATAAGTTAGGGAAGAGTTGAGCCAATTCTTATGGTGATAAGGATCCCAATTAAGTCAGCAAGGACAAATTGTGTCCTAACAGCTCTCTGTAGCTGATGCTAAGAAGATCAGCAGATGTTATTCCTCATTCTGCCAGAAGAAATCTGCATGTAAACTGAGCCTGAGGGCTATTCACACTGAATAGAGAAATAATAATTTGGTATTTGGGGCATGATAACAAAACAGGTTTTTAATTTTAAGTGTTTGCTAAGAAAGTGAAAAATAGCAATCCATAAAGAATGAGAACAACATTTAGAGAATACTTATATGCTGATTTTAGAGTTACTGTATCAATTCTCTCCTATGTATAGTTTTGTTAACTATTCTATGATTCTTTTGTTTTCTTTTAAGGAAGCGTTAGGAGATGTTGTTTACTGTAGTCTTCCCGAAGTTGGGACAAAATTGAGTAAACACGGTAAGTTTCAGTTCTAGCTGCTCTCGAAGTGATTATTCTACTCATCCCACTCTTCCTTTGCAAAGCTGGATTTACTGAAATAATATTTACCAGTACCATTATAAACTTCTGGATGCAAAATAAATGCAGGCATTTCTACAAGAGAAGCTTTAATTTCTAATGCTCACCGTCAGATCATGTTTAGTGGCAGAAAATACCTGCCTATTAAATTGTGAAAAAAAATTTCAAAAAGTATTTAAAATATTTTTTGTAATAATTTTATCTATACTCTGTTTTAAAAATATTTATGCTTTGATCTGGACTTGCAAGTGTTTGTAATTCTCCAGTTACACACTTTATGACTTGCATCATGTGAAACTTCTAATTGATATYAAGMTCTAATTTCTCCACAAATATAGACMYYCSRTAATTTTGGGGTAWCAAATGTAATCACAGTTTTGCTCATTAGTKATATAAAAATTATTACATTCTTCATCATTCAATTTTGTAACTTTTCCTGTTAAAGAAAGTGAACATAACAGGTAGAAATTAAAAGCCTTTTCCTGCATTAATATGGAGAGCTGTCTTGGTAGTATATGAAGAAAAGATTGTCATTAGCTTCAGTCAATTTTTGAAAAAGGAATGTAAGTTTATGAAGTAAAGTAGAAGGCCTTTCTTCTGCCATCCTTCCTGTGGGATAGATCCCTATCAAACTGTTTTGGCCAAATCTATTACATTGAATGGTGACTGTTAGACAAAAGGTCTCTMTGTGTAGGATTTTAATTAACCAGCTTGTAGTTTTGCTTTATCTGAAGGAATTTCATTTCCATTTAAGTTCTTCTCTTTTCTACCCTTTYTGGCCTCAGTCTAATTCCAAGCTTTCCCGGAACAAGTTGTTCTCAGATCCCTTGTGCTGGTGCCTATCTACTCTTCTGACAGCTCCCTGCTCCTTCAGCCCTTGTCCTGTTTGCTTGTGGCTGAGAACTGCTCTGGACTAACATTGCTCCAGGCACCATTTCCATAACTCCCTGCAAAACAGGAAAAAGGGAAGAGCCRCTGGGTGCTTCCAGTGTGGCGCTTCTGAATACTAATGTGTGTTTCCAGTGAGTGCAAATATAACACTTGATAGCGTTTCTAAAGGAAAAWTGGGATTGCTGAAATTGTGGCTGTGTTTATTTTGTAACCAAACAATTTATGAAAAAGTTTAAATTATAGATAAAAGGCATATTTAAGTCTCTTACAGCAAGAGCTGGGTGTTGTTYCTTTTAAGTCAGTATCGTATCATGTGCTGTGGGGCTTTAGGCAAAAGATTTACCAAATGTAAGGAATTTCTGTCTCTTCTGTAGCAACCAGCTAGCACAAATTCCCTAGAATTCAGGAGCACAAACATMAAATTTAATAATGCTGATCCTTGTCATGAAGTGAGCGACTTCAATCTGTTTGACAGTTTTGATGCTCRAGATCAAGATAYTCCTTCATTGTTTGGGTCATCACCAGAATGTTTGACTAAAAGAKTTGAAGTRYTTTRTGTTTTYCCCTCAGAAAYACTGAATCATATTCTCTGTTTCAGATGAGTTTGGGGCTTTGGAAAGTGTGAAAGCTGCTAGTGAACTCTACTCCCCTCTCTCAGGAGAAGTGACTGAGATTAATGCTGCCCTTGCAGATAATCCAGGGCTTGTCAATAAATCTTGTTATCAAGATGGTAAGATGTCATTTTTATCTTTCAATAATGAACACTGTGGATTTTTGCTACTACAAATGGCTCTGCAATTCTTGTTCTTCCAGTTTAATGGTGTGGAGACTTAAATGGAATATACTGAATATARTTCAAGCCCAGTAAAATTTAACATTAGAGCATTATCACAGTCTTATCTTTGAGCAGTGGTTTTACAGCATCTTCTGTTCAGATATACACTGTGGCTGAATTTAAATCTATTTCCCTTGACTGCATTTCTGAGTTTTGGATCTTSTATSAGTTCATGATAGWGAGAGGTCAGGTTCCTTTATTCTTTCCAGACAGCATGTCCTTATGCCACTGTCAGAGGCAGCACTAAATTACACAACTGCTCTGACTCAAAAGGCCCTTTCTTGTGACGGTTTGGTTGGTTGTTCTTCTTTTTTAAATACCGACGTTTTGTTTTGCCTGCACAAAAACCTGGCTGATTCTCCAATGATCCAAGGCTGGTTGTTCCTGCTGGGGGTGCTTTCCTGAGGCAATAATGTGAATGAATTGTTCTTGTATGATATTACCAAGTCTCTTGCTTTTTCATTTCCTAACTACAGGTTGGCTTATCAAGATGACTGTGGAAAACCCTGCTGAACTTGATGAACTGATGACCGAAGATGCCTATGAGAAATACACAAAATCCCTTGAGGACTGAGCTGGAATAATGAAATAAATTCATATAAAATATGGCGGTGTAGTTTGTCATCAATCAAGGACATACTTAATATCCAGTTTTGGCAACTTGAAAAATACCACTTATGGTCACAAATATAAGTATACAAATAATTACAGTGCTAAAAGTGTTTCACATCTCTGTACCTGTGAGGGTTTTTTATTCYGTTGTCTAATTCATGTAACTTCASATGTTATACATAATATTTTGGGAAACAAAATTCACTTGCTAAAATGTATAGTTCCCAAGATTCATTTGRCATCAAATTTAGTAACAACAGCCTTAATATGGCAATTTTGTTGTAGGCACATGACTGTTCTCATAACCTGGACTACAGTTTTCCCTGAAATATTGTTCTATTGCTCCCAAGCCATTGAAAAGCAGTGTCTTCCTAACCTACTCATATTCTTTTTTCTTAGAGCTGCAAAGATGATACCAAAAATGGAGAAGCCGTATCAACTACCTCTCTGTGTGATTCTTATTTCTTTACAGAATTTATTAATCCTTGGCTTTTTTTTTTCAGTGTGTAATCAAATAGTCCTGCCTGTGAAGCTGGAGGGATGGGGGCCCTGCCTTCCTCTTTCATGCTTTCTTAGTGTGCAAAGTTCCTGCAGTGACTTTATCAAGGTTCTACAGGGGATTATTTAGGCTTTATTTTTGTCTAGTAAACTCTAGCTAAGTCACAAGTAATTAATTTTAAATCTTGTGCCTGGCAATTTTCGTGATTTCAGCAGAGCAGGTAATTGTGAAAATGGTGTGATCAGCAATAGTTTGACAAATCATGTATCCATGTGTGTCTGTATTTCAGAACAAGTAGGCAACTGCTCTAAGGACATCATGGGACTGAACCTAAAACTTTCCCTTTGCAAAGCAGTGAACTAAAGCAGCTGATTCCATTAGATTTCAAATCCACAAATGTGCACTCTAAGCTGATGTGAYACCTCATAGTACGGTGTTGTACACACGTGCACTTTAGAAAAACAGAATAGTACAGCAAAGTTTTGGTCTAAAACTTCTTTCCCCCAATTTAAAAACTGTTATTAGCAGCTAAGAACAAAATGGGAACAAACCCCAATGATTTAAGTTGATCTAAGAGGAAGCAGGGGAATGCTTAATTCGTGCAAGATGACTAAAGCAAAATTCATATTCCTTTGAAAGTTCCTTCTTTCGAAAGGGATATGAATCACAGCCGCTTCTAAAGGGCAGAAATACACTGCTGGTAATACAGAAACMTTTCTATGTGTAAAAAGAGGGTTTCTTTTATGATCTGAAGGGATATCAAAGTTACTGGTTTGATGGGTTTGAGTTTAAATTGCAGGAGCAAACTTTTCCTAGACAAGTCACGGATCAAAACCCTGCCAAGAGAGAATCCACTGTCTATTTAAGCTGGTTTCATCTTCTCCACAGGAGTTAAGCCGCAGAATGAATAAGAGGAAAGAGGGAGTTTGACTGTTCCACAGGAGTTCTAACTTGGCAGTGGTTGATAAACAAAAAGCTCTTGTTAACCTAATGTAAATGTTCTAAAATCTCTCAGTACTTATCCACTATTCCCAGTACCATGCAGTATTTATTGTGACAACATTCAGGGCCCAGAGGGTTCGGAGCTTGGTCCCAGCTTCTCACAAACTCCCCCAGTGCACTTCAGAAAGAGAAAGCTGATTTCAAATACAGCAAGTGCAGGCAAATGAAGGTAGGAATGCAGGAAAATGTTTCTATTTGATGCTGGTTTTTTCACTGTCTTTTTTTCTAACTTGACTAGAGAGTAACAGGCCTTTTTTGCCATGTAATATAGGACCCTTGTAGATCTAACTGTAGAGGTTAGTCCAGAGCATTGTAATGCATTTTTATACSACTTTCTCCTTAAAATGTTTGTATTCTCTTATTTTGATCAATAAAATAATAATTTCTGTAATGCCCTAACGAATTTGGGGAACAATAAAAACTGGCAAATCTGGTCTCTTCCTCAGATTTTGCCCATTTAAACTGTAAGCAATTTACATACGTCAGTGTGGATAAATGACAGCTGTCTGGGAAAAGCTCCTGAAGCAGAATTCAACCTTTCAGTGCACAGTTGGAAAATGGATGTTCTGTTGCTTAAAGAGGAGGACCMAGAATGACTCTATCCCCAATTCTTTAAAAATTTTATACAACTTTAAAATTACTCTTCTTGAAGTGGGAACAATAGTACTTCCATGTTGTTTTTTTTTTTTAAAAAAAGAACTGCAGTGTTCTTCAGTTTAGGACAAATTATGTCTATTGGACCATGTATACCTTTCTAAAATTCACTCAGTTACCTGAATTATGCTGCCAAGAGAATGTATTCTTCCTTGTTTTATGTTTGCTACCCAAGCAGAGCTCTGAGCTTGCAAATCATCCAACTTCACTCTGTTCAGCATCAGCAGGAGGCCTCGGGCAGACCACCAGGCACTGGTTGATGCCAGACTGCAAGARCATGAATGCAGCACTTGCTGACATGAACCCACAKTGAATGTCTTTATCAAATTAAAAAGATTGAGTGAATGTGCATTACCTTTGGTCTATCACACAATTTTGAATGCTTTTGTATAAATCATTGCAGAAAAGCTCCAACATGTTCACCAGTGTGTGGTCCTACAGAAAACTAATAAAGGAGGTGATTTCTTACAAAAATAACCACTTTATCTGTGACCTTTGACGTCCTAATCCTGAGTTTAAGAACCTAACAATTACAGGATAATTTATATGTATTATAGATTCAATGGAGAGATTTGGTTTATGGCAGGTTATAATCCCAAAACCAATAATCACATCTCTGTATCTCCTGGGGGTTAATTATATCATCACCTTCCTTTGTGCCAACATTTCCTCACTGTTCCAYAAGTACTGACCCCTTTATCTCCCCAATTATCTGACTTATAGAAGCTAAACTTGGAACTAAGTTTTTCAATCCATATTTTATTTTCTAAGATTTTTGTCAACATCACTCCCCAAAAGCTTGCATACCTTAAGTTTTGTCTGTTTTTCAGCCAATGGAGTGCTACATCTCTCTGTGAATCTTGGGCTTGTAATGTCTACAAATACAAATCAGGTAATTTTTGCTTATTACTAGAGAGAAAAAAATCAATTTTTAAAACTAAAAGAACAAAAATATATCCAAGCACTTGGCAGTGTTTTGATGAGCATGAAAGAAGGGCAGTGTCAACTCTACTCTCATTAAATTAGCAGTAAGACAATTAGCTAAGCAGCACTGATGATCAGGTTAAAAGTGCAGCAGATCTCAGTATCCAATACATGCCTGAACTGGTGTCCCCAGACAGGTGATGTCCCATGGCTCCTTTTGTCAGACTGMTAGATTGGGAATCTAAAATCTCCCTGTAGAAATAGTTCCTATCACAGAGCTTTAATCTGCCCAACAGACATAAAAAGGACACGACTTCCATCTTCAGCCCAGCCGAGTGAATAAACTGAAAGCAGCAATCAATCAATCAATCAATCAATCAATCAATCAATCAATCAATCAATCAATCAACCTCTGAGCATACGAGGCTTTTCTGCTGCGATGTGGGAAGCACAACAAGAGGTAAAGGACCTGCACCACCTGCACTAAATAGTCTGGAGAAGAAAACCTGAGAACATCGCAGAATTATTTAATAAACAGAGGTCACCGGTGGAAAGAATGCATCGGGCCGCGAACGATGCCCTGACTGCAACGACTGCAATTAAAAATAGGAATTCTCGCAGCAATCACCACACGGTGGCACTCGGAACGTTAAAGGGAGAGCAGCCGGCCGAGCCTCCAGCTCCCAGAGCTGCAGACACAGCGCAGCTCCGGGGCCACGCACCCGCCCAGGGAGACTGCAAGAGCAGCAAAAAAAAAAAAGAGATAAAAACATCTTGCTTCATTGAAAATGTTCAAAACACACAGACACACTTCTCACAGCACTGTACGTAGCAAAGGAATTAACGTAAACCTTGTTTTACTGTACCCAAAGTTGTGTGAGGGAACTGATGGAAAACTGTGTCCTTGGGGATTTATTTGCAGGGAGCAGGACCTCATGGCTGTAAGGCGATATTAAAACACTCGCCAGCAACGTCCAATCATTGCAAATTACCACCAAGATATGCTGCAGATGGCACAGAAAAATTTTGACAGCAGCTTAGGGGTGTCTTTAATATAATTTTCTCCACTCTCCCCACACTGCCTGAGACACAGTCTGAGACCAGTCCTTGCAGAAAAATTGACTCTGTGGTATCTGGATTACTTAGGGTTTGCTCCACAGTATTGATTGCCCCTCTCTTCCTGACCAAGCATAATTCAGTCGCTTCAGACCTGATCTGTTCTAATGCAGTACAAGTATCCTACATCCTTTGCTATTAGGCTRTTTTATTTCCAATTTGTTTMTAGTGTTYAATTATTTATGCTGTTGAATGTATTTTGCTTAGAGAAGCATTTAGATGGAGGTACAGCACTTGTACCTTTCTCTGACCGTGAAAGTCAATCCACAGGACRGGAGGATGAGTCTGCACTTCTCAGGACACAGGAGAACTTCTGCTCTCTGCCATCACCTGCCTCCCTTCTTCACTGCATGGGTCTGGGTYGAGAGAAAATGACAGAATTAAGTGTTTTTGGCAACTCCTGGCTGTTCTGAGAAGCCCTCACTTGTGCCACAAGTGGTGAGGCAAACCAGTGATAAAACTGGTGTCGTATCACCATTGCCATCCCTTTTTTTCCTGCAGTTTATCACCCTCATCCACAACTGGAACATTTTGGCAACTTTCTATTATGCCATGGGGTCTGGGCCTGGTAAATATGTTAAATAAGAAAAAAATTCTGCTGTTCAAAGCCTTGATAAGATTTTTTTTGTCTACTTCCCTCATCTTCCATAGACTTTAAGAACAACTGAAGGACAACATGGTCCAAGACTAAAGAACAATGTAAAACTAATCTTCATTATAATCTTCACTCAGAACTGTAATCTCATTACTTCAGGACCACTCAAGTAGAACAGCAGTTTTAAATTCAAAGCATATGCCTTACCAAAAAGAAATCTAAATTACACTCTGTGATTCTAACTAATGCAGTCTAATATTTATATAATGGTACCTTAAGAAAACAGTTCTAGATTCTGTAATTTATGTGAGCTAAGAGTTTGTTTTTACTTGAATAGAAAGATTAGATGGATGTTAAATCACAAAACATTCCCTCTGGAAAAAAAAAGGAAAGAAATCTAGGACTAATGTTAATTACTTTGTCCTTCCAAAAAACACATGCACAAAMCAAAATATTATTAATAATGAGACAGCTAAGCAGCTGTTTCTGAATGAGGATAGAAAAATAAGTTGTACTAATTACATGAGAACAAACACAGAACATTTTTTCTCCTCGTGGCTATGTGGCTTTTATCTGCATTATAAATAAGGCTCAAAAAGTGTTAAAGAAAAGCTGAAAACTGATCTTGGTATTGCTGAGTACACTGAGTACACAAAAGATTGAATAGCAGCACGTTGTTACAAACCAAGAAACAAATATTTTGACTTTGGCAATTAATAGAGAAAGAATATTTGAAAGAGTCCTTGGGATCATTTTAGCTGCTACTGGGACAGCCTCAGCTCTGCAGCTCAGAGAGCCCTTTCTCAACCACAGAATGTTAAAGTGGGGCTGAAATGGTGCTACCAAAACCAAACAATAAAAACAGCCACAGACACTGACATCCACTGATCATCCCATCCCATCCCATCCCATCCCATCCCATCCC
>NW_026623405.1:601132-639530 GCF_030028575.1 Malurus melanocephalus
CAGACACCCTCAGGCCAGACTGGTGGAAAATCTGCCCCAAATATCAGGTTTTTGCCTCAGRTTTGCAGGTACATCACAACATGCASGGTGGAGACTTTGGAACAAAATAGCTTCAGATCCTCTACAAAAAAGASTTCCTGGTTTGTAAGTTTAAGGAAAAAAAAGAGGTTTATAGTCACCACATGCTCGTTATTTGTCTCATTAATCTTTAATGGCAGCTAGAAGCTACAGGTTTATAAATATATCTTTTTCATAGTTGTGACAAGCAGTGACTAGATGCAGTTTTGGTGGAAAATTTTCTGAAATACTGTAAGGCTAGGTAAATCACAAGGCATTATTAGAAAAGGTTGATTCTGACTTTTGGTGATATTACATTAACTTTTACAAACGTTAGGAACAAACATTATTCAGTRAAATACAAACATTGCAGAAGACACTACAACCAAAACTAATTTACTAGTCAAGTACAGGGTGAAGTAACAATTTTTTTTTTTTTCAAAACAAAGTCACAGTAAATCAAAGAAACAGTAATAAACCCCTGCGTGTTGAAGAACACTCTCTTCAACAGACAGAACCTCAATTTGTGTAGCACTGCAAGGGAAGAGTTGGTTTGTTCACACCACTCTGAGAACAGCAATTCTCTGTCACAGCAGTTGATTTTCCTGCAGTCCAATGTGGATTCGTGCCCAGATATTGGCAGGTTTTGMACCCAGGGTGCCCCTCCAAGAAGGAGGCACAGGAGATACACAAACATTTGTTATACCACAAACAAGCTCAGCAAATTGATATATGAGCAATCCCAGCCAATTTTAGTTTGACTACTTTTGATCAGCTTTAAAAACACACTTATTAGCTCTTTGAGTTTAAAAGTGTAGCACAATTTGGCTTTTTGTTTTAAGATACAGAAATACAAAAATTTTAAAACTCACAACAGTAACACAACTTTTGTCCTACAGGGTGATAAGTGTAACGTGTGAGACTTGATTATGCAATTTTATGAAATATTGTCTTCTTATTGTTACCAGAGGAGTTTCTTATGATTTAGTGAAGTCAGGTTGGACAAAAAAAAAAAGAGTCTAAAGTTTTAACACCATTTAAGACACACAGTTTCCTTAATGACACTTAAAACAGAATATTCTATACATAACACACTGATACATGAACTACACCAATCAAGTTAATCCCTATAAAAACAGGTGCACCATAGAATTGCATAGAAAGAAATCCCTGGCATTAATAACTTGCACTGGAGACTAGGACTTTCTCCCTGCCTTTCTAGATCAAAGCACGAATGTTTTTTAAAAAAGCACATCTCACACTTGACGTTTTTCTTAGCTATATTCTTTGGAATCACTAGTGCATATGTAATTTCAAGCAATTTTTATWCTTCATGCTATTGTTTAATATTTAAAAAATGAAAATTGCAAGGAGAATATTTCCCTGCCTTTCCCCCCAAAAAGCTCTAATGTAAAATAATCCTCCTATGTAGAATAAAAATAAAATCAAATCTTTCCTCAACAACAGAGACCTCAAGGAAAAGCCAGAATGGCTGAATGAARAGGATATTCACATGAGATGGGGAAACCCAGGGTCAAAAATCCTCTCTATGAAGTAGTTTTCAAAAAGTATTTAGAAGTTGGATRAAGAAAAACTCCAAGCAATAGCCAATGGTTTCACAGCTCAGTATCCACTTTGCTCATGGAAGACCTACATTCAAGTTCATATGTGGATGTCAGGAAATACTCTCACCACTTCTTTTTTGGGGGGCAATTCTCTCCCATCTTCTGAACCTGAGAAAACCTTCACTGAAACAGCTGTGTTTCCCTGAACATGTTTAATTTTGAATTATGCCACCAYTGCCCATTTTAAACAAAATGCTGATTAGCTCTATGTAAGGCCAATGGGCTTTGTTTTACAGCAATATTGACTATATTTACTTCTTGCCTCAAACTATTTATGTTGGTAAACCTTTAATTTTAGTGCTCATTAAGTAATCCTTCCATTTACTCCAAGCATGTGTGCATGGAGTACCTACAGAAAACAGAATTACTGAGGATTTGCCAAAAAGCCMTGTGGTATAGATAAAAGTAATTTTCTTCAGATATTCCCTGCAGTGAGCACTTTTATGTCATGATATCAGCTCTGCAGGCAAATTAAATCCATCCAAAAGTTTTAACAATATGCATTATGCAGCATCAAATAACAGTAAAAGCTGAAAAAGTCAGGTATCCACGAGCAGCTTTCATAGAAAACTAGAACTCCTGGTTTCAGATAGAATATATATTTAGAATATTTGTGCAAGAGGTGAATATATACAATAATGATATTATATTAACTACAGTCACATTTTTTTTATTTAACTACATAATTGTAGAGGTGTCCCACAAAGACACCTCCATATTTCTCACTGACATTTCTTTCACTGCAATATGGGAAAATATTATCAAACTCTTCTAGCTGCTAWAGATACAGGATTTCTGGCACAGCTAAAAATGTGTCAGGAATTAGGATTATTGTATTTTTTTAAAATTTCATTTTCATGACAAATTCATTATTGGACTTGTGGTGGGAGAGCTAAGGAACACATGATSTTTATTCCTAGGAAATGCTGAAAGGCACATGAAAATCTTAATATATAATATGTTGCAAAATCCAGATTCTTAGTATTTCTGCAGGTTACTTTACATTAAAATTAGCAGCTGCTTGCCTATGGGCATTATGGAAAAATATTTCATGTAYCTGTAAAGGGGTGATGCTCATGAATGAACAGACATTTGTTCATACAAGTGACACATTTGCCCCTCACATCTGCTGAAACAACAGAGTGTCCACTCTCTCTGTTGTTTACTGAGATACTGAGGCACACACATTCATATCAAGAAAGATACTTGCAAATGGTAAAAGGAGAAAAAAGATTAATTTACYTGGAGTTATGTACATTTAGTGAAAATAAGTACAACAGATCCAGTTACTGATTTTATGCTGATAAATAAAATGTTTAGCTAGCTGAAATTCATTTACAGTCACTTAATAGTCCAGATTTGTTTTGAGATTTCTAATAATTAGGGTAAATTTCCAAAATAATGCCATGGAAGGCATAAAATCACATGCAAAACCCCTACCAGTTCAAGTGTGAAACAGCAAACACCCATCAGACATACAGTACAACTTGACTCGCTGTGTAAATTACCATTATAGTGCACATAAAATATCATGGCACATTTCATAAAGCTACAACTTTGCACCATAAATGACAGACACGTTTTTACATCTGCAGAGACATAAGCAATGAAGAATTCACTTATAGACCTAAGCATTATTGCCTTGCCTAAACCATTCTGGTATCACTTGGAAAGGGAGGTGGCATGGACTCCATTCATGCAAATAAAAACATTTTTTTTCCAGAAACAGATTGAATTGAAAATTCTCAAATATTTAACTTTGCTTGTGAAAKTTCTTTCTCTTGAACAATATTCTTTAGAAATACAGTTTTAAAAAGTTGTTTGGTTGATGCTCCCAATGATTGGTGTCCTGTCAACTTAAAAATTACCCCCTTCAACAAAGGTTTTCCTCCCCAAAGTCATTGTTTATGTGGTATATTAATATCATTTGACATTTTAATTTCATCTCCAYTTATCACAATGCTTCTAGCAAGTATTAGACAGCATCAGATTSAAATCTAATGGATTGAAAACTGCATGAGTGCTGCCAGTGGAAAAACATTCACAGACATTGTAACCTTACATGTGTACGGAAATATGAACAAACCTCGCTTGGAAATAAACCCCTGTGACAGAAGTGCAAATATGTAATCGAAGTAGGGCAGCTTTGGCATATGCCACTGATAATTTCTATGAAAACACCTCAGTCTCCTTCCACAGACTTCACCAATATCATTCTCCAGTCAAAGCTGGCTGGGTGCAACCTTCCCTTTCCAGGCACTACAATGCAGCTGTCTCTAATTCTTCTATAAGACCACRTCTTTTACAGGACTTGCATGTATATCATCAGTAATCTCTGATCAAGCCCATAAAGTCACTCACAAAATTCCAGTTGAGGTCAGGATTATATGCTTGAAAGCTCAGGACACTGTTGTGCAAAACACTCTTCTGGTATGCTACAACTTCAAAAGGTTTAATGTTCAAATTTGCTTTTGGCAAAGGTGGCCAAAAATATAACAATAATATCTGAAAGTATTATAAAGCCATAGCCCAATTCTGCCTGCAAAATTCCAAACAAGAGCAGCAGTAACTTCACCTAAGTCATTTTGAAAAATAAAATGTAACACRACTGCCTTATGCACTTGATGCATACATCCATGTAGGTAATCCAAATTGAAAGTGTTTAAGCCACAGCTGCGAGAAGGAGGTTTTAAAACTTTTTTAAAGACCTTTAGARAGCTGTAAGAGACCTGCAGATGATGCATGAATCAAATGATAATGARGATTGCCAATTACTGGAAAATGATTTTGCGGAGTTCTGTAATTGTTCTCTAATGGTTCTAGCACGGTTTGTGTTTATAAAGCCATTGGAACAATAAACAGGAAACCTTGTTAAAACTTCATAAGCAAAGTTTCAGCATCAGTTGATCTAAAATGCTTAGAAACTACTTTTCTCTCCAAGCATTTTCATCAGTCCACATAACTGTCGGTTCACTCTGTCGGTTAAAAAGGCCAAGCTTTTGGAAAGCTGTAACACATAAATAAATGATGGTTTGCTATATTTCTACCAGATTTCAAAGTGCTTTCAAATGGAGACAAGTCCTTTTCCTTCTCTCCAGTATTAAGGCTCTTATAAAAAGTGTAAGTTCAACCAAAAGACACTTGGGCTTTCTTTATCAAATACACCACTTAATACGATTTAATCACATTTAAAGACTCTAGTTGTGCAATTCTAGCRTTATAAATGTGTTCTAGCAACTTACAGAATTACTGTATTACTAGATGGGGACCTCAATATTCTAAAATGTGAAGTACTCAGTAGATGCTGACAGTATATTTCTCTTGAATTCTGTTTCATTAAAGCACAGCAATTAAAACACTGACTGGGAAATTAAAACCAAGCTACCAATACTACAGAAAGAAGCCTTGTCAATATTTCCATTAAATCAGAACCAATAATCCACAGAAATTAAATTAAATACTCTTTTACCATCGAGTTTCCAGGCCTCTTTTTTTCCCCCAGAATTAAGAAGTTTAATTATTCTGACTGAATCAGGCCCTCAGGAGACAAAAGTGCTCTCAATTCTCACCAAAGTCAAAAGGTTCTGTGAGAACTCATTACTCCAGACATTACTCAAGCTGCTTGGGACACTTAACCCTTACAAGAAACATAAAAATGCAGTTTAAAAAAAAAATCACATTTCATTCCAAAACAACCTACAGAAGATCCAAAACCTTTAAGGCCCGATCTTACAGTCCTTCACAACCAGAAAATCCCACCGACATGGTTTTACCACTCTCAGAAATCGTATTTGCAGAGGCCCCTCTCTGGCAAACACATACATGCCTCAATCCTGGAAAATTAGCACCCAGATTTGGCACCAACACAACCTGTATACAGCTGAACTCCTGAAAAACCAAGTTTAAAAAGGAAAATGCTATGTTTAGTGCTAATTTAATTTAAAACACACCTTTGAAGGCAGAAGTCAGCATACTGTGTCAATTTTTCTCGATACACTTTTATACGGCAAAGTGCAACTTTCTTTGATTTGTCTGATTAAACCTCACAGTTTTGTGAAATCCATCACTTACTGAAATTATTGTGAAGAATCTGGAGCAGGAAATTCAGAAACAGGCTCCTGCACTGATCCTGTTTAATTAAACTGTTAACAGGAATAAAATGGAAAACATTGCATGTGATGCAGGCGAGAATTACGGATTCAACTCTTGCCTCCTCTCTCGTTCCTTTGGTGCAATTCCACGACTTTCCTGCTGACCTGAACACAAGCAGCTTTGTGGGGCCAATCCTACCGAAACAAACACCAGACCCTGAAAAACTTTTCCATCAACGTACCACACGAATTCTAAACCAAAACACTTTCTTCTTAAAATCTCTCCATRAGTTGTGTTTCAAAGAGGGTGTGATGATGTTTTCTTCTTTCTAACTATGTTAAAATACCCGAAAGAGTGTTCAAAATGGAAAAAAAAATAAATCTTTGCTTTAAAACAAACATTTCACTGCATGATGAAATACAGCTACACCTTGGGGCATCCGTACTCTTCTCTTTTTGGGTTCAAAACCATAATCCGCTCCTTAGACTGCATTATCAGGTCCTTAACCCCGCGGGACAATTAACACGAGTGGGTCAGAGAGGCACTGAGAGCGGATCCAGGCCCAGGCCGGAGCTTTGCTTGAGCAGGATTAGGCAAATAGGACAGAGGCATGCCCTGTGGCAGTGCCCTCCGCGTTACCTGTGAGGGGACAGCAGCCCATCCTGACCTGCGGGGCCGGGAGCAGTGCACCCACCTGCGGATCCCGGTCCTGACCGGCAATTCCTGCACATTCCCGGCCTTGTCACCGGGGCCCGGCCCGGCAGCCGCTGCTTTGGTGGAAGCCACAATGTTCTGAGGGGGAACCCGCGCCCGGCCTCCCTGCCCACACCCCGRGAGCCGAGCCCGGGTTCCCCCCGGCACCGCTAATGACACACAAAACACAAATTACCCATCTGTAAACACAACTCGGGAAAACACCTCCCGTTGGCTTGAGGAGAGGTGGCCGGGCAGGTGCCGGGCCGAGGGCTGGCCCTCCGCGGGCTCCGCGCTGCCGCCGCCTCAGATGAAGTGGATCCAGGCGGAGCTGTCCGGGTCCTGCGGGGGCCCGGCGGCGGGCGGGACGCGCTGTCGGCCCCTCAGCCGGTAGTTCTTGCCCTCGTTGTTGTCCCAGTACTCGGAGCCGGCCACGCGGTAGCGGACGGCGAACTCCAGCGTGGTGTCGGYGGCCGCGGCGGCGCCCAGGGGCAGCAGGAAGGCGAAGCGGTCGGTGATGCCGTCGGCCGGCCCGGGCGGCTGGTACGTGGCGACAGCCTCGGCGCAGCTGGCCCAGCCATTGAGCGTGTAGCGCACCGACACGACCTTCTCGTAGGCGAGGTTGAGGACGCGCACGGCCCCGCGCAGCCCCGCCGGYTCTGCCCGCACCCACTCCAGCCTCACCTTGTGCTGCCGCACCCGCTCCGTGAAGCCGGGGCTGGCACCGGGCTGCGGMGGGAACAGCGGCTCCAGCAGCGGCGGCGGCGGCCCGAACAGCACCGGCTCCAGCTCGCCCAGCGCCGGCGGCTTCCTGGTCTTGAGGAGGTCGGCGGGGCGCGGCGTCGGCGGCGCGGGCAGCGGCACCCGCGGCAGGTCGGCCTCGCAGAAGAGGTGCACGGAGGTGAGCTCCAGCCCCAGCGAGTCGGCGAACCGCACGGTCTTGCGGCGCGCCGGGCTCTGCTGCAGCGCGGGGCGCAGGCTGCGGTCGCCGGGCGTGGGCAGCGACTTGGCGCGGCGGCGCTGCGTGGGGCTGGGGGGCACGGCGGGCAGCGTGGGCTCCCGGCCGCGGSTCGGCGGCGGCTTCTCGCCCGCCGCTTCCCGCACCACGGGCGTGGGCGCGGCGTCGCCGTCGGGGCTGCAGCCCGCCCGGCACTGCTCGGCCAGGCTGCCATAGAGGCAGGCGCTGCAGCTGAAGTTGCGCGGCAGGTAGAGCCGGGGCGGCGGCGCGGGCACCGAGCTGTGCAGGGAGCCCCCCTTATCCATGGGGTGCCGGCGGCTGGCGCGCCACCCGGGGCTCCTCTTCTCGAGCCGCGGCGTGCGGATGGCGAGGCGGTTTTAGCGCTCGGTCCGCGGGTTCTGTCCSTCGGCCGGAGCCAGCGGGATGCCCTCGGCGCTGTCCAGGTGGCGGCCGGCCCCGGGGGATGCCGAAGGGTGCATGTGTGCGGGGGCGGCGGCGGGACGTGCGGCGGTCAGGCAGCGACACACGCCCCGAGCCATCCTTCCTTCCCCATGGCTCCCACCCGCCCCAGTGCCCGCCTCGGTGTCGGTCCCTAATCACTGCCCGCGGCTCCCCCTTTCCACTGKCCCCGGTACCGCGGCTGTGCCGTCCCTCTCCTCCGCCTCCTCCTCCTCCTCCTCGCTGCGTTCTGGGTCTTTCCTCGAGGATCTCATCCAAAAAGAGGAGGCGGCAGGGATTCCCCAGTGGAAGCATTAAAATTCATAGCGGCGCTCTCGCTCGTCCGATCCCGTTACAGAAATAGCTGCGAGAGGAAAAGGCAAAGCCGGGCTCGGGAAGATTACACGGGCCGATAAGAAACAGCTGGCTTGCAAGTTGGATCTCACAGTKTACATTTAAAGGAAGAAATCCAGCTAATCTGCTATAATGCGTTTACAGTACATCTGCTGAATAAAATACACCTGCCGCAGTCCTGCCACACATCCCCATCGGGGGTGAAAGCAGCTCCGGCCGAAACACGGGGCGATGATTGAGTGAAATATAAACTGCGCTGCCTCTTGTCAGAAGAGCGTTTGGAAATTGCTGAGCAATATTCAATAAATTACAGTTTAATGTCAGACTCCGGTGCAGCCAGTTCAAGAAGCTAAACCACCATTTTAGTAAGCCGCTTCATTCCAGACTTTCCGTAATCTGGGACTCATTTTTAATTAGTAAATGGCATTAAAAACAATGATCCCGCCACCCTGCCAGAGGCTGAGCCTGAACTGTGTTGACATGTGATTCTGATTTAGCTTCTGAGCAGGAGATTTTTACACCTCCAGCATTTTATCTCCAGCACTTGGTGTTCCTTTGACAGTCTAGGCAGTGGAAATGCGGCTGATAAGATTAAGAATGGGACAAGTAAACCTGATAAGGACTAAAAGAAAAAAAGCCACCAGAATACAGGGAAAAGTTACCCACTGCCTCACATTATAAACAATCAGCTTTAATTTCTTTATTAATAARTATGAGAATAATCTCTAGATTATTGCTGCTGACTTCCAAATGTTTTTAATGAAAGATGATACAAAACCAGGGAAAATTATGCCCATCAGTGTTGAATTTGACACTATCATGTTTCATTGTGGTAACGTTGCACATTCACAACTTGATAATAAGTTTTGAAAAATCGAATAGTAACAATATAAATAAGTACATCTGAAATCATTAGCCCGGGATCTTAAAATTATTCCACTTGTCCTTTAACACACACTATGGGAAAGATATTTTATTAGATGTCTTTCCCGTGTCTCCCTCCAAGAAATGAGTATTTCWGTAAAACAGCAAGAACCTATGTTTGGTTTTCATTTACTCATGCTAATTCGGGGGAGAATAAGAACAGACTGAAAGAATTGTTCAAACAGGTTTTAAGGCTACATCTTTTGAATTATTTTTTCAGTAATTTCTCTCTGTCATAATGAAAATTTTCTAATGAACTAACACTTGGTTTTGCTGATGTTAATTTCACTTTAAATCAAGTAAAAAAAACAAAAAATTTTTTTTTTACATTAATATGCACAGTCTTTGCATTTTTAAACCATTGTGAAACTATCAGCACTAAAAAGCTAAATTGGTTTAGACCAAATTACACATTCAGTCAGGTTTGGATCTTTTTGTGGGATGCCTRGGAACACAACTTTGGAGTAATTTAGCTTCTGCTGTACCTTACACAATTGGGGTGCCTTTGTAAAGTTTCACTTCCCCTCTTCTGGTAATGTTAGTTGCCCAACTTCTTATCATAATCTTGTGTAATGCTCCTGCTTTTTGGCTTTCTCAGGTCTCCTCTTTCCTTCCACAACCATGGTATTTCATGGAACAAAACCCCCCARCTTCTTTTTTTGGTGATTGCAGGCGAGGTAGTTCATGTAACTGAGTTGAAAATAAAGATTTCTCAAAAGTAGTAAACAAAAAAATAGCATATAAAACTGAGAAAATATAGTGAAAAGAAAGAGAAAAAAAAAGCAAACCAACACAAGAAGCTTTGGACTCCAAGGCAGCCTGAGCACCTCAGCCTTGTCTTGAGTACTGTCATTGTGCAAACAGTAACAGAATCCTCACAATGGTATTTCTCACTTTCTTCTCTCAATCCAAACATTCCCAACAAGTCTCAGTGAATCTGAGAATGCTGCTGCTTTCTTTTTACACTTGCTCACTTGTCAAGGGTGAAGCTGTGGGAACTCTTACCCACACCTTTCACTTCTGAGGGTGTCCCTACTACCAGGCTGCTCTTGCCCCTCTGATGAATTTTAAGACAGATGTAGTAAGTAAGTTTTGAGCATTGAAATTTAACACACAGGCATTCCCTCAAATAGCCTACAGCCTTGTGCATCCTTCTGTGATGTGGAAACTGTGGTTCAAGTTTAAAATGGGAAGCATCGGGCATGATTTGTAAAAGGAAATTTGAAAAGAAATTTTGGGTTTGCCTACTGTAAATATTTGTACACAGCAAATGCTGCAATCCTTAGGAGCGAGTAAGCACTACCACACACAGAAACTACACTTTAATGTATGCAGTGGTAGGCARCCATCCACCGCCCCCTCTCAATCTTAATTTAGTTCACAAAATTTTGAGCACTTAAGTTTTAAAGCCTAATCTGTCTCTGCATTTATAGTGCTATAGTGAGGGCATTTTCCAAGGCTCTTTTTTAAATAACACTGTCAATAACAAGCTGATACAGAAATCACTGGTACTAACCTAGCAACCCCTTTTAAAGAAACATCTATTATCTTTTTGCTGGAAAGTATTATTTTTATGACAAAATAATTTTGAAGGTGCCAGCAGTAACAGAGACATCAKGCTGTAAATTCTAGAGCTACACAGAGTTGCTCTGTTATAGGGTAAGAAGAGCAGAAGGTCTTACATTGCAATTAGTGTCGACAGACTAAGGAAACGGCACTCAGGCATTGTTTTCATTCCTCCAGATTCCTCTCCCTTCACAGATTTAAATAGCACGGTCACAGGATAAAGGTTTGTCCTAATTAACATTGTCCTAATAACATTTTGTTGACCTGTCTCTGCATCTTCTAGCTGACRTCAAAAATTTTAAAGACAGCCTCTTGTTTGCCTGCGTGAGCTGAGTGCCCCTGACATTTCTGCCGTGCCAAAGTGCATTTAAGATCTGTCTGATGCYTGAGAATTTCCAGTTAAATGAACAGAGATCTTTGGTCCTGTTTTGTTAAAAGATTTGCAAAGAAAAAAGCAGATAGTAAATGGGGAGCTTTTTTTCTGCTGCATTTATTGATTGTCTGGAGTCCAGGTAATCTAGGAGAAAGCAAACACCAGCGCTGGGGAGCATTAGGCAGAGCTGCAATAGAACCATTAATAGGGCAGAGAGAGCACTGGGGCTTATCCAAAGTGGCCACTGTCACATGTCCACTTTAACTTTCCAGAACAGGTTTATATTTAGAAATGAGAATTGCAGGCAGATAAAATGCATGTAAAGGCGAAGTGCATTACAGTTACAGCAGCTTTGGAGATGAAGTTGTGACTCAGTACATGAATTGTAAAGGTCAACTTCTACTCTCATCTGCATCTTGCAGCTCCTCTGAAGCTGATGAACTGTGTAGGTGTTAGGAGAATATCACCCCTGAGTTTAATAATCTTATGTGACTGCATGAATGTGACAATGGTATTTACACTGGCAGTCTGAAAGGCTTGCGTGATACAGYTGTTCTGCATGCTTCTACTTTAAAAATACCTTCCCACACTGATGATTAACTCAGACTTTATTTATTTCCCCAATAAAATAACTTAGTCACATCTCAAGAAGTGCCAGATTAGAATCAGATTGTACGCCTAAGGTATATATATATGTAAAAAATCAGGTATTCTGTTAAGATTTCTGTATAAATCTTTATCTAACCAGGTTTATCTATTATCTATTAAGGGAAAGTTCTTTGATTCATRGAGTCATATCAAAGATATTTGATGTCAAACAAAGATCAGTGAGTAAATTCCAACAGGCTGAAAGGTCTGCTAAACAGAGATGTGACACTTGGAAAGAGTGTTCTGAGGTTCAGTATTGATTTCTGGAATTCTGTTTTTGTTGATACAGCTGATACAGCTCCAGAAAAGGAAGAAATTTTCAATCCAGACTAGCAAGTCTGTTATCCTACAACTATGGCACAAAAATAGAAATACGTAACAAGTTCCACTGTTCAAACATTCACTTTTATTGTGAAATAAGGAATCACAATAAAAAGAACAATGTATGTGGAGCCTTCAAGATGTGAAAAATATAGCAGCTGTAGGGCACAAAGAGATTAATCTGTTCGACCTGTTTAGTCCAAACGATTCTGAAACTAAGTCTTCACAAGTACTTCCACCTGTGAGAGATTCCACTACCAAGGATCCTCCAAACCCTCCTTGGAAAAACACAAAAGTCATTATTTCTTAGAAGGTGATCAGTGGTACTTTAGCAGAGATTGCTTCCTGTAGCTACAGCAARAGAGCAGAAATGTGAAAAAGGAGCTGACATTGTGAATGATAAAAGTGAAGGGACACAAAATAGAAATTCATGAATCGTCATTTATCTCACTCCAGCAAGATCCTGAGCAGTTAGAGGCATTGTGCTCTCACGCCAGACACAAATGTTGCAATTTTTTGTAATCCTACTGCTTTTGAAAAGAACAGTTGTCATGCCAGTCTGCAGATTCCACATACGAACCAAAACCRTGATAACATCTGGACTCCTCTAACCAACAATGTCAGAAATAATAAAAAATACAGGAGGTTCCACTGCTTTCTGGACTTCCTTACCAGTCAGGCACGCTGGGGAGCTGCACTGCTGTCTGCACTGACCTAACATTTCTACATTACAATTTCATGCTGTTTTAAAGCTTGTTAGACTGAAGAAAACAATAAAATTCCTTGGTGAGCACTGTGGATATTTGTAGTTTGGAGATGCTATTAATAGAATTATAAGCTGATGAATGCCAGCTACTTACATGTAGGTTTAGTTTCCTCCTGGCCGTAAGATAGAGTCATTAGAGGTTTAAATAGCTTACTSTGGGGATGAAGTGTAACCTCTTCCTTCAGATTCACTCTGAGTGACCATGGCTGGCCCAGCACAGTAACGAGGTGTTCGATGTTGCTGAGCACTGCAGCAAATGCCCAACTTTAGGAATATCCTTAAATCCATGCCTGCTCCATGTGATCACCCACCCTTAAGGAGAAGGCATTTAATAATATTATCTCAAAGACTGCTAAGTCCCTTGAGCTTCAGATAAACATTTGCATGCGTTCCTCATTAGTTTGGCAAAATATAGAAATKAATGGAGGAATTAAATGTCTTTTTAGATTTCTCTTGGTGACTAAAGGCCTAGAACATAAAGAAAKAAAMAAAACAAACAGAAAAAAATATACATATGATAGCTTCAGCCATTGTAAGCTTAATCAAGTTATGTGGCCTTTGAATGCACTGGGTTCTTCCAGCAAAGGAAACAGCAGCTTCTTGTTTTTGTGTTAAGCTCTCTCAAGAGTAACACCATTCCTGTTCMAGGAAAGGAAATAAAGTTACAGGCTGCATCAGCCAGAAGTGCTTCCTGCATTCAAGGTGCCAAAACAAAACAAGTGAATTGTTGACAACAATGTAAAAATACAATGATGGAACACCTGAAAGTTAAATCAACATTTTTCTCCTATTGTTTTAGGTCCAAACTTCCAGAGGAGTGATTGTCAAATCCTGGAGCCAGAAAGAAAATCAGCCTCYAACTGCATTGTTCTGATGGAAAACAATCAGCTTGCCAGCATGCAATTTCTTCAAGTGAARGAAATTCAGGAACTAAACCCAAGCCAGTCAGGAACACTTTCACTGCCAGCAAAATTCTCAGCAACAGCAGGCAAGAAAGTAGTTTGAAAATACATGGGGCTGCTCTATCTCTGAACAGCCACTTTGCTCTGTCTGTTCTCAATCAAGACTTAGCCTGTCCTRCCTTTTGGACTGCCTACTGTTTGAGAAAGTTTCCAGAGGTACAATCTGTTAAAATATCTGATTTTTGCCCATAAACCAAATCCATTCTGATTGATGAAAAGCCTGAAATAACAGCCTAATCTAAAGCAGAACCATCCCTATGATGGGAATATGGCTATTACTCCTAGAAGGATTTTACACATCTGACTGTTCCATGATTTTAAATGCTCTGAACAGCAATTTAGTTTCTAGATAGTTATGACATCCTCCCCTCCGGAAATACCTCCCTTTCCTCTCTGGAAATACATGAATGCTGCTGTTTGCAAAGGCTTACCYCAGACTGTGATGGGGCTGAACACAGCAGCCTCCTGCTGTCCACTAAGGAATACTTCATTCAGGACTATAGCTGGGGGGGCAGTGCAGATGAACTTTCAGTCATGGAGCTTCTGCTCATTTACCTCTCTGAATCACACGTAACAACAGAAAKCAGTATTTTAGATCCTCCAACGAACAGAAAATGGGATCATTACTAATCTGGGAACTGTATAGGAAGAAAAAAGACAGAGTATGACCCATATTCAAACCAAACTACTCTAGGGTTTGGGCTTTTTAAGATATTTAGTTGCAAAAAAAAAATTTCTCAGTTACATAAATTACAAAATAATAAGGTGTTAGAATAGGATACTTTGAAAACCAACCATCATAATGCAGCTGAATTTCTACTTGGTGTTAAGACACTAGAGATCTTATAAGATACAGGAGGGGTTGATGGCAAGGTTGAGGAAAAAAGCAAAGGAATCCTGTCCTGAGTCTGTAATAGAGGTGAGGCATCTGTCAAAGAGCTGAAACTGCAGAGTTTTTCATTCCACTGCATGTACAAGGTAATTAAAAATTACATTTTGCATGTGTTGACGAGAGGTTTGAGACAGAGAACCTTTTTGCACCTCCAGAGATGAAGAACTGACATTGTAAGATACCTTTGATAATTTTTGAGTTCGTAGAGATTTTGTAAATAAAAACAGAGACGTTCAGGAGCAGTGGGTGGTACTCATCAATAGGTGCTGAATCCCCCACCAAAGCCTTTGCAGGCAGAGATCGTGGCCATTAAAACAGAAGGCAAAAAATGATTGAAGTTAACTTTATTCCAAAATATGTACAATTTACAGGACTAAATAAGTGCTTCATTTGTGAACAAAACATTTCAACACCTGTGAATAACTTACTAGTAGCTTTGTGTAACACTTCAGTTTCCAACAGAGGGAAATATGAAACAGTATTTTGGCACAAGGTTTTCTCTGCATGCAATAATGTAATTACAAGTTTCACAGTAACTAGGACAACATTCCTTCTTTGGGATTGTCACTTGTAAAATAGGTCTGAAAAATGAATCCTTGATTTTGTCGGCTCACTGCAAGTTKACTGGCTTAAATAGCATGAACTAAACATGAACATCCTTTGAAAACTAAATTTGTCCACTAAATAAAATAATCCCACCAGTAATGAAAAGAAAAATATTTTAAGGACATTTCTCAGCCTTGCTGAGATTAACTCACACATGCTTTGGGAAAGACTCACCCCATGAGATTTATTACTCACTCATTCCAAATAATWACAAATTTCAATGAGATGGTAATCAGGTGTTGAATTATTTGAGCTGTAAAGATATGGCCATCTTTCATATCTAGCTTTATCACAGATGCACTTGCAAATGTCTGCAGATAGAAGTACTGTCAATCTAGCTCTGCATGCAGGTGCTTGAAGCATGTAAAGCACTGGATGTTGTGAAATGTAGAGCTGACATCACAAGTCATCTATTATATTCCACTGCCAGTTGTTGAAGGTACTGTAAAGCCAGCATATGAAAAAAGATCACAAGTAAAGGGACTTCTGTTATTTAACTTGGCAGTTCCTYGAGGAGTTTCCACCGTTTCAGGCTGTCCAGTTATATTTCCAGTGAAGTCACACGCACAAACACAAACATTCCCTCACCCTGACTGCGAGGCTGAGCGCTGAGTTCTGTTCATTGCATAGCAATGGCACTTGAAACAAGAGAATTCRGTCATGTTCTAAGCAGCAAGTCCTTCTCACACACGTTTAAATTCACATCAACTCTTCAAAAAGAATGAGAGAAACAGAAGATTCATGTTTGCACCTTGCACTGAAGGTTGCTACCATTAAACAACCATATCCTCACAGTGTTCCTGTTAYCAATGGCAGCCTGCTTACAGGAGGCCCATCCCACCAGGACACAAGCTTAGCAGCACCTTAAACCAAACAGGAATGAAAAAGCTTGCAAGGCCCAGAACATTACCAACGTTTTGGTGTGAATGTATTTGGAACAGTAAATGGTATASATTAGGATCATGTTTAAAAAAACAGCACAAGTCAGAAAGGTATTAAAGCAAAGGAAGCTGTACAACCTTAATGATAAAGGCAAGTACATTTGGTTCACCTCTGAGTTACCACTTCAGGAATATGTTCTTTTTCAAGTTGAGCACCCTATGTTGATTCACWATCAGTTTTATTGACTTACCCTAGATCTGAAAGGCTAATAAAACCCTTCTAGCCCCCTAAGACCCCAATCCTGCCAACTGTTGTGTTTCTACCCAGCCTCACAAAAAAATGAATTCATGTGTTAGCAGCAGAAGAATTTAAAATAGTGGAAGGCAGCCATCGTTCTYTGTTCTGTTGCCCCTACATGACTGAGATTCATGTGACTAACGGGGAAATTCAGCCTCTTGTTTTCAACAGAAAATAAAWWAAAAAAAAGACTGTGGATGTGCCTTGGAATAAAAATTTAAGGAATTAGTTACATACATTAAGTTACAGACACTGACTGAGTTGTTCAAAACTAGTAAAGGTTTCACAAAGTTTGTTTGCAGCTGTTTAATTTACAGCCGGAAGTACACAGTTTTTTAATGCTTTCATATCCTTTGGAAGTGTAAATTTTCTAGACACAAGCAGGTTTGCATAACTAAGACTATATAGTGTTAGCAAAGTGACTTAAAACTACCAATATCTCTAGGCTGACACAAGAGTTGGGGAAAGACTCCCTCCCTACCCACAGCAGAAAGTATTTACAGGTGTATTAGCAGAAATAGATAYAAWTAAAGCAGTAAATAGAAGAAACATCTACTGTCACACAAACTTTTAGCATTCTGACAAACAAATATGGAAGGCAACAAAACAGACCTTTCMTTTTTCAGCTTCTTTGTGCTTACGTTCTCATAGAATGCAAGCCCCAAATCTGATCTTTCCTTTGATAGAATCATTATATATTAAAGAAAAGCACAAATGAAACTATGAAAATGCTAATTCAATTTTATAATAGTGTTACACAGGCATCCAGATCAAAATCCAGCAATCACAGCTTAACAGAATTAAGCAGGAAACACAAAGGGTAAGTACACTAACATTAGTATCACTTCCAGATAAAAAATAGTGCTAAGAGGCTACAGAGAATCTGATGTTACTTTCTGTATAGCAGCTCTAATGGCAACAGAGGATACAAAAGACAGTAAGATAGTCACTGCTGACCAATACTTACAATACAGTGCCTTGAAAATCAAATCAGAGACAAACTGCAGAAAAAGGGAGATAAGTRTCATTTTAGTTCTACCCAGAAATAGTTCTGTCTAAAATTTAATTTATAACAAAGGCAAAAATAGAAAATCAGCCTTTTCCAAGAAGTTGTTTAAAYGTGAAGGATTTGTAATATTCAGCAAAAGTGTTTCAAGTCAGGTTTCATGAAGTTTCATGTGGGATTCACAAAACTATGAAATCTGGTTGCAGTCTTCACATTTCCACAGAAATATTTAATAAATCCAAACGGAGTGACATACACCAGAAACACAGGATCTAAACCTGTTTCTGACTGACATAAATAATTTATGGAGAACCAAATTTGTGAAGAAAAAAGTTAATTTTGGACAGAATGACCCATTCCCCTAAGACAGTGTAGACATTTGATATGTCATTAATACTGCACTTTCAAGAAATGACTTCATGTTGTAGTACTGTGTTCACCTCATTAAAGTTCAAACTATTTTAAACCAATAGAATGAATGAAAGGATAATGATTTGCATGTTTGCATAAAACACACAAAATTCAGAAACATTTTTAATATCAAAGTACAGTAACTGGCTGATGATTACATTATAAAATTTTGTCCACACGAACTTTTGGGTCTTTTCCTGACAGTCCCTGATGCTAAGAGCTTTGGCTTACACAATAACAGGGCAATTATCACTCTAATTTGTAAATTAGTTTCAAAGTATTTTAAACYTCACTGATGGCTACAACTCAGACTCTTCAGTAATCCTGCTCCTCAGCACCCAGCAAGATTTGTCTTGCAGAGTGAAGACTGACTCTCTAAATTCAGAGGTAATGAACAGATTCTGCAGCTGTGGAAAATACCTTTTTCTGAACTGGGTTTATAGTAACTGCCTCTCTTTCACGTGTCAGGACAAACAACTTGCACATGGGAAACACAGATATCAGTGTATGAAGAAGTCTGCTCTGGTATTCCAGCCAGGGGAAGAAAGGAGAAGGAGAAACACACTTTAAAATGTGAAGTTGCAACATTAATGGAAAGATATTGCAATAGAATAAATTAACCTAAATTTGTTCTTTATCTTATCTCCCAATTTCAAAGCAGGCAGGTATATATGAGTCAGTCATACCTTCAGAAAAAATTACAAGTGATGCCTTCCTTTTTTAAATATAACCCACCCTTCAGAGGAGAACTCTACAGACATTGTGAAACCTGGGGGGCTTTCCCCCCAGCAGAATTACTGTTCTYCTGAGGAACTGCAAGATCCCATTCTGCAGTTTCTTCAGCCAGACCGGAAATGTCTGAAATCATACCTAGAAATGTTGAAAAATCCAACAGGCAACACWGCTGGGGTTTCAGAAGGGAAACGTGAGTTTCAGGATTAATCTAAAGAGATAATTTCTAGTAAAGGTAAAGACACTCACCATGGCAATTTAAGGAGAATAAGAAAAAGACAAAAAAAAAGGAAAAAAGAAAGGTATTGCTCATCTTCAACAAAAACAAGCTGGCTGCAATGGATGAGTAACTTAACTCCCACATTCTTGAGTTGAGAATATGCAGCACAAAGCATAGGGAGTCCTCAAAACCTAAGGCTTGGACATACATTTGCTGCTGGGCTGCACAGTAAATATGCAGCCAATACCTCTCCTCTAACAATGGAGGAGTAAAGTCTGTTACAGGCCCAGGAATTTGACACAAAGCATTTTCTCCTTTAAGGTTACAGAAACTAAAACCTGTCCAGGACAAAACCAGAGGCCTACATTTCACAGATATTATAGTAAAAGATAAAAATTACTTAAGGCCAAATTCCARCATACATTCACAACTGGCTTAATGTGTTTTCATGCAAATGAAAAAAATACTGCAAACAGTGGCATGAGGGGCAACATAAACATTAAAAAAAAAAAAAAGATTCCAGGAGGTCATATGCTTCTTCTCTGAAAAATCAGTTTGTGTGAACATGACTCAGGGAAACTAAAAGCTGCAGGAAGTGAGGGCTACAGATCAACATGCAAAAGCAAGACAGATCTGTTCTGGAAGGGCTTCTGTGAGCTGATCTCCCACCTCTGATGTATGGATTCCAATTGTTTTTGGAAGCAGGAAGTCCAAAAACAGAGGAGTCAAGGTGAGTGTTTTAAGGAATTTAACTGCCCATTTTTAAAGATTTCTCTTAAGGTAGTAGAGGTATAAACCACTGTAACATTTCTCAACTCGTATCTCAATAAAGCTAGGAGAATTTCAGCAAAATCAGAAAAAAATTATTCCAGTCTGAGGCACACACATTGCAACATTTGCATCTTACAGACAGAAATAATTTAAGCAAATCCCTTCTGAAGACTCAAAAAATGTTAGTCTCATTTATTACACTAGCTAAAAGGACAACATACTAATTTTCCCTATAATCACAAATTCCAAGTTCTTTTCCTACCCTTCAAAGAGCATCAGTGCCACTCAGGGAAAAAAAAATACTGTTTTCTACACACAGTTTTAATAATAATTATTTTCAACAATTCAAAAATCTCTATGTGTCTAGTGTGTTGGACAGGTATTTGGAAAATGTCAGCTTAYGCAGGAGAAAGAGCTGTGAAGGCATAAAGTAAAAGAAGACAATACGGCTGATTATGTTCATGCCGGATTTAAAATACAAGCTACTAAAAAAAGTAAACAGAAGTAGCTTACACTAATAGAATCCTCCCCCGTAAGTTCAGGGAAGCATCTCAATTGAACAGGTCAGGGTTTTGGTCCAGCACATTGGAACCCTGCATGTAAGCCAGGAATATAGAGAGAGAGATACAGAGAACAAATTTAAAGGTTCTTYCACTTAAATGAAAGCAGTAACAGCTTTGTAAAGAAGTTTGAGGAAAAAACATAGGCACCACATAATTTTTTAAGGTTCAAATGTACATTAACATGTTACAGCCCCCCCTTCCCCTCTATTTATACACACATAGTTTATGTAAAGTTACATATTCAATAGAGTACCTTCAGCAGGAAAAGTCTCTTAGGTCAACTGCTCATGACAAGTACATTCAATAATGTAAAGTGGATCACTTGGTAAAGCCATCTCTCCCACCCCAATAAGTTAAATTCAAACCACAGGAAACAGTTACATGAYGTAGCACTCAGTGGCTGGGCTTGTCAGAGCTCTGGAACAAGGAGCACAGCTCTTCACAGGTCTGTGTTTCCACTGAACTGAACTGGGATTCCATTGTATTCCAGGCTAAGTCAGCCAGAAGGAAGTCATCCATTGCTGTCTGTGTTTCATTGCTGGTAAGGAATAAACTCCCCAGATTCTCAAAGCAGCTATCCATAGTCTGTGTCTCAGCACTGCTGAGCTGGACTTTGCTTTCAATATTCTGAGCAGGTGTATTTTTAGTAGCCATATATACTTCTGTCTGGGTTTCTGTATCGGATGAGTCAGTGCTCATAGAGAAACTGGACTGTTTCAGAATACTTCCTAAAGGCAGATGGGTAGTACTGTCCAAAAAGAAATTCAAATCTGTCTGTGTCTGTGTATCAAACATCTCCAAACCTAAGAAGTTAGAATTGCCTCGGCAGTTATATGATTGAGTGGCACTATCTGAAA
Source organism: Malurus melanocephalus (assembly GCF_030028575.1). Classification (NCBI taxonomy): domain Eukaryota; kingdom Metazoa; phylum Chordata; class Aves; order Passeriformes; family Maluridae; genus Malurus; species Malurus melanocephalus. Next base: position 622,147 of record NW_026623405.1, read on the forward strand.
ACAAGAAATCAGTCTGAGTTTCAATGTCCAGTGACTCCAAAACTGGCTCAGAGTTTAGGGTACCAAGCTCACTCTCTTCAGTCTGAGTTTGGATATTGGATGCTGAGAAGAACTCTTCAATGTCRAAGTCTATCCCTGTGCTCTGTGACGGACCAGATGGAAGATGTGTGTCAGCATTAGAACTTGCCTCAGACAAAAGGCCACGATTATCCAGTGTCTGGCCAGACATGCTTCCTGAAAAGATGTTTTCCAGATCACTTAGCAGGTCCATTGTCTGGGTTTGATTATCTGTTGTATTTTGAGGTGGAAGTATATTGGTCTGTGTATTGAAGTTGATAAGGGATTCAGACTTTACCGTATCCTGATTCAGGCTCTTGCAACTACTTCTTTGCAGCAAGGTTTGATCTATATTTGCAGGCATTAAATTGTTTCCTGGAAGTTCAATGTGAGTAGAAACATTATATGASGAAGGAACATTATCAAAGATGTCACTGCACATTACAGCCTGGTCAATCTGTACTCTTCCATCAATACASTCCTGTGTCCTACTGGTTTGAGTCTCTCTGGAAATGCCACAGGTTGGAAAACAGCCCTGACTGAAAGCATCAGTCTGAGCAGCTATGGATGAAGTCAGTTTGGAAGCAGGCAGCAGCGTCTGTGTCTGAACACTGATGGGCAATGAAACCTGGGAACTGAATGACAGATCTGTCTGAGAACAAGAGGACACAGAAGAATTGGGAGTCCAGGCTGCAGCTGGTACAAAGTTCTGTGAGATGTAAGATAAGTCAGTCTGTATATTTATTGAAGAAATTTTGTTCTTGTGACAAACATTCCCCAGCTCCTGCCCTGTGTTAGTCGAGGTAACCTTGTCCAACTCAACCTGCACACCAGTACTTACAGGTTCACGATCACCAGARCTCGTCACTTTTGAAACAGGCATACTATCTTTAAACACAAGTGTTTCTGCCTCCAGGGCTGGAATCAGGATTCCTATAGATTGAGGCAATAAATGAACAGTACTTACAAGTGAACCTTGATTATCAACAGCCACTACAGCAGGTTTGACAGAAGAGTCTGTTGCAGATACATACACAGGCAAGTGAGCAACCTGCATCACTGGAAGTTTAACCAAAGCCACCTTGGGCTTGGGYAAAAGCATCTTTGGTGCACATTTCGGCTGCATTTGGTTCGTGAAGTTGGAACTGCAGGAGCCTTCAAGAGAGGCCACTACTTTCACTTCAGAGGACTCCAATTCCTGAGTGCCAGGAACAGTATTGTGTGTATTGATGAATGCTTCGTTTGCTTTCTCTGCCAATTGCTGATTATGTATGGAGGTTTCCATTTTCCTTTTCTTACTAGGAGGATCCCTGTGAATGAGATCAATAATTTATACTTCTTTCAAACACAGAACATCTGCCTCCCATTCTTTTGAGTCATTGCACTGAAAATACAAACTGAAGTCACAGATGAGGTTGGATATGAGAAACAACTAATCCAGATTAAAACATAAAAAGACTGCATGACGTTCAGTTTTGTTAAATGTCATTCCTCACTCTTTCATTTTAAAAAAGAATAAAGATTACCTCTTTTATGGAGACCTGCTTCCCAATGGAGGTGCAAATTTACATGGTTTCYTCCCCTTTGTACATTAAGCACTCTGTGTAATTTTGACACTGACTCAGACTGAGCACTGAACGGACAGAGCTCTTAAAATCAGTATACAAAAAACAGCCTCTCATGGAAATGGAACATAAAATTAGCAATCCTTCACACAAAACTTAAATTTTGCRGCAGCTGAACCTCAAAGACAGAGAGGTTGGGCCTCAGAAAGTAGACCGCCCTTTGTGAAACATAGGTACACATTAAAACTATAAATCTAAACATGCAGAGATAAATGGTAAAAAATAAATTCACCAACAATTCCAGTGATGACTAGGCTGTACAAGAAAATAACCTGAGCTGCATTCCATGCCTCAGTTACCAGCTACAAACATTTCCAAATCATCTCTGCTCTCACAGAGCTGTAAAAGCAGATGCAACAAGAACCACCAGTATTKATGCTAAGCACTGCAGTGTCATCACTGCTTTTTGTTTTCCACACAGGGAAATCAGATCKTACTGGTTAGATGATCACCACTGCCTTCAACAAAATACAAACTCCTAAAAGCAACAAAGAAACTGCAAACKGCTTTGCAGCTAAAACAACATGATCCTATTTCCTATTTAATCAACAGAAAGGAGACAAAAAGGCAGCACATAAGACACACAGGATTTGGTGATGAATGTATCATTACTTCACTGCTTCACTTTTACCTGTGTTCTGCAGGAATTTCATGGCCAGTTCTGTAAATGTGAGACAGTAATGCTGTTCTGCTGGCATAGGGGCACCCACAAGTACACTGGAAAGTCTTGCCACAGACCTCTATATGCCGTTTCAAATACCATTCTGTGCCATAGGAGTTACTACATTTATCACATTTGTGCTTCTTTTCAGCATGCATTTTCATAAAGTGCTAGAATACACAAGGGAAAGTAAACATTAGCCTTCAGTGAATATTARAAAAAGAAAATCATGTTCAGAGGAGAAAATATTTGCAATCTTTTAGTTGTTTAGTAGTGCTGAAGTGTAGCATTAATTATTTTTTTGAAGTCTTACTACAAATAAGTTTAAAGAAATCAATAGAGAGAATCCGCAGTTTGCAATTCTGCTGATGCTACATGCATCTTAAAAAGGCAGATAAACATTTATCTATCCTAACGCCACTGAAGGTTTCCTGTGGATCAATAAATCTATAGATCAATCTTGCAAAAGAGCACAGCAAGTCTGTGTTGCAACATGGGCACACTCCTGAAGATCTACAACTGAGCAAATAKTCTCAAATCATACAGGTCAAACCAGAAAAAACATCAACATTTTTCCTTTTCATTCATGGCACCAAGTGCCAGCCATTCAGTTCCTATGGGGTCCCCAGCTGAGCACAGGTAACYAACAGCAGCATAGTGCTCTTTTTGCTTATGAATGCAGAAACAARTCTTATACATTTCCTTAAACAGATTAACTAATAAACAAATGCATTTTTATACTAAAGCAGAGAAAAACTCTTAATTCTTGATCACTTKAAAAAGCAGTTAAAAGAATCAGCCACAGTTTAAACCTTTATCAGTTGCTACTGTGATTTTCTTTCCCCACCCTCTTTTCTAATCTTTCTCCATCTATTTAATTTGTGGAGAGGGGCTCTGTTCTAGTTTAGAAGAACATACTGGCATCTGCCTGATCAAAAGGTTCAAGTCCACTAATATCAACATGCAAACATGCAAACTCATGATCACATGTGCACTTGGAGGTGCTGCATACAGTTCTCCAACTTCTGGTTATGTGCTGAGAGGTTTTGCTGGTATCTGTATGCAAAAAGGGCACATTCTTTTAGTAGACAGAGTTAGGACTAATCAGTGTGAAAATACTTCAGGAAACAGGAATACCTGTTTTACAAGAGAAAATTGGGAAAATGGTCTGTTTGGTCCTCTAGGGCAGCCTTCAATAGGACAGCAGTAGAATTTCTGTGAAGTTTTCAAACCCTTCCTTATTGGTGCATTAAGTTTTCCATCCTGMAAGAGAACCAGTTGAGAAGTTGACAATTCTACAGGTTTGCATATTCAAGGCAATATTCAGAATACACARCAACTATGGCTCACTGAGTTCACACATCTCAATGAACTGAAGGTGCTTTCCTACACGATTTGAAAGTTCAAATGGAGGTTTCCCCCTATGTGGATGCCACTTTGCAAATGTCCCATCAAAATTACCAAGTGCAATTACAACAAGCTCTAGGGAGTAGTGGGACTGCACTTTTACCAAGACACTCCATGTCCTATGTTTCATGTTATTTGAGGCAAAAAAAAAAAAAAAAATCCATACAGGTGGACTGCTGATTCAATGTGGTTTTACTTGTTAATAGCACTTGAAGATCCATTAAGATTAGTCACTGAAGCACACTTCCTTGGTGCAGGGATTCTGTTAGCACTATTTAGAGTTTATACCAAGTATGCTCTGCCACCAATTTAGATCACAAACCAAATCTMACTTAAGTCTATGAAATAACTGGTGTGCTAATTCTGAACCTCCAAACTCTAAGACCAATCTATCCAGGCTTTCCATGGGAGCTGTCTCACTGACCCTCATGTGTACACAGAAGAAAGCAACACAACTAGCTCAAAAAGCACCTCAAAAGAACATATAAGAAGAATATACCAGAGGGATTGTCCAGATTGTTCAGCCACATAGAATCCCTTTCTGCTGAGGACACAGGCATGGAAACCAGACAAGACACAGACCTCTACGCACATCCTATCTGAAAGTGTCTCAATGGAAGCATCAGGCATCTGTGTCTAAATAAAAGGTTAAAAGTGAACTATTTAAAATCTGATGCTCACAGTAGCTGTGGGCCTCCTTCCATTCTGAGACTGAACAGGAAGCCAAACATAGTCCCCAGAGCCAGTTACTGTAGTCCATGATGATATCTTCAAGATGATTTTTCAGGGAAGAATTTATGGGACAATGCCCTTTTTGAACTCTGCACCTGATTTTCTTTAGTGTGAGGATAGTGARCACAGTCAGTAGTGAAAGGTTGGCTTCACACCAGTCACTCCCTAACTACCTCTTTGGGCAGATCTCCAGCTGGTCRTGTTTACACAGGTTACACCAAACACAGAGAATCCACCAACCACAACAGTCCTCCCATGCGAAGCAAACTAAAAATGTACCTCAGCTGCCAGGGCCCAAAGGGCTTCACTGCTCACACCCCCACTTCTGACCTACCTGCAGTTACTCACAACCCAACAATGCTGTCCTGAGCCACTCATGCCTTGCTTTTGAAGAGCTCTCACATCTCAGGAAGCTGGGGAGGGGGATATTTCAATGATTTTGCTTTACCTCAAATCACCTCTTAAGCTAAAATATTCTGTAATATTGTAAGATATTGTAATCCYTTCAAGCAGTATTTCAGTTATACTTCCATACACTCAACACTGCTACTTGCTGACACTGCTAYAAGTTCATCTTTATTAATGACATACCAGACTTAAACAAGCAACATTTAGAGTCTCTTGATCAAAATCATCAGCTGCCRTATCAGGAAAACCTGGAACAATTCTCTAAAAAGGGACATTTTAACCTTCTAAATGTAACATTTTAACCTTCTAAACACCTTTATGTACAGCAGTTTTTCCTGTGGACAGCCCATTCATAAACAGGCCTGTGCCATCTCTGCTGAATCATCACTGTGACTGTTGTTGTACCTCCCAGAGCCACTGCCCTAAACAGGAACATGACACTAAGAAATCTCATTGTTCCAGCCCCAATTCCACTTTTTAACCCTGACTTTACACAGAATACTGTCATTAGATGTCAGTCTCAAAGTCCTCAGGAGAAAACAAGGAAGATCTGTTTTTAAGTCAATGCTATGTTTGGCCTCTCTCACTGCAGATAAAATCAATATACTGGCAATTGGAGTTACTTATTCCTAAGTAAAAATTTATTAAGTGTGTAATATTTAATGACACAACCCAAAAACTTGCAGGGCAATATGGGAAACATGTTCAGGCACTTAACAGGTAAACAAACCACAGGTTATTTAAAACTACTGAAATACTGAAGCATAGAATAATACCAAGTGTTTAAAAGCTTTACAAACACCAGTAAGATGCTTTTTAACAGCTGGAACATTGTCTTTAGTGGCAGAGATCACAACAAATTTGTTGTGACAAGTTGAGAGATACTGCACACATATAAGATGTCATACATGGACAGTAATCTTGTTTTGACCTATTCCAAGTCCTCGTAGCTCTAAATCTTGCATCTTCTTAAAGCTCACCTGGCCAGTCATATTTCAGATATTCACACAGCTCTCTTCCTTACATATCTGATTTTATGTCCCATGTTTCTACAACCTTCACTCCCAAAATTATTGGTCGCTATTGATCCAATTAACTTCTCCGAATGCAGACACTTGCACTGTAAGCAATACTGACATGGGTTRTAACAACTCAGAAAACTGGAAGTAACAGTCCTTGCTATTGACTTAGTCAAGGTGAACTCAGTGRTGTCTTCTTTCCTGACCCCGAAAGGCTTACTCCAAAGGATTAATTTAAAATGATGTTGCAGCAGACTGTAGCCAATTTAAAACATGAGGATTTTTGCAGCAGAARCTCACCCATTTCTTTCATAAGTAGGACATGTAGAGAAGTGCATTTATTCTTATTATAACCACTATTATGGTAGTGCAGTATTTGAGTAACCTACCCCAAGGGTATGCTATGCTTTCCAATTCACACTGACTACAACCTCCCMTTTATCACAGGAATCCACAGAATACTCTCCTTTACATGAACTCTTCTAGCTTCCTTTTAAACTACACTGAAGTACCTTCCCTTCTTCCCATAAAATAATATACACAAAAGACCAAAGAATTGAAATTAAAAAATCAACTCTAATATATTAGAGTGTCAGTTTATGCCCACTGCTCTAATTTTTTTTATTWGCTTATCCTCTGTCATGGAGCACAAAAAAAAAAAAAAATAGAAAATCAACACTTCATATCTTCTTTTGTTAGGCCAAACAAGTCAAGTTCTTCTAATTTTCCTTTGTCAGAAACACTTTTTTTCAGTAGTAATATGTTCTTTCCTTGCCCAACAGTTTCTTACCATCTCATTTGCCAAGCTGCCTCTCCACTTCATATTTCACTGATAAATGCAATCTACTAAATTCTTTGYATCTGGGGAATCAGCTATCTCTTAAAATGGAATACCAACACTAAAATATTTAGCCTTCCTTAAGCCTCAACAACAATTTACTTGCAATTACACTGCCCTTGGAACAAGTGAAGAAAGTTTCTGAAAATCTGCATCTATCCACGTTTCAGTATTTATTCCAAGTATTTATTCTTATAAAAGATCCAGTAATTAGGTGTATAGAGTATCCTCTAATTCYACAAGGCACTGATGGTTAACAGCAAGCTGGGTGAGAAAGCAGCATTTCCTCACCCATCATACCCCGAGTTATGTAATCCACCAGCTGCAGTGCACGCTCATAGCATCAGCTCACAGCCAAAATGACTCTGCTGACCTGAAAGGACACTTTGAACTTCTGTTGTACCTTCCTTGACATAAACACATGAGCTCTAACAGATAACCCACAGTAAAGTTGTTAGTACACATAGAAAATGAAATTAAAACATCCTAGAGACAGGAGACAGCAAGTCTCCAAGACATTATTTCCTTCTGTTCCTCACCATCAAGCACGTGTGACACCCACTTGACTCAAACAAGGATGTTTATTGTTTGCCCACTGAAGCTGCACTTCCAGAATGCAGCTATGAATGCTGCACTTGAAGTTTTCCAGAAATACAATTTGTCCTTGCACGCTTGGCTTTATGATTTTGGGAAAAGCAAGGATATCTTTCTGAAAGGCCCACACTCACTGTGTGCCGGCTGAACTGTGATTCTCCTCCTCCCCAGCACATGCTTTGCTCAGGAGTATTATGGAAATGAGGGCTTGTTTCCAAAATGGCATCCATCTGTTTTGTTTTTTTTTTAGCTCAGACATATTTAAAAAAACAAACAAAATCCCAGCGTAACAGCCCTCGGCATCGGGATGGAGATGGTTTGCCAGCTGATAAGGTTAGGAAATGCTGCATGTTTGCACAGCACCTCACAAGTGGGGCTTTAAAGTCTTAYTGCAGAAAGATAGGTGATAAGCAAGTAAAACAACGGAAGCTGAGTCCCAAAGAACTCTTAATTGCCTGGGCTAACTTTACAAAAATGTACAAAATTGGTTTCTTTTTGTAAGTAATTTTAGAGGAATCCTCAACACAACTGGTCGGCCCACGCACATACACACACTAGTGTATTTATACACGGCCCTGCAGGGGCCTTTCACAAGGGGAAATTTAAACAAGAAACAATGAGAAACACTTCACTATCCCATTTGGAATAGAATGATTTGGGTTGGAAGGGGACCTTGAAAAAACACCACCTTGTTCCACCCCTCTGCCATGGGCAGGGACACGTTCCAACATCCCAGGTTGCTCCAAGCCCTGTCCAACCTGGCCTTGGACATTTCCAAGGATGGGACAACCACAGCTTCTCCGGGCACCCTGTGCCAGGGCCTCACCACCCTCACACGGAAGAATTTCATTCTTATAAATAATCTAAACCTGCTTTCTTTCAGTTTGAAGCCATTCCCCCTTGCCCTGCCACTTCAGGCTCTTGTAAACAGTCTTGCCCCATCCTTCCTATGAGTTTCCTTCAGGTACTGGAAGGCCGCAATTAGGTCACCCCAAAACATCCTCTTTTCCARGCTGAACAATCCCAATTCTCTCAGGATCKCTCAAAAGAATCTCATTTCTTCTCAGGGTGGCGTATCACGCCCCCACTCAATCTCACTAGGAACCAAACCCCAGCACAGCCAACACCACAGCCGCCCCCCGGCCCCGGACCCGAGCCGGCCGCAGGCCCCGGGGCGGAACACGGCGCTGCGCCACGACAGAGCCCCGCAACCACGGTGAGGGGCCGAGCGGGAGGGGGCGGCAAGGCCGGCCCGGCCTCACGGCGGTACCTGGAGCGGGTGCGCCTTGCTGAGGTGCATGTTGAGGGCCGGGCTGTTGGGCAGCACCTTCCCGCAGCCGGGCACGGTGCACAGGATGTTGGTCCGCACTTGGGACAGCTCTGTCACCGAGGGCCGCACCAGCTCCCCGGCGGGCGGCACGTCCCTCACGGGCGCGGGGGGCCGCCCCAAGCCCCCGCCACGCCGCCCGGCCGCCGCCGCCATGTTGCTGTCAGCTGCTCGGCCCCCGCTCCGCTTCCGGGGGACGCGGCCAATCGGCGGCGCCGCYGCTGAATATTCATGAGGCACGTGGCGCGGCCCCGCCCCCGCCCGCCAGCGCCCCGCGGCGGCGGCTGCGAGCGGTGCGGCCGTGCGCGGGCTCGTGCGCGCTCCCGAGCGAACCCCGCACGGTGCGGAGCGGGGGCACCGGGACACGCCGGGAAAACCGCGAGTGTCACCCCGAGCGCACACCGCGCTCAAGCGGCTCCGCTGCACGGCGGAGGGGCTGCSTTCAGTGTGTTGCGCCGGGAAGTGGAGACGCAGGCACTGATTTCTCTGCTGAGCAGTGATAGGACCTAAGGGAATGGCTGGAGATCCGGTGGGAGGGTGAGGTTGGATGTTAGTAAAAGGTTCTTCAACCAAAGCGTAGTCAGGCATTAGAATGACTTCCTGGGGAAGTGATCACTGCAGCAGTCTGACAGAGCTCAAGCATTTGGAAAATGGTCTCAGGCACATGGTGGGCTTGTTGGAGTGTCCTGTGCAGGGCCAGGAGTTGGACTTAACAATCCCTTATGGGTCCCTTCCAGCTCAGAATATTCTGTGAGTTACCTGTGTTGGAACCATTAACACGACAGGTAGAGGTTCTTCCCCTATAGCTGGTCAAGGAAAAAGATGTACAAATACCTTTTATGGGGTAAGAGTTATACCATGGCCCCAGGATGTGTTCCTTCTACAGCCCCTGTGCCCTCAGCTGCATGTGTTCTGCTGTTTGGGATTATCATGGGACGCTTAAAGGTCATCTAGTCCAACCCCAAACTGCCAACTTGCTGGAAGAGACCAACTAGAGTGGGGACAAGTTTGGTCTCCACATTCCCCTTTGCCTTACTTTCTCCTCATCTCCTCAATGGGAACAGATGCTCAGCAAGACTGAACCCAAGAGCTGCAGCTGCATTTTCTGACCAATGAACAAATMCACAACTCCTTGCCTGGAAATGCTGCGTAGCTCCTGGAATATCCCTGCTTACAGTAATATCGAGATCAAACATCTCCGAGAAACAGAGATACCGAAAAAAGGGATGTTAAAAAGGGATGGAGACTGCCTTTCCCAGAAACAAGAGGCAGTAGGCCAGGTACTCAGAGTGTTACTAGAGCATTTGGGAACTCTACCTTTATGGTAAATCATTGTCATGTCAGGCATTTAGGTTATTTGGGAGAGAGCATTATGAAGAACACATTGCACAGAATGAAATGCACGCTGGAATCTTAATGGATCTGCATCCTGGAAGTATGAGTGAGACATGTTAAGCGCCAAGTCTTAATGTCTATCACACCAAACCTGGAATTCTTCCAGAATYCTAACATTATGTTAACTATTTTGTCAAATCAGCATTCCACAGGTGGAATTCCTAAAATCCATACTGCCAGCAGATAGTCCTAAACTAACCTCTTTTCATATGTGAATTATAGAGATAATGAAAACCAAACAAAAAATCAGTATAAGTGATAAGAAATGTTTTCAAGTTAGGCCTAACTTTTATGAGAAGACTTAACTCGTACATTTATTTACAGTCTGAAAACAGAAATGTGCCCATACAACCTATCAAAATACAGCTGCTTCCGCACACTGAGATATTGAAAGTATATTGGTAATTCCACATATAAAAAAATCGTCCAGATAACACAATTAAAAAGAAACACTTGTACATTTTAACTGAATCTTCAGATCAAATCCAGCTGAAAAAAAATTGCAGCAAGTATCTATACAATTACCAACATTTAYCAACTCTAAAGAACTCCAATGCAAAGCTGTTTGCACTTGTGACTGTTGCCATCTTGATTCCATAATCTTTGTCCCCAAGCAGAAAAGCAGTGGCAACATGCAAGGATTTCTGAAGGATCAAATATTAATTGAGATATTCTAAAACATGTCCTTTCCATGAAAGAAAACATTGCCTCTTTGTCTTCTTCCAAGATAAAAGTTTYGTAAGACATTAATAGCAACAGGCAGATTTTCACATATTTGTTCCTGGATGTTGCCCTTGGTGAGAAAGACTTTGGAAACTGAATTAATATCTCCCAAAGGTGGATGGAAGCTTCTYACTGACATCTGTATTCCAAAAGTCCATTCTCTCCCATACCCTGTAACAGTCTTTGAATACAATCTTCATCTACTTAGATAAAAACATGTGTGACCCACAGACAAGGAGCCCCACTCATCAATGGGACCATTTACCTGTTCCARATAGGGCAGGTGTTCTGTCCAAAATATAAAAGGCCACCTGGAATATCATAGCCATCTACAGCTATAATAGCAAACTGAATAGCTACAGTTATTATTGTGTCTTTATTAAGCTTTAACTTCACAAATACTATTAAAAACCCAGTTAGGAGAATTCATCATGTTTTAATTYAAAATAACCACCATCTCTGTTTAAACTTTGAAATTAACCTTTTTTTATTAGTTAAGGGCTAACTTCTGTTAAAGACAACGGTGGAGAAAATTCAAGGAAGAGCCATAATCTGGAAAAATCTTTAAGGTATTAACAAAGAATAAATTGGTKTCTTAAAGCTTATGATGATTTACATTAATACCAATAATAAATGAGTTGCATATTTCTCTATGAATCAGTTTCAAATCAAGGGCTTACAAAATTTTCTGGATATAAACACTTTTTCTCTCTAATTTTAAAGTAATTCCTAGCTTTTTGTGGTATGCATGTAAGGAGTGGTGAAAGTGGTGCATCAGCCATACCTGGAAMAACAGAGACAGATAACAATAGCTGTAATTATTCAATATTATTTATCCTTCATAACTGTTATTAAGTTGAAATACAAAACTAAACCACTAAAACYAAAACCACAGCTTGAGTATCCATGTATAAACTAGTAATTSTAAGAAAAAAATCGTTATATACTTRGACATAAGTTTTTAAAGAGATAATATTTTTATTCTACTATGTTTCSTTTTCTAAACAAACTATGAAGTTGCTCCCTTATGCAAGATATAAGCAGAGTGCAAGATGACAACAATACTTAAAACTGGATTTTCCCCTCAATTTTATGGAGTTGGAACACTTACCTGCTGGTGCCAAGGCTTTCAGTGATTCTAAAAGATCTGGACTGGAAAACTTGACCAAACACCTGAATGGCTCTTTTTTATCCAGAACATCCATTTTAGGATCACTTTTAAACATCGTCTCAAGCTGTTAACACAAAATTTAACCAGTGAATACAAGCAATGAATATATCTTATTTATATGTTCATTACATATTACATTTAAACCTTTAAATAAGACTTTTTCCAGTTTGTAATATTAACATGTTTCCAGCTGGAGGAATGTTGTAGTAAAATCAGAGGGTGCCACCATGTGGCAGAGAGTTTTCTGCTGAAAGCAAGAGGCAGCTTGTTCAGTAATAYTGTAAAACATTAGGTACCTCTTAGAATTCAATATATCTGTTCATGAAATAAAACCTGTGCATCACCAAGAAGTCAGTTATGGYRTTACCTTCRCATGTACTTAAAATAACCCTAATTTCTCATGTTCTAAYCAAGTGCTGGTTTACCTTTATTACAAAAAGAAGTCAAAATACTGAAAGACTGAAACATGATCTAAAACTCTGACCATATTTCAATGGAAATCTGTTTCTTAGAGAGACTTTTAACTTGTTTATTTTAAAATGTATTCCTTAAAGTTTTAAAATAGTATTTTTTAAATTTGAAATTTAATCCAACTACCACTACAAAAAAATTACAAAACCCCAAATCAAATTGGTTGTTTTTCCTACCCTATATTGTGCAAATTCGAGTTTTGGTTGGGGACCATCACCAAAAACTTCCCGGTTCAGTCTGTGAATTCTTTCTTTCTCACTTCTGTTTTCTTGAACTATCCTTATATCTGCTGCAGAGGAGAAGAGTAGGGAAAAGAAAACAAAAAGACAACATTGTCAGCGGCTGCAATACTGTCTTTCTGATCAGATTATTCCAATGAAAATTTGAATAGTTTTAATGAATTCATCACATTCTTTTTTTTTTTTTTTAATAAGGTAGTTGTCTCTACCATTTATATTTTCAGTTCTGCCAAGAGAAAACCACAAACTAATGTGAGATGCTGGGCATTGAGTGGTTTTGGCTTCCATATCCAATGTGAGCTATGGGAAATACTGACCTGTCCCAGTGCCAGCCAGTATTAAGGCACCAGGGATGGAAAACTTAATGGGAATGGAGCATTKGTACATTTCCTATAATGAATCTCATTTCACAAGCCAGCAGTAAYGACATTCAAACTGCCATTACATTTCAAATATACATACCATTTTCTGGTTCTACATTTCCTCCATGCAGAGATTTTGGATAGTTAGTTTGGAAGTTCTAAATGCAGAGAGAGAGAGAGAGAGGGGAAAAAAGATTTTAGTTCACTTCCACTTTCAGAACCTCTRGCTGAAAAGAACTTTAAAAGATTTCTTTCTATTTCATTTCTGAAAGAATGATCTTCCAAATTTTGACCATTACTAGAMATCTGAAAGCCAACCTAATCTGGAAAAAAAAAAAAAAGCCTGTTGTAGGATATTTGGGCACATTTCCCTATTTACAAGTTTTACATGGATGAGCAGACTAAATACCCATTCCAACAGCCTTTAACTCACAGCTTTAGAAAGCCTAATGAAAGGATGCTAAAAAAGCTTAGGACTGAATTGTTCATATGATTTTTAGTATGGGTTTAGCCATGAGGAATAACAATAATTAAGAGTGGGTGGGATACCAAATAATTACATCCCCATTTTGATGTTACCTTCATGAAAGGCTGTCGACCTCAGTAGTTCAATATTATTTTAACTTGATGRTGTCTTGGAAAAGGTGAACTTTCCCCCTTGCTAGGGGGTGAGAACTAGGCCTGAAACAAAAAGCAAGACTTATCTTAGGATTTACTTGTGAAGTGGCTCACCTGGCTATATCTCTTAAACACAATATCTTTAAGGGAGTTTAAAGAATGACTTCGAAGCTCCATTTCACGGATGTCATGGTAATTGGAAGCAACAATCAGGGCCTTTAAATAAAAATTGAAATTGTTTTAACATCAGTCTTAATCATCACTTTGTARTAAATTAAAAACATAGTATTTCTAGATATTGTGATGTTTTTGTTTCAAGGTAAGCAACTGCCCTTAAACTAGCAGGATTTTCATATCTGAAAAAATGTTGCAGRGATTGTTATTAAGCTCAGGTTAATAATTATAAACATTCACAGTATTAACAAGCTAAGTCCCATAGTCTCCTCAGCTGAAAAATAAACAAAGAGAATAATAAAATACTTTAATTACTACTAGAGAAATTTGAGAAAATTTATAAATAGAGACAAAAAGACTACCAAAGCTGATCATGAATTAACAGAATTGAATAGCATTCCCTGATGAGCTCTCACTTCCATGACAATTTAACAGAACACTGCCCAAGACGTGGTTGTGGTGCAGCCAGGGCCTAAGCAGTTTTTTTCTGTACCTGACATAGCAGAGGCAAGGTGCTCTTCAGCACTGAGGCAGAAATGAAGACATAGGGAGTCTGTGAATGGTACACAACGTAGCTGGGCTTGTACTGGTTTGGTTTTTTACATGGTGTTCCCCAGGCAACTCTAATCCAGATTGCATTATCCTCATATTCCTTAAAGGTGATGGTGACCTGAAAGGAAAAGARAAGCTTTGATTTACCAACACATTTAGGTGTCCATGAAGGTTTTGTTATGTCTTGACATTTGTGTTCACAAAACCCAAACACACATCCACATCCACTGTGTGAATAAGAAAAAAAGAAACCCACTAGTGTGATAAGGATTGCATTTAAATAAAATTTCCTCACGAACTGGGATAAAAAGAATCATCTTTCAAACTCTAATATTGCCTTTCTTCCTATCAATATACATTTTCCTATGAAGGTTGAAAATAGAAAACAGCTTATTAAAAAGCACTAATTTCTCTTTTTGGAAAACAACAACTCACAGGGATGTCTGTTTAGAAGGAGGGCTAGTGGCAATAATTCCAATATGTCTATTTTTTGAGAAACTCAACTTTTGATCAACCTGTGATCTTAGACCTGAATATRATATTTATCACTGCTCAAGAACACACCATCAAAAGTCTGAACATTTCCTTTCTTATTCTTATTGATTTGGGCCTTGTTTACTTCTTTTTACCTTGACTAAGAAGGGTGACTTTAAAAAACCCAAAATAACACAAAAATACTGCAAAACTTCATTATAAGAGAGTGATGTGAGTGAAGCTGATTGGCTGTGTGATTTATATTTGTTACCCTCCCCTGTTGTCAGTGGGAACCTGCTGGCTGTCAAGGAGTGAGGAGTGACACAGGCAATCAGCCAGAGGCATTTTCTGTTATCTTGCCCAAATGAAGTTGGTGAGGTAAAGCAAGGAAAGGCTCCTGCAAATTGGGCAAAGATTTGGTAAAAAATCATGAACATGCTGCCTTTCTTGAAGTCATTCACATTTTAAAACAAACTTATATTTTATTTCCTTCCAGCAAAATTGTGAAGTTACTAAAACTGATATGTAACACATTTTCCCTATTTCACATGCAGTTCCTATGATTCCTAAATGAATAATTTAATTTTTKACTCAAACGGTAAGGAAAAGTTATGAAAACAACATATTGACACCAGAGCTGTGAAGCAAATTTAGAATGGATTTATGCTTACATTTTTCAAGGCTGACCGAAGTCTTCCTTTAAACTTCTTTTTGAAATCTGTTATGTCAAAATATTCCAATTCTTCTCCTGTTACATGAGACAAAAGAAAAACCAACCAGAAATAAGATTTGTGTGGACCAGAAGTAGTTTAAAGATGTTTTTAGTTTTGCTGGAACAAAATTAAGCAGAAAAAGCTGAAGTTGCATAACCTTATATAAAAAGCTGTATGCTAACTCTGACCCTTGTTATTGCTATACAGAGAAAAGGTTATTATTTAATTAGTAGTTACTGATGTCTAATAATTGCTTGAGAAGTTAATGGAAAATATTCTAAAAACATTAATGATAATCTCCATTGAAAAAACCCTTATTAGGCTGCAGTAAAATGTTAAAAATATCTCCACAGAAAAAAACCATGTGAGACTACATTTGTGTTTAAAATGTAGGATATGAGGCAGCATAGTACTAARTTGCTGATAAATGTGGGATTACAGCAAGGAAAGTCATTTTACCTGTTTTTTTCATCTGGTAAACAYTCCACATTCTTTTGTTTTGGTAGATGTGGTTGTCTAGGAAAAATAGGAATTGCTCAATAACATAGTGTATTATTGATCAGTAATTAAAGRACCAAATTTACAATACTTTTATGGACAGGTTACTTAAAAAATAYTACTTTTGWTAATGCAATATAATTCATTAACATTTTTTAATTAGCACTCATAGCAAACATAAAAGAAAAATAGTGTTTTTATTAAAAGAGATGTAAAGTTATTTGTAATTTATTGRGCAGCTAATAAAGGGCATCCCCGGATTCAGTGTTTAAGGAAGAGTTTTACCTAAACTGACCAAAAGTCAAACATAAGATGTGCAGATTGTTAGAAGAATCCTTGAGGTTTAAACTATTGCATAATYAAATTGTGAATTAATATTGGAATTATGATTTATATGCTTTTGTTGATCTTGAGCTTTTCATAAAAGAGGTCACAACCAATAAGATTCATCTAAAAAGTTATGTGCTTATCCCAAATGCATCTGCACCACACTAGGGTAATCACTATGTAATTAAGGGCATTATCATCTTCCTCAGAAAACGTAAATGTCATTGTAATTCACTTTTTACTTACAAATGATGTCCAGAAGAGCTGCTTGCTTTAWGTCTGCCGAATTTGCCTAGAAAGAATAACAGTGCATGGTGAACTAGAGGTCCAGAATGCTTGAACACACTTTTTGGCAAGTGAAAAATCTCAGTTACTGGTAGTTTCAATGACGTTGCATTGAAGCCCACAGCACACAGACCCCTCCTCAATGACACTGCACCTGATCCCAGGTTTTGAAAAATCAATAATGAAAACTGTTTCAGTAAGGTTTAAGCGTTCCTTTGCAGARGCAGCAAGAGGAACATTGTCTTTATAGTATGATCTACAAGCAATTAGAAAGAAAATTAACGGATATTCGTGACATAATACAACACTGACTAGTATTTCACTGTCAGGGTTTTTAACATAATTGGTTRCTCCTTATTTAACCTTTACATCATGAAAAGATTTAAAAAAACTGTATGACACAATTTGTTACAGATACAAGTGTTTCAGAAAAAATGCTATTTTAAAATATGACATTTGCTATCTCATTAGAATAACTTATTAGTTTCTTTCTTGTAGTTTGATCTACATTAAGTAATCTTTGAGTATGAAATTCAAAGAGAACCATATCAAAAGCTGTAATTCAAGATGTATCAGTAATAACTGTATCTATCTGGGTTATGATATTATATATRAAGACTCCCAGTACACCAAAATCAGAGTCAAAGCAGATAATTTTTTTGCTTACAGCATGCTGAATAGAAGTAATTCTGGCCAAGGAAATTTTTCTTAAAA
>NW_026623405.1:640265-702146 GCF_030028575.1 Malurus melanocephalus
CATCCTATATGTCACCAACAATTTCTGAAGGACAGGACATACCTCACAGAGTTGAACAATTTCTTGAGAAATGTTGTCCTTCATCTGATGGAAATTCAGAGTCTGCAGCTGTGCCTCMGAGAGAAAACCCCATTTCTGCAGTATCGTCTTCATTTCAYYTCTTGGCATTTTTAGCACAGTTCTTCGGATATACTCAGCCACAGTTTCATCCATGACAGAACCACCTGGAAAGCTGAAAGGTTAAAAATGATAAAACCAAGATACAGGGAGGCTCAGCTCCCTTCAAAGGTGTACAGAGCTGCACCTTGGCACAACTGGCTGACAATGTCAGTCCTAAGTGCAGCACCACCACAGATTTACACAGTTAAAATACATGCAATAACTTACACAAAATCACTGAATCATAGAACACCCTGAGACAGGAAAGGATCCACAAGGATCAGTGTCCAAGTCTCAGCCCTGCACAGGAAACCCCAAGAATTCCACCAAGTGCCCKAGAGTGTTGTGTAAACACTTGCTGAGCTCTCAGGCTTGATGTTCTGACCACTGCCCTGGGATGCCTGTTCCAGTGCCCAATCCCCGCCCCACCCGGAAGAAAAACTTTTCCTGACATCCAGTCTAAACCTCCTCTGACACAGCTTCATGCCATTCCCTGGGATCCTGTCACTGGTCGCCAGAGACCAGTGCCTGCCCATCCACTCCCCCTAATGAGACAATCGTATACTGCGACAAGTCCCCCTCCCAGTCTCCTCTTTCCACGCTGAACTTCAAGCTCTCAAGAGTTTCCCTTACCGACCGAGGCCTGGTGCGAGTGCARGGATGAGGCGCTGGGTCTATTACAGTCTGTCCGGTCCGAGGAATGCCGGCGGCCCTCAGGCAGCGGCCATAGACGCGACCCGTCCAGCTCCCGCCGCCGCGCAGCCCGCCTTTTAAACCGACCAATCAGACACCGCCTGTGCCCCGACCGTCCAATCACAAGGCTCCTCGCCTGAAGCCCCGCCCCTCATCGGCGCCTGCGCCGTGCGCGCTCTTGGCTCTGAGGCGGCTTCCGGCTGGGGCTGGCCGAGTGACGGCGTGCGCCCCGCACCGGGGTGAGTGAGGGGCGGCCTTGTGCAGCGCTAGCGGGAAAGGGAAATTTTCGGGGAAAARAGGGTGTGTAGGACAACGCTCCCCTCGTCCTTTTGCCTTCTTCACTYCCTGCCGTCTGGTTTGGGGGGGCTATGCCGAGCCGAGATTGGGTGCGGATTCTGGGACCTTTCGCTCGCCGCGCACCGTCCTCCGGAACTCCCGGAGGGCTTTGGAAAGGCAGTTCTGAGCAGAATCAGGGGTCTCTCCGTTGTGGCTGCCGTAAGCTGCTTTTCCTGTGTCTGTGTATGTCCCGTCGCTTTTTTAAGGCCTCCCGGGAGCAGTGAGGAGTTGAGGACAGCGCGGGCTGGTTCACTGGAACTCCCCTGCCTGGTAACACAGCAGGTGCCCCAATCCCTCGCAGCCCATGGCAGAGCCCTCTTACTAAACAATGTTTACTTTCTGCTGAGTGCCACCTGCCTTTCGTCACGGGATCTGGCTGCTCGATTTGTCAAAGCCTTTTCCAGCATGGAAAAGTGATCCTCTTGCTCCCTTTCTCTCTGAAGGGAAAAGTTGTTTTACAGTAAGCAGGAAGATTCTACTGGCTTTCTAGWGTTCTTCATTGGAAAATTAATGAAATAGAGATGTGAAGTCTAGTGTGGTGGATGCAACTGAAGTACAAGAGCAGCTGGCAAAACAGGAATGTGTTGACAGCACCTTATCTTTATGTAATCGTAGGGTGGGGTGGGTTGAGTTAGAAAGGACCTTTAAAGATCATCTTGTTCCAATCCCCTGCCACGGGCAGGGAAACTTTCCACTAGACAGTGCTTTAGTTTTATGCTCAAACTAGTTATGACTAGATCCAGTTGTCTGGATCCTTTAATTCTTAACTGCATATTATCTTCATAGGCAGAGCAGGAATAGGAAGAGACACCTTTAGTAATCTGTGATACCRTGTTGTACTGTGCAGTGGTACTGACTCTGTGTTATAATAAATATATCCCACAAATTTCCCCAAAACTCTTCTGAT
This sequence comes from Malurus melanocephalus, assembly GCF_030028575.1. Lineage (NCBI taxonomy): Eukaryota > Metazoa > Chordata > Aves > Passeriformes > Maluridae > Malurus > Malurus melanocephalus. The sequence continues at coordinate 642,361 of NW_026623405.1, forward strand.
RTATCTTGTATGAATACGATCTTAAATAATTCCCAGGAAGTGAAAACACCTTTATGTGCTTTATTCGAGCATCTGTTACAGCCTTAAATAAAATCGTTGAAATTAATATTCAGTTTGGTGTTCAGCCTGCTCTATTCCTTAGGACTAACTTGATTTGTCAAGTATGACATTACGTACGATGTAGTTTTATCAGGYACTTACTACTAAAAGTAGCAGGTGAGCACATTCTGCTGCTGTGAGGGATGTTGAACTGTTGGCAGAAAGTGGTGATGTAAAARGATAAAATGGATCTTATTTGTGAAYGTTTAAAAAAATATTGTTCTTTAGGTTTAGGGAAAGTAAGTGCATTCTACATCATTAAAAAGATCTGGAAGTGGACATAATTGACTCTTCTTCTGTTTCCTTGCTAGTTTTCATAGATACATTTCTAAATTATTTCCCTTCATTCTAAGTAGTGTTGGAAAAGCAGTGCATAGAGACTGCAATTCAAGAGGTCATGAGCAAGTTTCATAAGATTTAGCTAACCTTGGTTTATTAAAGTGGATTTTAAAATTTCTTGAAGATGCTGGAAARTTTGGAGTAATTCTCAATGTGCCTGATCACACCCTTAGGACAGCAGTGACACTGTAATAGCCTGATCTGGAAGAAGTTGATGATATTACTGAAAAGTAGAAACAAAGTCCTGAGTTTTGAGTTCCCTTTGGGTTTTGAAATGGTGTATTTCAAAATGTGTGTGTGCATCAACTGTGATTTCTCATTTCACTGATCACTGAGTATTCAAAGCTACTGTCAAAATTCTTTGTGTATGAAAGATAATTCTAGGAATGTAAGAGTTCTGCAGAGTTCTGAGGTAACACCAGCCTGTTACGTGTGGAGCTGAATCCTTTTTTTATGCTAAAAATTTGTACAATTCTAGAAAAAGGATTTGAGTTGTTTGGATTGTAAATACATTTTTCCAAACACCAAACAGAACAATACTGTGTAACTGAGAACGTGAAACTCCAGATGTTTTGTCTTATTCTAGACCGTGACATTAAATGCGAAAATAAATGTTAAACATGGAGATTAGATTCGCCTTAAGAGGAATTGCAAGTTGGTTCGAGCTCCCTGATGTTTCTATGCAGGTTTTCACGGTCCTGCTGCCGCCTTGTGGATGTTACTTGAGTGTTGGCAGCAAATGTTTGTTCTGTGGCACTGTGGAAAGCAAATTCCTATATTTCTTCTTTAGGAGCTTTGTCATTAGCAATGTAGGTGCTCAGATGTAATTTTTCATCATCAGGGTTGCTGAACAGGGATTTGCATTTTGCTTTAAGAGATCATTTTTCTGAACAGTAYGGGAATTCAGGTGGTTCGGGGTTTTTTTACCATTGATTTTAGAAAGCTGAARAAAAATAGGTTTGTTTATTTTCAAATGGAAAAAGCTGGTAAAACTCAGTTTAAAAAGTAGTCTTCTAACATATTTTAATTAAATATGGAAAAAGCATGTTAAGGGAACAAYTATATAGATTTAAACCTTCCTTTCATTGTTGTCCCTCAAGCATGGAAATACTAAGCATTAAGGCTAATCAGCAAAACTAAAGGAACCTAATTTAGTTTTCCTTCTGCATCAGGGAACTGGTTGGTTCATATTTATGGGAGATTTTGRGAAAGGAGAGGAACTTCCCTGGATTCCTGACATGCTGACCTTGTACTTCATTTTGGGAAGAAGTGGGAATGTACCAAGCCCTTTGTTTCTCCATATAGCTGGGTGCTTTTGCTGCTTTTTGCTATAAAGTCAGGAAGAGAAACTGGCACATGGAAAGAAATGAACGCTTTATCCTAAATGTTGGTGTCAAACAGGAGTGTAAATGAAATTCCTACAGTGTTCTTACCTGCTCTTTTGGGTCACCCTTTGTTTCTGTCTACTTCCTAATGTCTGCACGTCTATTTGAATTCTGTAGGTTCCTTTTGCAATTAATATTAAATATTTAATGTACTGAACACATGTATAGATCAATTTTCAGATTAGGGATAAGTATCACATTTTGATAATTTATATGTTGATTGCTATTAGGAAATTTGATATACTTAAGATTGCTTACACAAGGAATTACCTTGTTATGTTTCCAAACAGAAATATTAGGATTGGAAGTTCAGTATCATTACTAGAGAATTTCCAGCTTTAGCCTTTTGATTTTTTAGGAAAAGTCTGATTTATGTTGGAAGCCATAAAGCCAGAATATCCTCTATTTTCCCTACTTTAAGAGAAAGCAGACAGAATATGATCCTGGAATGAGACAATTTCTTAATTATTTTTTTTCCCTGAAGAATAGCATAGATTTAGAAACTGGCTTAGGAAGTTGAAAGATTAATTATCTTTATCCATGTCTTCTACCTTCAGAGGCTAATAGTTTATAGAAACTTGCATTTTTAAGGTATTCTAACCAAATCATTGAGATACTTAYGTAATGATATTTTTAACAAGGAAGGAAAAGCAGCAATGAATKTGGAATCCCATATCAAACACATTAAAGGGTAGAACATTTCTGTGCAAACCAGTAAAATATGTGCCATTATGTAAAGAGAAAATTTCAATACTTCTCTCCAAATACTCACTTCAGATATTAACATTTGCTTATCATTTTGCAGTCCTAAAGCAATTCCTGCACTTTCTAAATAATGGTCTTTTACTTCACTGCTAGTATTTCTCATACAGAAATTTCGTATTACTTATTCACAATTTCCTCCTGCGATTTTTTTTTGTTTGTTTTCCCAGTGTTCCTTTATACTTCAATTCCTTACTACCACCTATATAAAATTGTGCCCATTTGGACTTAAATTCTGGTGAGATGGCAACTTGCAATTCTTACTTTTCATTACAATGCTATTAAAACGAAACTATGGAAACCAATATCCTTTCTTCACACATATTGTTGTTCCTCTTGGAACTCTTTTGTCTATCAGAGTCATTCTGATCCAGCAAAAAGATTTTTGCCATCTCTGATCATTAATAGATCACTGTCTAATCTGACATTTCTAAACATCAGTTTAATATTGAGCACTGATAACACTGCTCCAACATAACTTCACAAGTGCTTAAAGGCTCCAGGGAAGCCTTCCAAGAGCACAGAAAGACGTTTTTGTTACTTAGCCCAATGTAATCTACGTTAACTGAGTGCTAGTAAGTGAACATGAAGCATTCTAATATTAAATGTTATTTGAAAATTTCAGGAGTACTGATGTATGAGCTAGTTTGACAGTTAAGATCTTTGAGTTGTAGCATTTATCTTACAAGAGGTGCCATTGGAAAATATGTTGGACTTCTTASAAGTTTTTTAATTGATGAAGCATTGTTGGTGGCACTGATGGGTTTCATCCATGATCTGAGAATAATTTTGTAAACAATGGCTTTGATTACTAATCTTAGTTTAGAAATAATGACTCTTTCCTTTAACTGCTGCATTTGACTTTCTGGCCTGTGCTGATGTGCATTCCRTGTTTCATTAGACACTGCTCTTGCTTTCTCCTGAGACTGCCAGCTCTGCAGTCGGATGACAGTTTTAGGAAGTGCAGGCAGAGGCTGAATGATGAAGAGGTTTAATAATCATTTGGGTTCACACATGTTAAAGTAACACACAGCTATTGAGCAGGTCACCCTCTCAGGGGAATGCTAACTCCAGAGCTATCAAAAAAGCTCTACTGATAAATTTAAAACATAYTGACTTTGTGTGGCATGCAATCAAAAGCTGGTGGCARTAACACAGCAGGGTTCTTAATCACTTTGCTGTTACARTCRTGCTCTTGCTGTCATATTTCTAAAGGTTCATTTGTTAATTTGTTGAAAAGAATGCTTAAGCAACTTGTACMGATTCCAACAAGTTCTRTSCTAAGAGTAAATGTAGTGTAATAYTAGATTTYCAGTTAGTATGRGGGAAGGTTTTTGAAAGAAATCACTAGGCATGTTTGCAATACTATGTGGAATATTCTCATGGKTCTCAAGAGGCTTTTAAATGTTTGGATTTTAAAAATTTAGTTTGCTTGTGGGAATCAAACTCCTGTTAAACTGAACACATGATGGGAAGTACTGGGTATGTAAGTGTATGGGCCTTTTTGAGCTTAATATATTCCTCTCCATTCTAGGAATAGCAGTGTAGATTATAGCTGTCACCCCTGCAGCTGAATTTKGGGATTTTGTAATTGTAAAATCTGATCATTGGCTACTTGTATTTGTCCAGTACRTCTAGCAGGAGTGTTAAGACAGTGATGGCTGCTTGGTACAAGTTGTAGTGGTGTTTGACTGATGTACTGCAGCTGGAAAGGTGATCCCTTTGGGAGAAGGCGAAATGACAAAATACTAAGTAAACAATGAACCAGGCGTCTSTAATTCAGTGGCAGTATGGGCCATAAAAATAAAATTTTGCGAAGATTAGCTCATTTGTCCGAGTATGAACTGGACTTTTCTTCTCCCCTCCCTGGTGAAGTGATCTTCCTGAACAGAGATATCTTCTTTCAGCCAGTGTYATATGATTCTTTCAATCCATTTCAACTGAAGAACTTGCTCCCTCCCCACAGAATCCTGCAGGAAAGGATGTGGGGGTCCTTTAGTGTTCCAAAGAGAAGCTCGAGGGAAACCTAAGTGCTTCCTTCCACTATCTGATGGAGGGGAGGATTCATGTAGAAGACCAGTCCATTTGCTTTTCAAAGGAGCRCAGTGAAAGGCAAGAGGCAACAGCATGGAATTGCAAGAAGGGACATTTCAATTCTGAGTGATTTAAAAGAAAAAAAATCATTRCTGTTTTGATGAAGTGATTAAGTACCGATTTTTAAAGCATCACCAGTGTTTGGATTAGGATTTTTTAAGAGTGTGTAGATAACTAAAAAAGATGCAGTTCTTAGAGTGCTGTAATGAAGTAYCATTGTCCTTCCTGTTGTAATCTTTTTAGAAAGTAGAAAGAAAAYCCCATGCACTTACCTTTTTAAAGTGAGAAAGCAGAAAATTGAAGTATGGAAGTGAAAAGATAATCTGGAGTTCAAGAAAGATCAATGCTGCTAGAGAGYACCTGAAAATTAAAATCCCAGCTGCCTGCTTATGTCCATGATAGACAAGATTATGACCTCCTGGCTGACTGTTAACATTTGGGTTATGTAGAAGATCAGATGTGCTGGGTTTAATGACTGTAACTGTGTAATATAAATTATACACATTAAACTGCATTTTGATCTAAAATATTTTTTGTTAAAATAACACTGTGATAAAATACATTAAATCAGACKTGCTAGTTACACTATTTTAATKTTGGCAGGTGGAAATTTTCTCAGATTCTTGTGCTTGTGCTACTAAAATCAACCCTAACTAAAGATGCATCCAGACCTGTCTCCTCATCTGCACACTGAAGAGTGTAACCTAATTATCAGTCTGCTCAAGAAGTGTCACAAGGAGGTAAGGAGTGTTGAGCAGAGGAAGGAGTGGGTGGGTTGGGGAAATGAGTGTCAGATAAATTAGTGATGATATKATGTGATCATGAAGAGAAAACCCTCCTCTAGGCAGAACAGCCATGAAATATAGCTGGTGTGTTTTCACTGAAGCAGTATCTGATGACTGTAAAATCTTGCCAGTGATTTATTTAGGAAATAYAACATACTTTAAAATTTTCTGTGCTATAGATTAACACTTAGGRACCTATTTTAAGGACTGAAATAACTTCTGCACCTCTTAGTGATGTTTGGTCCTCAAAAGACAATAATAAAATCAGCTCCAAATGCCCTGTTTTTGCGTGCTCATGGCCTTTCCATATTCCAGCTGTCCCTGGGGCAGATGCTTCAGTCTGGTTATAAGCAGATGTGTTTGTTGGGGATCCCAACAGCCTCATGCCTGACATTCAGTGCTTGGAGAGCAAATTGGGAATTACTGCTTGACTTCAATCTCCTTAATAGGCACCTGCCCAAGGATATTAAATGCTAAATTGTCTTTAGGGTTCTTCAGGCTCTTCATTGCTTTGAGATAATGGAATTATCATCTCACTTGTTTAAAAGCCTTTCTAAAAATTKGCTTTATCTACATCATCTGCGTCTCTAGATGTAGATTTGGCCCCTGCAATGAAAGCTTTCTGCAGCATCATTGCAATGTTGTTAATTATTTTCCCAATATGCTCTAAATAGAGCATATTGTAGAGATARTCTTGCTGTATGAGTGCATTAAAAAGTTAAATTTTGTAATTTCTCCTGAGACAAAAATATATCTAAATGTTGACTATGAATGTGAAAACTATGATTTACTCCACTGCATGCAGTYGATGATATTTTCACCTCCATGTTCAGTTGTGATGTTGATACTTTTTTCCAATGCAGTTAGTTAAATTCTAAGACAATACATATGTTAGCTTTGCTATTTTGAGCAGAATTGTAGTCTTTTCCAAAGTCATTATAGAATGGGAAACAAGGCTGATAATTCACAAAATGTGAATGAAGCAGTTTCATACGAAAGAGGGATAACATTTTTGTAAGATTTTAGAGTAGCTAAAGTAATATATAAAAAACATTTTCAGCATCACACTTTGTTATGATTTCCAAATTACAGCAGTGAAGGGAGCAGAGTTTTAACACAAATTCATTTGCAGGGAGTATGTTGTACTGGTTTTCTTCAGCAACATGTAATTTGTTTTTGTTGGCACTTGGAGTGCAGTATCTTGAAACATAAACACACTGGAGTCTGCTGATATGATCCCTTAGGTGGTACTTCCCATTCCACTGCTCCTGTATAGGACATCTCCAAGCTTTAAAACTAATAGTTGTATTAAATGTAGGAATTATGCTTTTTTCTGAGTTCAGAAATTTTAATTTGCCTAAAAACGCTTTAGGTAATATGAGAGCTTATAGAGACTTTTTTCTTCCTTTTTTAAATTGATTTTTTCCAGCAACTTTAATGTTGTAATGTAGGTAAGTGTTCACTAGCTAGAATTAAGTAAGATAACTTCTTGTGCATTAACTACTGCAGTATAAAAAGTATTGCCAAATGATCATCACTTAGGAGGAGAATAGGCAGTATATAGGCAATATAATATTAAACTGTTGTAATTATTTTCATATAACTGTGAAAACAAATCTAATCAGGAAAGAAAATACATTCAGATTTGTCCAGCTATTTGGTACATACATAGTAGGGCTTTCTGTGCCTTAAGTAGGAATGCAGCAGTTTTGATTTACTACTTGAAAGTAATGGTTGGCTGGCACTTTGTGGTCAAGGTTTTTTTTGTTTTAAATGAATGTCAAGATAGCAGTGTSATGGACTTGTTGTATGACGTAGCTTATTAGACTGCCTTGAGAACTGGAACTAAAAAGTGCACTTGAACTTCTTTGGYAGCAAGTGATTCAAAGGAATCTATTGTCAATCTGACTTATGAAGGGACTAGGAGCAGCAATAATAGTCATGCACAGAATTATATTGTCTTGGTTTTGTTTGAGGTTGATCTTTAAATGAAGAGGAATTACTATTGTCAGTCTTGTGCTCAGCTGGGAGAGGATATTTGTGCTGGCAGTCTCAGAACAAAAAGGGTGAGGATGACTTCTTTTACACTCAGTTGAAAGGGGGCAWTACTTTTTCATATGAAATTCAAGGGGGATGTACTGAAATATTCTTTTTAAATTGAAGTCACTGAAATCTGAAGTCAGTGATCTTAATGAGTTACCAATAACTGCTTGCTGTTTTCTTRTAACACCAAAATGTCCAAAGAACCTTCATCTACAATTTAAATCACCATTCCAGAGGGATAAAAAAACATTATTTATTATTTTTTAATTGGATGTCCATTTTTTCAGCAGTCAATTTGATTTACTTTATCCCTAATCTAGAACCTGCCCTGTATATCAGGTTTTGTATCTAGTGAGGAGAGGTTAATGGCATTCCTATTTGATGTCACTTTTTATTTTAATAACTCCACTCTGGTGCCAAGTATGTGCTATAAATAGACTAATTTTTATAGGTAGCAGCTCAAAGAAGTGTGCATTGTCTTGCAATTKTATCACTGTAATAGGTATAATAGKTATTTTTGAGAAACTGATTCTTATTTTTCCTCATAATCTCAGCCAAGAAGTTGACATGTTAGGAATCCTGCTAAATAAACATAGATTAAACCTATTGTATGCACTACTGAGAATGGAGTTAGCTTGAAATGTGAGCGCTCACCTTGAAATTTCACATGCAGGTATAGGAGTAGAATACAAAATTAAATCTGTATTAGGTGAAATGACAATGTTGTAAAAGCAAGATCAGCRTGCAGTAAAGTGACCATTTATTGCATGYAACTGCCTCAGAGTCATCTGATGCCCTTTATATATCACAGAGGTATAAACAAGCTAATTATAGMTGTAGTTGAGTGTTTGTCATAAACTTTATTAACCCACTCCTACTTCCAGTCATGTTCTGTTGGCTGAGGTCTTGTTCATACCTCTTTAATAGTCTTCCTGTGTCACTTGCATAAATTCACCCAAGCTGGTCAGCCATGGAAATGCACATAGGTTTGCCTCTGAAATATGGAAGTGACTGTATTCTCATCTGTTTTCTTCTTTGTAGTCTTWGTTATTTTAATTCATTAGTTCTCTGCAAGATTGGCCAAGTTGTTTCCATTGATTGTGTAGCTKCAAGTATCTATCAAAACCTGCGTTCCTTCAGATCTTCTAAATCACTTGGATGCTCTGCTGCCAGGTTCTGCCATGAGATTCTGTGGCATATCAGCAAGCATCCCCCTGAAGAAGCAATCCTTCCAAAACCATGCATTGTGAGAGTGTTTTAATGCCTGATAGTATGGAATTGCTTTAGGAAATCYGGGCTAAGATGAAAGATTTTTATGGTGAATATCATCCTGGTAGCTGGGGAGGGCCCTCATGAGGACAAGGCCTGCACTTTTTCAGAAACTAAGAAACTTAAATGTGCGTAAGGCCCACAGCTGAGCTGTGCCATAAAAATGGGAAATGCATCCTACTTATTAACCTCAAGATCAAGAGAAATTTTTTAACTGTTTCTAACATACCAGTCAATTAAACCTAGTGCCTGCATCTTCTGGACCACCACCATATTCTTCATGGAGCAGTGAATTTGCCTCTCTAGGTCATGAAGAAATAATGAAAACTGAAGCAGGGAGGATGCTGCCTCCATACTGGAGTTCAGTATATTTATTTTTTTGTGCATTGTTTAAGCTAGTGTGAGTGAGAGTTACTACACTGAGTTGTAGATCAGTGAAATGTATGTTCTGCTTTTAGACAACAGCTTCAGCTTAGGTGTCCTGCTTTAGTCTGGTTATACAACACTGTGAGTACCTTCAACTTYCAGCAAGGCAGGGGTGGCTCAAGTGAACTTCAGGAGCAGCTCAAAATTCTGCCTACTTGGGGAAAAAAGTTGCCAAACATTATTTTTCACAAAAAAGGGAAAGGAAAAGAAAATCAGGATATGTTGAAAAATGCAAACAAATTGAAATAAATTTAGAGCTTCAGAGGAAGAAACCTTTGAATTGTAATTTTTATTTCTCCTTAAMTCATCAGCACAACGTTTTGAAGTTTTTTGGCCATTGCAATGATATTGACCGTGAGATGCGGAAGTGCTTAAAAAAAGAGGTGAGCAATAAATTTACTGTGACTTAAATGCTTAATAAAAAATGGGAGAGAACTAGAGTTGTTTTTWACTAAGTAGTACAAATCAATTAATGTAAGCACATTGTGGTGTGGGCAYTTGAGACCAAATTTAAACTTTTTTTGATAAATTTGTCAAGTAAAATCTGGCATTAGCAAATGGTATGGTGTATTTTTTGATATACAAAAATAGGCAAACACATTTTAATGGAACAAATATTGCAGATACTGACACTTCACAGATTGCTTCTGACTTTTTTCTTAATTTTTTTGGTAGTGGTATTTGCACGGAATTAAATAGAAAGCAGTAATGGTCACTTCTGCATAAAAAAGTAACACTTGAAGCTGAAGTCAGTTATCCTGACTGAAACTACTTAATGAGTTGCTGAGTTAGTCCCTAAATGAAAATATTGCTGTACTACATCTGCAGATATGAAGGAATGAGGACTATGGGAGTTTAAGTGGATTAACTGTCTTAATAGGCACATTTTCAGAAGAGTCAACTGTTCTTTATTTTTATGGTGGTTGTGCCTACATGGCAGAACACATAAATGAACATTTCACATACCTTWTAACTTGAAATTGTACGTTCTATTTTTGACATAAATTTCACCATACTAAGAAGTTTCTTTCCACATAATCTGATTATTCCTATTTCTTTTTTTCCATTGAAGCCTTTACATTAAAGGAGTTCTTGATTGTATTTGCCTGCCTTCTTAAAAAGTGCCTATATTGATATACCATTACTAGGAAGATCGTGAAAGGTTGTTCAAAAATATTGAATAGCTACAGATGTAGCTTTTAAAGATTCATTGTTCTCATTCTGCATAAAAACATGGWTGGGTTATTGAAAAACTAAATATTGGCAAGGGAAAAACTTAAATACTCTGTAAATGTTAAGTAATGTTTGGGTCATTATTTCAGTTATAGACCAATCAGTATAATGGATGAAAAACTGGAAATCCTTTCCAAAATCAATTTCTTTAGTAGTTTATTACATTATATRGAGAACTGAATATTTGTGGCTTACTTGGGTTTTATTCTTGATACCAGTTGTTAAAAAATTGAACAAAYATATGCTCTAACCTAAGGACAAGAATAATTTGCTTCTCATGAAATACGTATCAAATGATGCATTGATTTTTAATTTTTCATTTATTTGAGCCGTGAAAATGTTTCCTTTTTGGTTGCAATGAAAGAAAATCTCTTCAAGTTTCTGCTAGTACAGGGGTATRTTTGAAAGCATGGTGGTCTTACATGTGTATCTTGACTGGGAAGGCTTTCTTGATTCCATTTTACGCTGCAGTCCTGCCTGCCTCTGTTGTGGTTCTTGTTTAAACCATTAAAAATCCTCACATGCCTTACCCTCATTCAATCCAAATTTGCCTTTGTTCCTTTTATCTTGATATCCTGCTTTATCTGTGCGTATAATTAATGACCGGGATCAAAAATAGACAAAGTCTGTGATGACAAATTTATGTTTCAGAAGGCAGACACACATTAATCAGTATCTTGCAAAAGGAAAAGAACCTGACCTGTGCTCTGGAATAGCACAAGTGCAACTTTTTTTTTCCTAGTTCACCTGGGAAGTGTAGCTGTCATATGTTAGATCACTGTATAATTATAATTGAGTTCTTCCTTAAGATTAMCTGAATCTTCTTTATTAGAATGTTCTAATACCCTTTAGCTTAATAACCTCAAACTTAGAAACCTGTATTTTAATGGAATAAATGTTAATTTCAAAGTRAAAATGAACCTATATGTAGATATTAAGGGCTATATTTCTAACACATCAGTCAAATATATTGTTTCTGTTCCTGGGTAAAAGATGCTCCCTACAGTTTTAAATTTGACATATCTATTTAATGATAACAGCTGATCTGTTAATTTCCTTATCTGTCTTCCAGTATGAAGAAAACAGGATCAGAAACAGGGAAAAACGACAGAGGATAATTAATGCTCACAAAGCCTCACAGAAGTGAGCTGTGCTGTAGCTGGACAGCTGCAGCTCCATGGGGACATTCACTTGGAAGGTGACAGAATACTCGTGTTTCATCACCAGTGCCCAGCCTGTGGTTTGCGAAACGGTGACAAAATAAATGCATCTAATACATATTCATTCCCAACAAGGCAAACAATGTGACAAAATAAATATAATAGATCACTCACAACCTAACTTAATTTTTGACTTCTAAAACTACTGTGGAAAATCTTTGTTCTAGCACAGTTTTATGATTAATAATGAGGAATTGGTGTGTGTGTGAGGTACTATGTATTTAAGGCTTCTGTTTTCCCCACTTTGTACTGAGTTCCATTTATTTCCTTGTGTTTAGCAATTTCTTTCATAGCTTGCGTTTCATAGGGGGTTTTTGTTTGTTTTTCATTGCAAAACATGAAGTTACTTTTTCCATTGCTTTTTGTAGTGTTGTGATAACACTTCTTGAATGGATTAGGAAAAAGAAATTTTAAACAGATGTGGCTTGAAATTGGAAATTGCCTATCAAGGAATAATTGGAGTTCTAGCATTTTTATTCGAGCTAAAAGGATGAAGCTACTGTTTTCAGCTGAGAAGATTACARATCCTCCCTGCCAACCATATGCACAGTGTAGACTGTTGTAAGACAATTTGTTCATCATACCCAAAGCAAGCGGCTTTAGAAWTTCAGAATGGAACATTTCCAGGGATTTACAAAACTTCGCCTTGATTTCTGTTGAGTACAATCAATGTGTGCTGAGTGATTTTTGAAGAGGAGTACTGCCAAAAATACAAGCTAAAGTTCTTCCATTTTCTCTGGTACAAAGGTAGAATCAAGTTATGACTATTGGGGTTGAAGCAAAGTTGACACTGAAGTGAAAGAAAAGTGTTACTTTCTCAGGCAAGGCAATGTGTATTGTTACCACRTTGCATTGTTGGYCTATAAAAGGTGTTTATTTGCCATWRAAGTGCTGAAAGCCTRGAACAAGTCTTGGAATTCAGAAGATTTTGTATCAAAACATACACTGGTTTGTCCAGTGATGGAGCTGCTTCTTGATGTGTCACCTCACTTTTAAATAATGCCTCTGTTCTGCCTGGCAGCAAAAGACCTTTTTAAAAAAAGTTTTGTTGAGCCAAATATACAAAGTGTCAAGAAACCTTTTGAAAAAAAGGTGCCTATTCTACAGTGAATTACCTGGTTTGTTGTAAGAACCATTGTTGATATTCAATCTTAAAATTGGTACATGCTCTTATTTTTGGAAGAAAACTGTATTTTGTGATCCATTTTAAAGGTGAATTAGATAGAATAATTTTACTTATTTTTCAATACCTGGATGGACCSAACTAAATCAATAAAACTTAACCGCAAATGTTTTCAATGAAAGCTCCAAGCAAAGCTGAAGCAATTGTTTCTGCATCTTGACATGCTGTTTTTTTCTTAGAACAAGTAAATGATTCACTGTTTGAATTAATACTTGRAGGGTTGGAAGTGGTGCAGCCTTCATTAGTAGTTTTCAGCGTATTTTCAAAGAGTACTTCATAGTGAACTCCTCTGTCTGGGAACTCTGCATCTGCGTACTTCTTCCATTTGAGATGACATAACCTACTTCAGGCAAGCTCTTAWATAGGATTTGTAATCTTTAAGTAAATAAATGAGAATTGTTCTAGAGACTAGGTTGAGAAGCTGATAGTTGAGTGCTGAAGCACTGAAGCTTTTGTTTCTTTAATCGGCTTCTGTGAGTCCCGATCTTTCATACAGGAACAAAATAAGAATCCAAGAKCCACTTAACACAGCTCATTAGTCAGAATCGTGTTTGCAAAGATCGATGTGCTTAGTGAATGAAAGACCAAATGGCACACACAATTTCTATTGATACTTTAAACTACATTTATTTATAAATCTATTTTACAGATCAGCTTTGTTTACCTAGTCAAAGTCTGAGCATGGTCATCCTTCTGTTTCTCTTTGCTAATTGCCCACTAGTAGTGTGATATGAGAATGCCCATTGATTCCTGTGGGTTTTGTTCTTTTGTTTGACACAGAGTTCATGTTGCTAATTTGATTTTGAAGCTGAGAAACACTGTCATAATACTACTTATGATTTATCTGACAGAGAAAGGGATAAGGGTAAAATGGTACATACGGGGTTTTTTCTTGTTTCCTAAAGTGAGCTTGGGTAAAATAAACCTTATCTCTAGACTTTGAAGACAMTTTTTTGTGATTTYATTTGTGTATAGGAAYATTTTTCCCATTGTTCTTTCTGAAAGAGCATTATATGAGAGAGAAAAAGAAATTTGATGTAATTTTTTGTTGTGTAGTATTACCAGAAATACCTAGTAACACTAATTGTAGTGTGCTTTATCTTGTTGGAAAACTAAATGATGACATTCTATTTACCTTATTTTATTTTTTTTAATTAATTTTTTAGTTTAGAAGGAATATTCTGAATGGCGGCAGCAGCATAATGTAAGAACAGAAGGACAAGTTCTTGTTCTGGTGTTAGGTTCTTTATACAAAGGGCTTATTTAACTCCATTAAAATGGAGTATCAGCAAATCTTTGTGGTCCCATTAGATTGTTTATTTTACAGGCTCAGTGATAACCATGCTGTTCATCAACAGAACCTGCCTTGCAGTGCATGAAAGTCTGCTAATAAAACCTTGAAAGCCAATAGTAAATTCACATCAGGTTCCCCAAACCGACTGAAATTGATGTGTACCAAAAATACCAATATGAACAAAATACATATTTAGCCTGAAAATGGTTCTTGTGGACCATCATGCTTTAAAAATTATTCTTGGGGACATTTTAAAGGCTGGGAACTTTCATGTGGAGCAATTGCTTTAACCAATGAGACTTTTATTGGTATTTTAATGTAGACCCTTAGACAAAACAAGATACATCTCAAAGATATAWGTGAGCAGGAAAATCTTTTGGGACATTCATTACCTGGAAAGATGTTACTGATGGCTTGACAGAACTCATCCTCAGTACAGCCATCAGCCATCCAGRACCTGGAGATTTGTTTCAGCTCGGCAAAAGCGTCAAATGCCTTAAGAGTATGGATATGTGTGGCTAAATTACAGGAACGCTGATCTGACCATGTCATCCCCAACACTGAGGTGGTGCAAGCAAAGGACGTGTTTTGTTAGCCTGACATTAGCGGTCTGCTTCTTTCAAAAACCCTTGATTGAAAACTATTCTTGACCGGGGATTGAGCAGTTTGACTTGAAGTGAATCTGATTTCCCCTGCAGTCCCACCGGGGTTGAAACGGCTGCTCCCCGCGCTGGCATCACCGCGCTCCTGCGGTGTCACAGTGCCACCGATCACCGCGGCTCCGTCCCGGCGGTGCCACTGCGAAACCTTTCCTTGCAGACTGCCCGGAAGAACCTTGGGAATGTTTTGGTATTTTTCCCGAGCGCTGGCAGAACTGCTCGCTGTCAGCCGACAGACACCGGACGTGACCGTGCCCAGACCGGGCGGCGGCCGGTTCGGAGCTGCACCAGGCGGCCCCCGCTGTCTCCCGCGGCCAGCCGCCAGTGCTCGGCGCTGCGGGATCACCGAGACCGGCAGCGCCGCCTGCACTCGCCGCCTGGCAGCCGGGAACGTGGCCAGGCTCGGCGGCCACAGATCGGTGCGGTCCGGCCTCCTCCATCCCGTTCCAACGCCCCGTGCCCGCACCCCGCGCCTGGCACTCGGCAGCGCCGCCCAGCGGCCGCTCGCTCCCGCGGGAGGCGCGGGCGGGGCTCCCTCAGGCCGGGCCGCCATCTTGGCGGGGCTCTGGGTGCTGCTGCTCCCCAGCCTTGCCSTGTGTGGCTGCTGCACTTTGCCCCGGTGCTGGTGCTGCTGAGGTGTCATCACCCCTGGGTGCTGTGCGGCCCAACCACAGTGTCTGCCTCAGGTAAAACAACATCCACACTCTTCCCTCATGGGCCAAAAGTTGTCACTGCTAATCCCTGTGCTTGACATACTCTGGGCATGCTATTGATCAGTCGTTGACGCTGAATTCTCTTGCACAATCCTACTTCTATTTATCACCCACTTTATTTATTTAAATCAAGTCCATGCTCAGGATAGCCCTTTTGAAATAAACAAACGTGGTTGGACTTTGCTGTATCCAGTTCTGAGCAAGGCCCTGGCATATGGCCCCACGTGTGGCTACAAACCACAGCTGGGATTGGCACTTACATTACCAAAAATCTTCTCTATGGTGTTTGATAGGATTAGAAGACTACACCTCACTCTCACCCCACTGAATTGATAGTTATAGCGGTAAGAGATACTTATGAAACAGCTATGTTGTGCCCTCATAATTTGCCCTCCAAAGTTGAGCAGGATCTTGGAACTGGCTGATGTAACCAGCTCTGGAAGCACCCAGGAATAAGAGGTTGTGCTCAAAGATAAGTGGCATTGATGCAGTTTTATTAGTGATTCATTTTGTGTAGTATAATGGTTGGTTTATCACTTGTTTTGGTTATTCTATAATATTGTAATTATTTATCCAGTGGCGCCTTAGACTATGCGTGCAATGCACAAAACAATCCACCTCAGCTGTCTCTGTTAATTGAAAACTGCAGCTTTTAATTCTTAACTTTTCTGTAGCTTTCAAGGCTACATATTTGTATGTATTATTTAGTTGTGTTTTGGTTTGGTTCATATTCTAACATTCCTGGTAATGAATATATAAAGTACTTTGTGTCTAAGTGGCATTAGTTAGACAGCTGCGGTTGCAAACAGCCCACATAATCATATTAAATCAATATTAAATGTGTGCTACTGAATAGTTGTCTTTGGGATGCTGATGGTCCYAATTTAATTTAAACTTCATCCCACTAGTGCTTCCAAAAAACCTCAGAGGAAAACAAATCAAAAATCAAATCCCCCAGTGACTAACTCCAAATGGAATAACAGATCTTTCATAATTGGTCCACAGTGGCTTCATTTAGGTGGATGTTACAAGTRTGTGGTGTGCAGCAGCAAACAGTCCAAAACCTGTTAGCTCTTCCCTGCAACAGAGGGAACAGCTGTGGAGAATGGGTATGAAGATGCTTTTTTTTGGGATAAGAAAGTTTATTTGAATGAGGAAAATAAAAAAAGCTGGTTTGAGTTATGCTATTTGGTGTGAGGAGAAGATGTAAATACTAGAAGTTTCTTCAGAAAGCCAGTTTGCCGTTAGTGTGATGCAGCTATGCTGCTGTTGATTCTGTTTGCAGGATGGCCAAGAATAGATGGTGAGGATTAAAGGCGGGCAGCAACAAGGAAACCTGACCCTTTCCTCTGGAGCTGCTTGATATTCAAAATGGAGACTCTTAAATCATTTGGTTATAACAAGAGCTAGACATTCTCCTTTGAATTTTTGCTCTGGGCTTGTGTTCAAGGGCTTCTGTTTCTGTACTTGGGGCCATGTTGAAGGTGAGAGCAAAATTGATGAAGTTGATCTAAATCTCCTAGTTGGGAGGTTGCATATTACTGCAGGGAGTGATGCATTGAGTGGAAACCAATTCCAGGGTCTCCAGTACTCACTGGAGATGTTGTAATGTTACCTCTAGTTGTTAATTAGATCTTACAATGTTTTAGAAGATGCTGCACACAGAAATTGTATGTGTGCATGTATTACTGGAGAAGCAGAAAGTGAAGATACCTGCAAGRGAAGTGAGAATTCTCCCTTTGAGCAGAACATCAAGAAGGGAACCTAGTTTGTGTGAAAATATATCTGTTTCAATAGGTTGAATATTTGGGGAGGAACTTTGYAGATTAATCATTGGGACTTTTATTTTTGTCTTGATGTGTTTCTAGATCAACAGGCCAGTTTTAGTGTATTGTGGTGCTGCTAAGGTGAGGTTTCCTTGTGCTCTTAAGAGATGTAGGTCATGCCTGGCAAGCATGGGTCAGATGAATGGGTGTCTGCTGTGCCCATTCCATAGTTGTGTTTCTTCCATTTGCTGCCAGGASGGGTCCAGAGGCTGCACAGCAATTSTTGTCTGTTTTACAYGAGTTATTAAGGACGGGGAAGAGGAAAAAGTAAAGGCAGCAATGTTGGGTTGTTGAAAATTTTAATAGCATCCAAAACTAGATTTGAAGTAGTGTTGTGTGTATGTATGCGTACCTATATCTGCGCATGTGTAAATGTAGAAAAATTAGTACAATGGTGAAAGAAAGGAAATGGCCCATTTAGCCAACATTTCCAATATGGAAGGGTTGTGGTCCTTGTTTTCCTCTCTAGCTGTCTGATGGATAAAAACCCAGCAGTAATAAAGCAGTGCAGCCTTAGTGAAGGCGTTTACTTTTATTCAGGGATTTTGGTTCAGCATATGAAAAATGAAAAAATATTACCAAAAATCAAGTGAGAAAACAAAATACATTAATCTTTCTGTTGTATTTTGAGACACTTCAAATAGGCATTTTAATTTAGGTGTGTTTGACTTGGCTTTGACAGTGAGAGGAGCTAAAATAGCTTAGCARTAGCAAGAAGTTTTGAATTATCATCTACCTCTGTGATAACCTGCATTTTAGAATTATTTAAGCTAAGTGCAGAATTATGTTCTGAGTCTTAGCATTCCCAAACAAATCAGATCACTGATGTAATGACAGATGTGAATGGGGTACCAATACAGCAAGTAAGGATTTTGCAATTTTTCAGCCCTTGGGAAAAGATGACTAGTAGATTTRCATATACACTACACAGATCCTAAGTATTTTTCCTTAAATAATTATAGTGATTTCTTATAATAAATACCTTTATTTCAACTTGATCAGCAATGACAAGTAATGCAAGTTATTTTTGTTGTTGCCATAAAGTCTTTACAGTAATTATGGCTTACTCTTCAAAATTAAATCACCATGTTTCATCTTCATTTCAGCTTTCTACAAAAGTGGTGATGGAATAAATACTTGAGCACAGCCCCTTGGGTCTGTGGTACATTGAAAAGATCCAGTATTTAGCAGATTTAGCCAAAATCAGCCCAGGGAAATCTCAGGTCTATTCAGTCCTTTAGATTTTAGCTAGTGATGGGCCCCCAAAAGCCATGGACTTAAACAGCTGTGAGCTTAAGTTCAGATTCAGATCTGGTTTTATTTTACAACTTCCTCTTATCTTTGTAAGCAGAACCAAAACCATGGTTTCAAGTCTCTTTTGTCCTGAGGATCAGATGTGTGGGCTTGAAACTTAAACCCAGATTTGGTGGTTTAGGCTTGTCCTAATTTTTTTTTTCTTTTTTGAATGAAACAAAGTATGAACAACCACCTCAGCAGCTGGCCAGAAAAGCTGCCATTTTGCCATACCTAAATTAGGGTTCTCAGTGTAAGCGTAAAATTGGCCTTTAGGAAAGGGAAGAACAAAAGATGCTGCCCTGAGACAGTTGGCAGGTGGCAAGTTGACAGAGCATTTTCCTCCAGACCTATGCTGGGCCCCTCAATCTTGACTTGAAACCGAGTACTGGAATGATAATATGTTATTACTGCTGAGCAGAGAGTGCTTCCAGCATAGAGAGCAGTTGYGCATGTACAGAGTGGGTGAAGGAATTGGAGTACATGTACCAGCCATTTTCTCTTATAAGCAAGTATGTAGACAGGGAATTTCTAATTGCAGTTGGTTTTCTGCAGAAATTGTTCTATTCTATTACATTCKTTTCACTGCAATATTAAGGAGTTCTTTCAATTAGATGTCTTTTGAAATCGGTTAAAAAATTGTTTTCTTCTTAGTTTACAAATAGGCACTGGCACCAGGCTAGTGGTTTTGTTTTGTATGGTTGTGGGGAATTGTTTAATTCTCCCTTCTGAGTCCTCTTTCTCTAGGTCAGCAGCCAGCAGCAAGGAACATCAAGTAAAAATAAAACTCCTATTTTTAGTTCAGCTACATAATGTCCTATTTATAATACTGAAATTTCAGCTACTACCTGGCCCCTTTCAATTCAATGAACCATCTCTCCTCTGTTACCCCTCATTGCTCTTTTTTCAGTCCTGCCCCACATGATTCTTTTGCTATTATTTTTGTAGGTTTGGGGACGCCTTTCCAATGGGGCTCTTAATTCTGCACAGTGCTGACAATGATCAGTTCAAGTAATTTGRCTAGAACTAAGGGCAAGTAGCAGCTAGCGGGGGATATTCAAAACCTGGCATAATTCACCCTCAAAATTTTAACACCATGGAACTCTTGGGGGGAAACAAAAGCAGCTGCAATCATAATGATGCATCAGTTGGTCCAGATAAATATTTGCTTTTGCTTTTAATCCCTCATGACTACTGAAAATAAGATACTTTAACTTCATTTTCCTTAGGATGATACGTGACAGTAATTTTCTGCCCCTGCCTCTTTGTTTTGTATAAATTTTAACACRGGCCAGTAAGAGGGAGAGAGAGAAGAGCATATATGGAAACATCATATGGCTAGCCATTAAACTGCCTGGGATTGGGAAGTTAAATGGTTAAAAATGTGTTGAAAACCTCAGAGTGTGGCTAAAGTCTGGGGTTTTGGCAAGTAGAAAGATGGCTCTAAGCATAGRACCTTAGGAAAAATGGATTTGTCTGAAAGCAGTTTTTACCCTGCTCGCAGTCTTGGAGATAAGGCGGGAATTGTAACAGCAGCAGTTCCAAAATACATTTATCAGCTCAAAGAACAAGAAGGAAATGTCGATGTGCTACTGGGTGAGGTTCTGCCACCACCAGAGAATGGGCTTCAAAATGGGGATTTCATTCTGGTTGAGCCAAAACTAATGTAGAAAAATTCCCAGTTAGAAGCAGCTTATGAAACCAGAAAGACCCTATTATCCACTGGGRACCAGGCACTGAAAACACTTTATTTATTTCCTCCATATGATGTATCTCACTTGAAAGAAATGAAATGACTTGTAAACCTACAGCTTTTCAACGGGGTTGAGTCATGCTAGAGACTGATGAGGAGTTGGATGGGGGYGGAGGAGGAGGGAAAGTAATTCTGGTAATGTGGAGACCTTGTCATTGTGTGGCAAAGTTTGAGTTTTAAGAACCATGATTATGCTTGAGCRAAATTTTTGCACGATGTGTATGATRCATGGTGCTGAGCTGTGCTGGAAGCTGAATAAATAGATTGAACAAGTACTTARCCAGGCACGGTCACGTTGTTGTAGCAGAGGTAGCAAAGTCTGATGGATGGAAACAGCCATTCTTTAGGAAAATGGGGAGCTGCTATAAAAGAGCCAAAAATAATATAAAATCACAATTTAAAAACCCCAAGCAACAAAGGCAGTAACCCACAGCATTCAGTGGCAGAGGTACAGAACACTTTATGTAATTAGATTCCAGGTACAAAGAGCTCTGCATTTCACAAAATTTCAGTTATCTTCTGAACAACAACAAAAAGCTATTGTTTCTTCTTGTCCTGTTTCATCTCCTTGTTTGAATATAAATCCAAAGAGAGTTTCTCCTTCTCAGACAGCTCTTTTTGTCTCCTTTAATATGCAGAATAAATGATATAAGGTAGAAATAAGTGAGGTATAAATAAAGGAAAATATCTATCYTATGACTGCTCTGTCTCAAAACCTTCATCTGTAGTTGGGTAAAAGATTTCTTTTGGAGAGAAAGGTGATGTTTGGAATGAGGTTAGGTGGGATAAATGTGTAATTCTATTGTTATATTTAGTATTACAGTATCCGTGAGCCAAGAGAAAGGTGGCAGAGTACAGATGGGCAAAAGAGGAATATTTGAGGGTGTAGGTCCCTGCTTGWGGAGAGACCATGGGAGTGAATGAGGTCAACAGAAGGATAAAAAYTGACAATGTGAAAAAGGGGTGGGGTGAGAAGAGCCCCTTGGAAAATRTCCACAGGATGTGAAGGGAGGAGGAGGAAGATGAGACCACTGAATGGAGCTCTAAAAGAAGGGCAGGGAGGATGCTACAGTATAAGCTGTGTGTCAAACTGAAGTTTTAGTTAAAGGTGGGTGATTCGTGATGTCAGTGTTATCAATGAGGGTGTGTAAGAGGTGTGGAGAAGACAGTGTTGACTCTTGAATTTACAAGGGTCAGCARTGGTGCCTGGGACTGCTGTTCTAGCAGAAGCTTGAAACTATATTTCTGTAGACATGAGGTAGAGACTCACAGCAGCTTCCTGAGTGAAGAGGTTCCCTTTTTTAACCTTCTTTACCTTTAACAAGTTGCAATCATTTCATGTCTTGTAACAGACATCCTCCAGCTATTCATTAAGTGACTAATATTCTTGCACTTTATACAGTCATAAGTAATGTGTGTTAGATGTGACCATTCCTGGCAGCGCTTCAAGTTCTTTTTCCATGAAGAAACATTTGTTTGCCTTCTACCTAATAACAATTGTGGCAATGAAGCCACTGCTATAGTATTTTTGAGGTATTTGGAGTGTTTACTGCAGCATAGCACATTCCCTGCTCATCGCATTCTCCGAATAATTTATTTTAAAGACAAACACCCGCCTCTTTCCTGAACTCCCTTCCTCCATTYACCTTTCACTTTGAGCAGAATCCCTTCCAAAGCAATCAGCTGGATCTAACCCAAATACAAATATGCTAACTTATGCCATTGTTCTGTTTTCCTGAAATACTTTTTTCCACTCCCCTCCCCCTTGTTTAATGCAAGTCCATTTGATCCTGCCCCCTTGGCTTTGTGGTACATGGCACACACATTTAGTGTAGCTTTGCAATTATTTCTGTGTATTTAATGTCAGTATTTCTTTTTGTCATTTATTTCCATAAACATTAAAACAGTTTCAAACGGGTAAGGTTTTCAGAGCTGGTGCTTTCCATGTTTCTGGAGCCTGGAGTGCCAACTTAGTAYAGCTACATCTGCATTTGCAATTACACATCTTCACTTAGAGACTGGTACAAGACAGGAGAAAAGTAGTATGGAAAACTTGTCATTCACATACACCATGGTAATTCCCTCCATTTATTTTAGAGAAGAACAGTTCATGGAGGCAGTGATGGCTTTAAATATTTTCTTTTAATTCAATGAAAAGCTGCTGTTGCTCTAGAGCATAAAATGTGACCACTGGTTGCTTTTTCACACCTGTGCTCTGCCTGCTGTGGATGAAAGGTCCTGACAAATAATGAAAAAAGTGTGTGAAAACAGTTTACATCCCTGGATCTTTGATTCTTTAAGGTCACCAKTGWACTGAGTGAGATTGAAAATATTCTSTTTAAKCAGAGAGAGTATTTACRAACACAGATGATGAATGATTKCTTATGGTGATATAACTRTTCAGGCTTATCTATTTCTTGGATATTAATGGAACAGATTGGGTTTGTTCCCTGGGAAAAGGGACCAGTGCCTGTCTGTTGTGTTGTATCAACCAGCATGATCAAATAAAACTTCAGGTGAAATTCCACCAGGAAGGCAGCTGATCCCCTTTTTCTGGAATATGTAAGAGTTACTATTGGAACACTAGTTTCAGTTTTTGCCTTAAATGTTTTTCTTAATTTTTTAAAATTAATATGCAAAAAATTACTAAGATATAGGAGAAATACAGATTCCATTTGATATTTGAATACATATGAGAAAGAGAAGACTATCATAGGAGACATCTTCATATRGAGAGTCTTATTCACAAGAAATTGGAGCACAGTTCAAAGAATATATTTAAGAGAATGGCATTGAAGCAGCCAGAAGAGGATGTGTGATGAGAAAGTATTGCACTAATAATAAATAGAAATACAATGCTGCTGCATCCAGCAATGGCATGGAAAACAGTATGGAACTGTCTTCTGCTGAGATGGAGGTAATGAAGCAGAGATAAAGTAGGATTTAAGCACCGACACAAACTGTGGCTTCAGAATCCAGAGGTTGTTCATTAAGTATCTTGGGTACTGAGAGCCTTCAAGATACTGCTGCTTCCTTGACTGGTTTAGTAAAAATTAATACCAAATTAATTGTAGAGAAAATGGTTCTTTTTATTTTGTCTTRAAATTAGGCATCTCAAAAATTATTTCCCATCTTAGACAGAAAACTTCAACATTTTATCCAGTGCTATTCTRTAAAGAATAAATGAAGAAAAAGAAAAATGTTGATAGAATTTTATGGTTTGCTACCAACCATGTTTGGAATTTAAAGTACTGATTTACTGTATGTCCTCCAGGTTTTCAATTCTAAATCTGGGTTTCCTRAATAGACCTGTTTTTCTTGGAATTTGAATGATTACTGTAATTTAGTAAGAGCAATTGTGTAATCACATTTTGCAAACTAGGTGGTAAAAATTTTATTTTGTGGCTGGCAAAGCAAAGTATGAGTTTGTTTCAGAAAGGTGTTCTTTCTGCCACCAAATATCATGATAAAAATAGCAAAACATCAGTACTAGCTGAAATAGGGCATGCATAAACCTTTGAGCAGATATAGAGGACCTGTTTTTTATCAAAGGACTGGGGATCCCAAGGCCATTAAAATGCCATGAAAAGTTTGGCTTTGAATACCATTTTGGAACTCCTCTGGAGCCAGAAGAAAAACAATGGTGAGCAGGCAGGACTTAAAAAAGGTAAATCCYGAAATCTGTGTGTGATGTTCCAAACACCAAGCTCTTAGTTGTCATGTTCTTGCCCTTTCAGCTGAAATGGAACATGGAAGAGCTGAAGACTGGTCTGGGAGTTTTTGAGTGCTCTGTTTTTTTTTCTCTCTTTTGGAGAAAATTAATTCATATTGTGGATTTCTGCTTCCACATGGAGATTTCGTGTCCTTGAGCTCATGATACTGAGTGAACTTGAAAAGAAGGAAGCAAAGACTTACCTAACCCTATTGTGGCAAAGGCTCAGTCATTAGAATACACTTAGAAAATTTTCAATGTGAAAATATTTTGATATTGTGAAGCAAGAATATTTCTTAAGTGGCTGAAGTGAACCCTGGATTTAAAGGGTAGAAAGCCACTAAACTAGAAAAACTTCCAATTGATTAAAGTAGCTTTTCCCCSTCAAGAGCAGTTGTGAATCTGGTCTGTTCAGCAGGCCCTTTTTTGGACACTAATTCATGTTTTTCATATGATAAGTAGGACTTGTCTGTTCTGGTGTTGGATGTGCCRGGCTCTGAAGGTTCTCACTTCAGTTGGAGAAACAGAGAAAAGCAATAAAATTATCAGGTATGTGTCTCCTTTATTTCAGCTGYGGAAAAACCGACTTGCTCCATCAATCTGAGTGACAGCTTTGGACAAGAAATTACCATGTTTATTTTACTCACAGTCATCTTCCTCATTGTTAAAGGACAGGCAAGGAGATACTGTTTCTCTGATGGTAATGTTCATGGCAGCATAGAAAATTAGATTTAAGTAGGTGTATTTCTGAAATGTATGTTTTTTGGTCCCTGACAGGGATTGAAATGTATTTGCTATTATGGGTTTAGTTGCTAGTTTACATATTTTTGGTTTTTATTCTTGGGACCTGTTTCACAGATGCCTGTGGCTCATCAACAAGTGCTCTGTGCATGTTTTGCATGGTAAAATTTGGTAAAAAAATTMGGCTTCTATGCAAACTCCCATTTGTCATGCCTTTTGGTTTGAAATGAGAACAGAGTCAYGGTTCTAAAAGTTGCTGTCTTGTTTTCAAATGGTTAAAATTAATTTATTCTATACAAAAAWAGAATTAAAACAGATAGAAATCCTCTTCACTTACTCCTCCTGTTGCGTTGTCCATTAATGATGGCACATTAAAAAAAGGAGGAATGTACTATTAATTGTTTCTTTCCTGTTAGCATAAAGCAGTTATTCTTGATTGGAATGTGAAAAAAGCAGTGACATTTATAGGGATTTATTCCTGACTTGATACTTAGTCCCCCTGAAACTACAATTTTCATGCAATCTCCCGAATGTTCTAAACTCACGTAGTTTTGGCCCTTTTTGCTTTTTTATTTCTCCATTACTGTGTGTAAACATAAACACAAGTTAAGATAGTAAGTARTGTTTGATATGAATATATGCAATAGAAAACTTCCTCTGTTGCCTGACCCTTTAAGAATGGTATCCCACCCCTGATGTTGTCACTAAGGATTTCTAGGGTAATGTGATCCATTTTGGTTTTCAATCTAAAAGCAGTGAGCTGTGAAATTCCCCTCGCTGCTTTTTCTTTTGACATTTTGCTGTGATTCTGGAGAAGGAGGACTAGGAGCCCTTTTTAGACAATCCCCACAATTCCCTGTGAAGGAGARTTTTTACATTCCCCCCAGTGTGTGCACATTTTACAGGTTTATTAACCTTTAAGACAGAYAGAACTTTTGCTGGGCAATGGAGCGCACGGTGCATAATGACAGAGGCCAACCCTTGTAACCTCCCTGTTCTTCTAGGAATGAAACTCTAACAGTGTTGGGTTTTTCATGTCTTGGCTGTTTGTCTTGGTGCTGTTCCCTCTGTCAGTGATCTAATGTTGATTAGAGCAGCCATGGAGGCATATTGAAATGATCAGTGTAAACTGCTGATACTGCTGAGGGCACAATGTGTGTGGCTGTTTTGCYTCCATGCCAGGCTCCCTAACATGCTCCCAGACACGTGGGATACCAAGGTGGATAAGCTGTTTTCCTTGGGTAGTTGTGCATCATACCTAATTTTTTTCCCTACTTTTCCCAGAGCTGGCAGTGATTCCAGAGGCAACAAAGCAGCTCATTGGCAATCATCCAGGAAGTATTGCTTTGTTTTCTTTATTAAACTGTGAGTTTAGAAGACAGAGACTGGAATGGGCTTAGTTGTAGTAAGTTAGAAGAGCCTAGAGGGTTTTCTGTGCTACCCCAGCAGTCTCCTGTGTACCACTGGTAACATCCCTACTGCAGTGTAAATCACTGGGTAACTCAGCACACCTTTTATTTAGCTGAATATAAATAAACAGCAGGATACTTGAAAGAAATAACACTCCAGAGAAAACACAATCCTAGTGCAATTAGAGCATTTCTATTTAGATAATTGCTCACAGAAATTATAAGCTTGGATCTAATCCTCAAAGGATACAGAAAATTGGCTCTTCTAGGATGATCTGCTTCTTTCACTCTTCCCGCCACCCCCCCTCCCAAAGCATTAATATATTTCTATCTCAAATCCTAAATGCTGAATTGTTTTTTGGCCTTCTTCCTACTACAGCAAGAGTGATACTGAGAATGACAAAATAGCAAGGGATGTCCTAGAGGTAATCTAATTTCTTAGAGAATCTGTGTAGAGCAGTGATAACAGGCATGATAATGTACTGCTGCTTGCAAGAAAAACATGACCTCMTGCAGTTACAGAGGGGCTTGCCCTAATTATAGGTGCAGACAAGGTCATCCTTGGGGTATTGGTGAGACAGGCAGTAATCTCCACAAACACGTATTTACCTCAGTGAGACTCTTGGCTCCTCTGCTTCCTTTGTAGGAATAGGCTTTTGGTGAATATTTCTTTGCATTTCTAAGAACTGTAGCTTGGTGCTTGAGTTAGGAGGGAGAAATAGTGTTCTGTTCCTGACTGTCCTATTGATGTGGGCTATGAGTTTAGGCAGGTTAACTCCATTCCTTTTTMCGTATCTATAAAGTGGGGATTACCAGCCTTGGGTAGAGTGCCTGGAGTTACTTCCCATGCTTTAATTTGGTTTCTTTCTTAGCTTCTCTGTCGATTTTTTTTTTAATCTTTAAAATTTTTGTTAGACTGAGACCCTTAAAAGCTGGRAAATTGGGAGTACAAGTGAATTGCCCATTACACTATTCAGCAGAGTGCTCTGAAAGAATAGAGTCTTGGCCAGAAACAAATACTGGCACATAAAAAATACTGGTGTATAAAACAAATTCTCCCTTTTATCCAGGTCACCACTTTGTTCAGTTGTGTATTCTTAAATGTCTCCTCAGTCCTCTGTTTCCAATGCATTCTGTGAGACATATTTTCACTTGCAGTTTATAGAAACACTTGCTGCCTTGAACACCTGCCAAARAGTAGATTTCTAAAGGATGGGACTAAAATAAAGATCTTAGGTTATATTGCAGTTCATCAGATTAAAATAAGAAGTTTCTGAAAATAACACTTCAACAGATAATTGCTGAAAAATGATTGAATTCATTGATAAAGCAAAATGTGAAGTCACTGAAGATGCATATGAAATACTCTTRCTGGTATTGAAAACTGGCTCGGTATTTATACAAGAAGGTTCTAGATCAGAAAAATAACATGTTGCCGTGTGTACGAGTTGGAAATATTTATTGGCTAGAGGAGTAAAATATGCCTTGAAGTAATTTGCTCTGTATGCCATTTTTTTTCTTGCATATACTGGAGCTCAAATTTTTTTCACAAATATAAGAGAAAATGGGTAGGTATCCATATGCAGTTTCTATGCATGAGGCCTCTTCCCCAGCTCTTTAACATTTAAGGGAAGGGAAAAAGTGTGGGTGTGAAAGTACGGGGGCAGTTTGAGAAGGTACTCTTTAAATGGTATGGGATTGTGTCATTCTCCCTCATAAATTACATCCTCAAACCACCATTTACTTCTTAATCYTACTTTAAATAATGAATATTCATCTAATCTGTTCTTGGTTCTCCGTGTAACTGCCATTGCTGAAGAACATCTTTCCACAGCCACAGAAAGCCACTCTGGTTTCACTTCTCAGGACCGCTGTGACTCACAGAGGCTGCTCTGCTGGGTTTGAACAAGCCTGGAAGGTCTTTGTGAAGGAGGTAGAGATGAAACTGCTCGAGTGTGATGGTGTATATCTGTTCCAGTCCCCAGAAAACTAAACCTGATAAAGGCTGAGCCTCAGTGACTGGTTTTATTGATTTGGAATTGGTAAGATGACGTTCTGCTCCCAATTCTCCCCATTCATTGTTGGTGTGACACTCCCAAATGGGTGCAGTGGAAAAATCACAACAATTAAGGATTCTTCTGAGCTGAGGAAATGCTTGTTGACAAATTTCCTTGATTTTAATTTTGAATCATGCTGTTAGATCTTGGCACAGCAGACTTAGTGGCTGATGAAGTCATCCACATTCTCCTTTGTTTCTTGTGGTCAGCTGAATGTTCTCTTGTGTTACTGCAGGACACAAGTTTATGAAKWTGWTGTKWTSWWAKCMWWKYMSTKTRGYSWKKMYAYWMCWCMMYTYTKKTTTTTTTCTCCTCTTTAGCAKTCAGCCATCTGCAAGAGCTGTTTATTGTATCCAAATGATTGTGAGAGCATTCAGTGAGGGTATAAACAATGACAGAACTGGTTTCATTAACAAAGGCCATGCAGAATCAATGTCTAGGTCTGATTCCTTCCTTCTTAAACTTGTGTCACTGTAATTCACACTGAAGTGGTTAACTTCTGATTTACTTGAGCTCAGGTAAAAATAGATAGAGGTCCACACACTGACACTATTCATGTTGATGGGAAACTATTTATATTGCTGCCAAATTGTTGGGGTGTTTTATTACAGTGGCAGTGAATAAAAGCCAGAGTAAATTTTTAATTTCACTACCTATAATATGAGAGAAACGGAGATATCCTATAGTAGCAACTGTAAATTAATTCACAACAGTCATTTATCTTCATTGCTTTCTGCAGAGGTTGGCTGAACTTTTTAATACACATAKTATTATATTCTTATTTATGATTATAAAACATTGTTACCTTTCTCACTATTAAAACACTTTTCAATGATTATATAATGTTTGATCCATATYACATTTTTTTTTCTTGAAGCTCCTGAAAGAATATTGAAAAAAACCCACCAAAATCTCATGAATCTGAGTCTTGGCTGTGAGATTTCCACGTTTCTGTGGGGAGTGTATCACAGATGAAGCAGGCTTTCTCGGGGAATTATGCCTCATTATTTGGAAAAGTTAATTGGTACTGCAAACCCCACAGAAGCATCTACAAGATACCTGAGCTGTCCACAATAACCTCATTTCCTAGCCTTAAGAAAAAARAAACCAACAAAGTCTTGTTCACTTAAATGTTGGTAAGTCTATAAGCTGCTGAAGCAGGTGATTCCACATGGTGCGTACTAAATGCTGTCAGGAATCACATTTCCAGTCTCCTKCTCCATGATTGTTCTGCCATGCAGCTTTTGGATTGAATCTCCTTGGGGCAGGGTCACTGTGCACAGTATTGAGGAGCAGGTGGAGTGTTGCATGTGTTCAGTGTGATGTTCAGGGGTGGAGTTTACCACCAAAACCAGCTGCAAACTTCTCTGTGTCATTAGACTCCTGTGAATTCACGTGAAAGACAGTGGGACTGGAAGACACTGACTTGCCTGTAYGGAACATATTACAAAAGATGGGAGTCAGAGGAACTCAGACATATCAGCGTGTCATTTCACATAAAAGACTGCCTGGTACTTAAAACAACGTACCTGATTTTCCATTTGAGTAGAATTTTCTACAATACAGTTTATTTTTGCTTTGAATCTCCTTTAATACATATGTTGGTCTTGTTACAGGAACAGAGGCCTTTCATTTCTGTGAGTAAGGTCCCCTGCTCTGTTCAGCATCCCAGCAGAATGGATATTAAAACTGGTGCTGACAATATCATGTCATCACCAGCTCTTTGGAACTCGCCACAGTGTTGAGTGTTTCTTACAGCAATGCATTCTAGAAGGCATAAAATTACCAGTKCAGGAAAAGGGCTGGATTCTGTTTGAAAATAAAAGCAAGATTGTATTAAAATWACACAACATTTACAGCAGAGGCCTCTCAGCATTCACTGCTGGAGTTATTGTTGCCTCTTAGAGACAACTGGATATTTCACGCCTGGAAMGTCTGCATCATCCTTCAAGGTTTTTATGATTTTTTTTACTGCCAGTGGTTAGTACACATCCACATTTAAAGCTGTTCTGAAAATACCCCTTCTTCTTGTAACTGTTCAATCAGAAGAATAGCTGCTGATTTAGATACTTTAGACAGGTTTTGGAATACAGGAGCTACTTTTGTGACAAAGCAGTTTCAAGAAAGTGCCATTTTCTGCCCTGAATTGTGGATCCAGCACTGCTTGCTCTGTACCTATGTGAAGTACAGGTAGAATGTCCTTAAATCAAAAAGGCTTCTTCAACAGGGACAGATCCATTGAAATGGGATGATGGACCCAGGGCATTGTTTCTTATCCCCACCTCTACATTACATTGTCTCTTGGTATGTTTTCCATGCTCACATAAGCAAGAGCAACTTATCTAGTGTAATTTCTGATCCACACCACAGCTGWTTCTGCTTTTATGTCATTCTATCACTTCAGAGGTTCTTGGACCATAAAATGAAGTTCATTTTGCTGAGCTACTGGAAAGTTTGCTTCATCCAGATAGTTGTCTTTGCTGGAGGTTTCTGTATTGCAGCAGAAACTTGTGTGAGCATTCACTAAGAAATTCTCCCTAGATGTGTTAATCCACCTTTGCTGGAGGGCACGGCCCTGGTGGATATTGATGAGAAGGTAGAGATGGGTGTAGACTTCAGCTAAATCTGGCTAAGGTGTCTGTCTATGGTTTCCAGTGGTTTGTGGACAGGYGGCCATCTTCCATCCCTGCAACCTATTTCTGTCAAATTATAGACCTCTTCTACAGCTTTTTCTTGTACCTTGTCAGATTTAGTTGAAACATTTGGGGCAGTGCTTACTAAGTGTGTCTGAGGAGATGGTGGCACTGGCATGGTGTTGAAGGATGCAAATTCCTTCTAGACCTTGTGTTTACGAGGTTTGTGATGTCAACCTTGTGTATGCAGATGTAGCCTGTCATGGTTCACACCAAAGGAAAATGTAGTCCATTATCCTGGAGAAGCAGGAAAAGCAGATCACAATGAGGATACAGGCGCTCTCAGTGGTTTTTGTTTGTACCATTTAGCTCAGGCTCTTTCTCCTCTGCTGATCTCTATAGTTGCTGTTCTTTGGGACAGCAATACAGAGAACTTTAGTGTTAAAATGTAAGGTCAGGACCATCTAGAATGTGAAAAGAGATAATGTTGTATTCCAGCAATAATAAGGGGGCTGCAAGAGATAAAGAAATGAAATGTTGTGCCACCTTATCATCTCTCATCTTCCCTCCTTTCAGCTTGAACTGACGTAGCCATGGTATAAAGGTTCGTGGACAGGGTAATCCATGGCTAATTGTGAGAAACTGTCTCAGAAATAAAGAGGGAATGTTGTGCATGGGGGTCTCAGTTATGAGGCTTCACTGTTTTGTTTTCCCCAGGACCTAAACCAACTTGTGCTGGGAGATCTGAGTCTGGAATTCTGTGCTTTGAGGGGACACAGATCAATGGATGAATGTTTGTAACAAAGGAAGAGCTGACTCTTGGCTGTCACTTCCATCTGGCAGCTGGAGGTCAGGGAGGGGTTTCTTCTGGTTCGTTGTGTAGAACCACAGCACAACGCACTGCTGGCAGGGGTCTGCGTGCAGGAGTGCTGATGCTGATTTGAACCACTGAACTGTTATCTTTTCACAGCCTCTCTGAGTCAGACTGYCTTCCTTGTTTCCCTCACTGTCTCTGTGAGTTGGTCGGGAGCATTGTACTTGCTTTGAAGAACTCAGGAATGGAGCAGGAAATGCGCACAAGCGCACGTAAGCATCATACACATGAGGAAATTAGGAGGAGTCAGCAAAACAAGGAAGAGTCAGCAGCAGAAAGTCATAAGAGTGAGGAAGGAGTAGGATCTTGAGGAAGTTTAATTAAAGATCCTTTTTGAGTTTAATT
Organism: Malurus melanocephalus; assembly: GCF_030028575.1. Taxonomy (NCBI): domain Eukaryota; kingdom Metazoa; phylum Chordata; class Aves; order Passeriformes; family Maluridae; genus Malurus; species Malurus melanocephalus. Next base: position 674,508 of record NW_026623405.1, read on the forward strand.
AGAGATCCTTTTTGAGTCAAATCAATGTTTTAGTGATGAGCCCTGTGAAAGGTATACTAATCTTATGACAAAGAAACAGAAGAGGAAAGGTTTCTAGATGCCATTTTTTTTGACCAAGTAAGCAATATTTGGATGAAGTAGACCTTTATTGTTTTGAAAACAAAGTAGTGCTCAAAGCCATTTTTGGTTTAGTGCTTTCATTGCATTAAAGCATTAAAACACTCCTAGTTTCTGCCCTGARGAGCTTACAATTAAGTAGAGAAGGCAGAACAATAAGGAAGTGTGTGAAATGATAAAGATTTAGTGTCATTTTTCAAATGCATGGAATAGGATCAGTTATTTTCAAGACTGTGTATGGTAGGTTATTTTTTGGGGAGAGAGTGTTGTTTAAAGGGGTTRCTTCCTTCAGGGCCAAAGAGAATGTTGTTCCAGGGCACTACATTTGTGAAGTGCCTCAACTGCCACAAATACCTGTTGTATCCAGTCTTTTTTGATTGTCAGTGAGCTCAGCAACTGACCTCAGGGATCTGTTCTGCTCTTGTCCTCAGGATGTTATTGATCATGCTGCAGTGCTACTTGTACTTACTCTTTTGAGGTATTGTTTGACTGGCTKAATAATGCATTTCTGGCTTAATACTAATATTTTGGCATTTAAAATGTTCTAGCTAGCCAGCTTTCAAGGAAGGAGAATGAGCTGATGTTTCTGGAATGGTGTACTAGGAGCTAGGATATAGAGTTAAGCTGTTCTGTAGATGTCCCTAAAAATACACAGCTGTTTTACCTTTTGTTTTGTTTCCACAAATTAGACACTKCACATCAAAAAATGTACTTACATGCAGAACACACATGCACTGGTTTTTCTCTCCTTTTTTTTTTCTTTTAACCAAGCAAACACTTGAACACAGACATAAAAKTAAATATAGGACAAATGCTGTAGTTATTATAAGCATAAACAATAAGTATAATTTTGAATATGGCAGCATTATCTCTTGTACTCCAAAACAGAGAAACTACATTTTTTCTATTCTGACAGAAGCAATAGTAAAAGTTAAAACATCATTTCTCAGGTTCTGTAAACCAAACTCACTGATGTGCTGTCTGCTGAAATACACATTGCTTCAAAACTGATGCTTCTGTTATTTTTTATATGTCTAAACTTTTAGCAATTTGTCTTCCTCAAAGACAGAAAAAGGAGGTGGAGGGAAAAGATTCCTAGCATCTGTCCATAATGAAGGATTCTTTTTATTCTGTATTTCAAATCTTTCTTGATCAAACCATGCCATTCTCTGAACTACTTCTCAAGAAGAAAAAATTGTGTTCAGCCTTAAAGGCAAGAATTAAACAGCTTTCCCTTGAGGGCCCTAAACTAATAGCAAGGGTGATCACTTGTAATTATTCATTCTGGTGTTTCAGGTTTGAAAAATTTAAAGTAAACCAATCTGAATAGTCTTTCTAAATGGTTGCACAGTAAAAGATTTTCTTGTCATGGGTAGGATAGAAGATCTTGATCCTAAAGGAGAGGAAGCCCAAGGATAGTTTAGACCTGTCTTGCAGTATACTTAGTTTACTCTTTCTGGCCGATTCTGTGTTTTATCTGCTAAAGAGGAAACATAATATTTCTCATTAGGTGTAATAAATTAACCTTTCTTCTCCCATTCATGTACTGAAGATAAAGCCGTGGCTTCTTGGTTACTTCAGGAGACACGAAGCTGGTAACTGAAGAAGGCTTTCCKACTTTTCCCCTTCTCCTGTTTTTTCTCCTGTTCAATAAAAAAAAAAAATCATTACTTGTCTGTTTAGCATCCTGTGATGCCTGAAGGGGTCAGTTAAGTGCTGTTGCTTGCATGAGGGAGAGGATGAGTGGATTGGAGGGGGAAGGGCAAGGGATGTGTTGCTAGCTTTCATCTGCCTTTTCCTAACAGTATTAAGGGGCAGGTCTGTGCTGATCTACTTTGTTTAGGCTGAAGTGGTTTTGGTACCAGTTAAAATGGATGTCTGGGAGCTACTTTGAAGAGCAGAAACCTCTGCAGCTGATGGTGATGAACATCTGGGGATAAACYTTTTCCACTGACATGGCCTTCACCAAGGTAGGCATTTGTTCATACCCCAACAGGAGTTCAGTACACACAATATAAAACACACTTAAGGCAGGTAATAAAATAGGTTTTCTTCGATAATCTTCACCATYGTCTTCTTGTCATATTTTTGTTCTTGATTTTCATTTTTTAAAATACTGTCGAATGTCAACAGCACAGAGCTTGGAAATTAAAACTTGGATAAATGATTATCTAGTGTAGCAGAAACTATTTATTAAAAATTATGGAAGCAAATATCTTTTACCAAAGCAGAGKCTTTKTGCAGAYCATAGCAGYTGAAGTTGGTTATTTAGCCTTTCAGAGAGTTGGTTTATATTTYATGATGGGAGATTAGAAGCCTTATTGAAATGTGATAAAAATCAGCTGCATGTTTTGAAATTAGTGACACTATTTCATCTGGATGCTTTGTTTTTCCTATGGTTCAGTGCCTTCCATAGTGTAGTGCACACTAGAGGACCTTCAAAATGAAAGCATCCTAAATTTGATGTTTGTATCATGACCAAGGGACAAAATATTTTAGTAAAAGAATGTAATGAACAAGATTCTCYATGGATGTAAATTATGACAGCTCCATAGAGTTTAGTAAATCATGGTATGTAATGTACAATGTGGGGATTTTCTTCTGAAGAATTTTCCTTGCAACATTTGATTTGATGGCATGAATATTTATGYCTATCTTTCTTGCACCCATGATAATATAAATTCATTGCAAATATCTAAATTAAAAAAAAATTACAACCAGAAAATATATTATTTGAGCAGCTTGAGAGAAGGAGTAGCCAATCCAAGTACTGCCTTTGAGCTTTGTGCTTCATTTAGGCTGTGAAAATGACAAAACTCTTAGCTGGGATCATGTATTGGTTTTAAAACTGAGAAACCAAGTTTGAGAAATTGATGTAATCTCAGCTTCCTGCTGTGTTCACTTACACCTATAAGAGGATATTGAGTGTTGGTGTGCTTAGATGGATTAGTGTTGTTTTTGGCAGATGATACAAACTAGTAAAAAGCTAGTATTGTTTCCTATAGATCAGTAAGAAACAAGAAATGGGTTTAGAATTTTTTTAGTGTGATATTCTTTGGCTTTGGCTTTCCTTGTATAAAAAGATTATGACAAACTACTGTGGTTACTCCCAAATCAACCATCTCCTGCAATGCCATTCTCATCTATTTCACCTCTCAAATATTGAATTAAAACATAAAGAATTAAATAAGTAAAATATGTAAAATGAATTGCATTTGTGATTGTGTAAATGCTGCAAACAGCTCAGAGTCTCCCCAATAGATCTGCTTGAGTATTGGTGCTTCCCAGTAGATCTGATGAAGTGYAACTGACTGGAACAAGAGGCTTTGGGTTCATTTTAACCACTGCTGAAGACCATGGGATTGGAATGCAGGAAGCTTTAGGGCATGTCACAAAGGGAAAGTAAAAATCTTATATTACATGAGGACTATGGAGGCTGAAAAAAAATCAGTTTAATTTTATCTGTGGTTGTAAGCTTTGCTGCAGTAATCCTTGCACATGAATACATGCATTCACAGCTGTTTTTCAACATAATAAGCAATGCACATACTTTTTCTGTTCCACATTGTGCTTTTYCCTCTTCTTCTCAGCAGTAGTGAAAACTGTTCTTGCAGATGCTGATAATACCCATATACAAAGACTGTAGTAAAGAAGCTGGAGCTTCCAGTAATAAGCACATGGTTCTCCAGGAGTGTGTGTGTTTTCTAAAGTGCTTATAGTCAGAGTTCAAAAGGAGCAAGTTATTTTTGGAGGTTTTAGTGTTGCTTCATGGTTAATTTCTTCTTTGTAGCAGCAAGAATTTGTCTGTACTTCTTGCTCTGCATGGAGCAGAGTGAATGCAATATCAAAATAAGCTCTGTTAAGAAAAGTAGTGATGYTGAGGAAGATCTGTGATGCAAAATACTCTGCAGCCTCATATTCCATGCTCAGAAAATAAGGGAATKTCAATATATGCATGCCCCATCAAGACTGAAGATTTGATTGCTGCTTTCCAGCTCATTGTAGGTTTTCTATGTCAGATGAGTTTAATGATGAGGGGTAACTCTTCTGTAAACATTTTATGCAAAATGGTTGAGAGCACATTGTCAGACTTGCTGGAAAGGTTGCCATGTCAAGAGTGAAATTTGTGAATGAACTCCCCATACATTAAAATGGACAGCAACTTGGAATTTTGTTGTTTTCTGATTTTTCAGGTSACCTATGCACAACATTCACACTCAACCACATAGACAAGAAGATTAATTCCTTCAGAGGCTTTCTTGCATGTTTGTTCTTGAATTTTTATTTCAAAACAGTCGGAAGGRTATGTGCACCACCCCCACTTTGCAGATAATAAACTGTAGCAAAGGAAATGAATGACAGTTTATACTGATTCTGATAGCCTAAATGGTGACACCTAGGACTCAAGTTACCTGCTTTCAAATCCCTTYTGGCCCATGCACTCCACGATCAGGAAACAGCTGCCAGTGAAGCTATTCAGTATTCAGAAACATTGTACCCAATCAGAAGCTCTGAAATTGTGGAAGAAGTTTGATTCAAAACATTTTCCAGCGATGAGAAAGTAAATCAGAGATGGGGATGAAATCCCATTCCACTCTGCAAATGCAGGTGTCCTACCATGAGAGTTGTTTCTTTTTGCTTGCCTTTCCCTCCGCACTCCCTGCCATTTCAAATGTGCTCATGACCTTCAGCAGTAACATGGGAGCCTTTTTCTCTGAACAAACCAAGCTGCACATGTTTCTGTCCTGAGAAAGAGGGAGTGTGGAAAAGAATATCATGAAATTACATAATCTAGGGCCATGTGGTACTACATAATGTATAGGATGTTTCTCCAAATACTAGTTCTGCTGGCACCTTGCATAGCACCTCCCAAGTTCTCTCCTTTCCCTTCCCACTGAAAATTCTTATCCTGCCAAATGTGATTTAGTTCTCTTCCCTATTTATCTGCTGTTCTCCCTCATCTAGACAGACGACTGGCATGGATGTGTAAAGTCTGGCAAAGCTGCAAGGAGAGCTGCAGTGCTGGGCTTTCCCTTGCTGGGGCTGCCAGGCCAGGAGCATTCCTGTAGCTCAGCTGTGGCTTGCTGAGCTGCTGCTGTGAAATTCCCAGGCATGGGATTGTGCAKGAGGCTTTATTAGGCTTCAGGTGTAATGATTTGTTTACTTAAAGTATAAAGCAAATAATCAGGTTGACTGTCATTCCTAAATGCACTCACAGTCACTTTGTGTAACCTCTTACTACTTTTTGCAATGAAACCTCTTTAATAGACAGGCTTGCTCTGGGAAATCATACCTCATATCTGGAGCAAGACTATTTAACTGCTTCAATAAATGTGCTCTTACGTTTGTTTCAAGATGTGAAAATTCAGTTTTCCCTGCCTAGTGTGTTGGACATAGTCTCATGTGTARAAAGTACTACCTGTTGACCTGGCATTTGTGTATAAAAAACAGCCAGTTTGGTTTTACCTTTGACTGTATTTACCTCTGCTTTCTTCAGTGCATAAGAATAAAGAGGCATACTACAATTTTAGTGTTCAACAGCAACTTCTCTACTGAGTTAGWGGTTTTACTGTGGGTTATGGCTGTAAAATAATACAGTGTATCTKTGGGTATTGTATTGAATTGATTGAGGACTTAACCAGTGAAGCCTAACTATATTGAAGCCTTAATCAGTGACACAGAAGAGTAAATTCTATACAAATATTCTTTCAGAATAATTGCTCRCAGAAGTAACAATAGAAAATAATTATATTTTAACAGAAGTTAATATTTTAGATGTATTGAGTATATCGTGGGACTTGCGACTTTCTGCAGTTGTCCACAGAGCATCTCAAAGGCATGTTTAGGGTGCACTAAGCAATTACTATTTAGTGTTTATTTTAAAACACTTGTGAAAGATACAGCACCATAGAAGAGAACGTTGGCCATGATCTGTGGTTTCATTTGCAGTATATTCAGTGGAAAGCCTGTAGTTTGAATTTCTCTTTTCTAGAACAAACTGCCTTGACCTGTGCTAAATGTGCAAGTATGTGCATTTGAGCATCTGTAGTTATTATCTTTTAATTTATGGACATTTTTACTTTTGTGTATAAGTTGAGAGCTGCCAMCTAGAACTCAGAGATTCACATGCCTGGTTCTGAGGACACATTTCTCTAGTTTTGATGGTATGAGCACCTGAATCTATTAAAGATAACAGAGAGAAGAGAGATGATTTGAAGTTTTTGAAATATGTTAGTGGAAGGGTAGAAATATTGAAGAATGTGAATAGCTTTACTTCCTTTCCCCTGAGTGAATATGTTGGAATAAAAGACCAAGTGTRTGTTGGGATGAATGAGTAATTCAGGGAACTGTCACATCTCTCTCCCACTCACCCGCCTGTGGAATCCACACTCAGGGGCAGTCAAAAGTGATCTCAGCTGCAGGACAGGAGGTGGGAAGTTCCCATTAATCTGGCACTGGCACAGTTAAAAATGTTTACTTACTGCTTCAATGGTATCACGGTGAACTCTCACACTGGGGCTCCTGTAGACATCAKAAAAACTTACTGTTTGTCAATGTGCAGACACAAAAGGAAAAAGGCTCAGTAAATAAAACACCACTTCAAGTCTTGCRCGTAATTCTCAATATGGTGTTTGGTTTATGCACTTGATATTTTCAGGTATGTTCTTCTCGAGTGTAACTTCCTTCATAGGTCATACCAAAGCACCTGAAACTCTTCAGCTGAAAAGTGAAAATAGCTCGATGCAGCAAGGAAGCATAGTTTTGACATCTAGAATGACAGCCTGGATTGAGTAAATAATCAACCTTCCCTGGATGTGATATGTTTTCAAGTGTGCTTGGTAATGAATGCTATGGTTAAATTTAGACTTGCAGGGTAAGCCTGCTTTATAAACTAATTTCTTTTCAGCAGATTTTTTTTTCATCTTAGAGGAGATTTTTTATGATTTTAGATTTTGAGAAAGAGTGCAAAATATTTCTTTTCCTCTCTTAACTCCATGCCTCTTATCCACATTCAGACCAAATAATAATTTTGGAGTGCTTTTAATATTCATCAGGTTCACAAGCCAAACCGCATTTCTGATCTTTCTGGACATTTTGTTCCCCCAAACCTCACCCCCTTTCACTCTTGTGGCCCTCCTCCTTGTGCCTGCTTTCATTGCTCTTYCCCCAGGGAGGCCTCTCTGTCTTGAATACATTTTTTCTAAACTGGGAACTGCTTTTACCCTTCTGGAAAAGAAAAACTAGAGAATTTAAAAATTCCTTAGTTATGTAAAAATGCAAGCCAAGGACTAGAAGGTCTCCAATGATGTAATTCATGACATTTGACTCTGAAGTTTCCTGACAGGGACAGGGAAATGGGGATTTGGTGTGCCAGTAATAAAATGTTGTAGGAAATTTCTGTTTTCCTACATGGTTTCCCCCTGCCCTTTTTACTTTTAGAGACACATCCAATATTGCTGAGAAATACCAATGAKAAAAAAGAAACTTATTCTTTGATTCATCCTGAAAAATTATATCATATWTATAATTCATAATCCCTGAAAGTAGAAATTGGACTCAGTGCTCATGGAATCAGAATTAATAAGGAGGAAATATGTAGCTCTGAATATGTCAAATGAGCACATAGCTCATATGTTTTGGGTAGCATTTTAAATGTACGTGTGTATATATACTAAAAAACCAAAAAAATAAATGTATTCATTAACATGAACAATATTTCATGAAAAGAAGTTTGATTAATTTAATACTAATATTTTCTAATTTCCTGCTCTTCTGAGAATCACTTTTAAGCAGGATATTGATTCTGTTTACAAAAAAAGAGCCAGTTTATTAGTATAAAATTGGAGCTGTGCCCAGATGGAAATGTGTACTCCCTTGCAGCTTTCTGCCTTATATTGGAGYTAAATGCTGAGGTTCACCTGCCATCCACAAATAGTCTCTGTCTTTATAATAARGGAATTTTGGGACTTCATTTTCTTTTTTTGGTTTCTTTCTTTATAACCTTGGTAGATTTCTTGTAGGTAGTACCTGCCTGGTCTCTGCTGAGGGGCTGATCCCGTGCATGTTCAATGACTTAGGATTGAAGGGGGTCCAAGGTTGTAATCGTGACTCGTGGAAATTAGCCTGGGCTTTGTCACTGATTTCAGTCCTTACAGAGGACTTTTAGACTCCTTATGCCCTTTCCAATAGAGATTTGTAGGCACCATTCATATAATATGCATAATTTATTTACAAATATACTTCTTCAGTGACTAATTTCTTAGTCACTTTATTTTGCATTTGCTTAACTGTGGAGCTGGAAATTTGAGTTTATTTCRTGGATGGATGAATGTTTAGTCTGTGTCATGTTTATTTTTCAGAGGAACTTTAGTATCTCAGCAAGAGATATTTAACTCAAGTGTAGAGTGGTGTGCACATATAGAACAAAAATATATCTCCATTATCCGCTGATATTTTCAAAAAGCTTATGGTTTTGCTGTGTCTCTCTTGACCTGGAACAGCTGATTGCAGTTTTGGAGTTATAATTTGTGATAATTTGGATACAAGGGGTAGCAGCACAATAAAGATGTGGATCTGCTAGAGGTGTCCAGGGGAGAGCACGAAGGTGCTGGAGCACCTCTGCTCCAAGGCATGGAGACAGGCTGAGAGCTGGGGCTGTTCATCCTGGAGAAGAGAAGGCTCCAGGGAGATCTCATTTTTCAGTGCCTTAAAGGGGGCTTATAAAGAGGAGAGAGAGGGATTTTTTTATGTGGGCAGATAGTGATAGGACAAGGGGCAATGGTTTTAAACTGAAAGGCCTGATTTAGACTGTGTTTTAGGAAGAAATTCTTTACTCAGAGAGTGGTGAAGTACTGGCACAGGTTTCCCAGAGAAACTGTGGCTGCCCCATCCTTGGAAATGCTGGATGGGGCTTGGAGCAACCAGGTATAGTGGAAGATGTCCTTGCTCATGGAGGGGGCTGGAATGAGATGATCTTTAAGGACCCTTCCAACCAAAATCATTCTGTGGCTTTGTGAAACTAAGATGGTGGACTAGCATGCTTCATTGATTCAGTCTGGTTTAGGGGATTTCAGTGAAAAGTGTCAAATGTTTTGCAGACTGATACCAAAAGCAATTCACGTGTCACACCACATGTGTGGAACACCTCATGGTGGAGCAGAGCATTGAACCTGGGTTACATAGAGCTAAACCCACCACATTAACCTACTTACTTGTTTTCTCTCTATGAGCTGGCTGATTCATTTGAATTAATTTGAACTTCATTTGAAGTATTAACTGATTCATTCAGGAATGATTTGAATGCACTGATTTATTCAGAAATATGACTATGAGAGAAGTAAATAGCAGATTGCAACAAATGTACGTTACAAAGAAAGGGAGAGCAAATTTGATCAGCTGTGATGAGTCTGAGTTTAGCTGTATTGGCTGGAGTTTAATTCGGGGGAAAAAAAAGTTCATAAATATGATGATAGAGCATCTGATATTTTTCTGGTAAATAGCTGATCATGTAGAGAGTAAAGCCCCATTTTCAACATCTTCATTCCTTGTGCTTTACCCTGTTATTTGCAAGCCTTGTACTCATGAAGATGTTTCACGTTTCTCCTGGAATTGTAACGATTTTATCACCTGCTAACCTGTGCTTTTTCCTACTTATCTTTTGTCTCTTGATCCCCAGCTTCAAAACCCATTTTTACATCTCATACAAACCTAGTGTACCTCTTTCTCCTTCGTATTGATCTTAAAGACCTCCCTCTAAGGTGATGATTGTCATAAATGAGACTGTACAAAGGCTGGGTAGAGGCTGATGAGCAAAGCGGGSCTATCTCCTGTCTCTGGGCTTCATCCATTCAAGTTGGTGAAAAATCTCTTATTGATTTTAGTACAGCAAGGTCAATATTAAATTTCCATGTATCTGTATTTAGAACTGCATTTCTGATGGTGAATTTTCTTCTTCCTTGGACAGGAACTATCTTTGTCTGTGTTACCACAGCAAACAAATCTGGGTTTAGGATCTCATCTCTATTGTAATAGARKCATAAAATCACTTCAGTTGGRAAAGACCTTTAAGATGCTTGWGTCCAACCATAAYACCAAACCTAACATTGCCAAGTCCATCACATAAGCAYGTCCCTTACCATCGTGCCTACCAACAGCAAAGATTGGGAAACAAAACGGGAAAAGGATGTGGGTGTTGCTGATCACCTTGCTGCCACATTGGAACCAGCGAATTTGCCCACTCTCTATTAAATTTTATAATTCTTAATTCTGTAGATCAGTGAGAGAAACAAACACAGTGTGGGGATTTATGGGTCAGGATGCTTGTCTGGGAGAGCGGAAATGAAGTTCCTGTTCTGCTTCAGCAGTGTCACTTTGTGGATTATCACATCTGGAAACCAAACTGCTGAAGAGATTGAGGTGGCTGTGTACAAATGGATTTGAGCAAAAAAAAAGGTGCAGAATCGAGCAGCAGCAGGTGCAACCTGATCTTTATTTCTTGGCTGGTGCTGCTCAGCCGTCACCTTGATGACTCAGTTACATGGTAAAATCAGCTTTCTGAATCCAAAAAAAAGAAATGCCTTTTATAACAAGGAAAGGTTCTTTCTTGGTAATCTGTTCACAAAGTAGAACATTAACCCGYGGAATATCTTACTCCCTTAATATACATGTCATCTTTCTTCATGTTCAAAGCACAGATTTTACACAGGGAAAATTGGGAAGTCTTGCAGAATAGAAATGAGAACATTTTAGAGCATTAGTTGACTTACAGGGTGAGAACCTCACCCCAAGCATGTGGGTTCAGCTTTTTGTTCTTGCTTGGTTATAATTCTTTTTATATCAGTTGAAGATGACCTATTTTTCTAGTCGTAAATTTGAATCTCTGAAAAATGAACCATTCTTGTCAAATGAACAAGACCTTCCTCTTGTTTTAAAAAGAAAGTTATTTTCATGCATTAAGCTGTGGTCACCTGCTTTCATTAAAAAGATAGACCAGTGATTTAGTGTTTTTGTAGATCATCTGCAAGTAATACAAAAGGAAAAATAATCCAAGTCTCTGCAAATCCAGTATCTGAGCCTTCTTCTGTTTTTTGAAAGGTGATACGAAGGTTTGTGATCAAGAAAGAATATTTTTAAAAATATGGACATGTTAGGAATATGATGTCTGAAAGGTACACTACTGAGTATGTGGTCACTGGCCATGCTGGAGTCAAGCACTGCTCACAAAAGCAGCACTTTGGTAATTTAAAAGGGGTTATTGGCACAGTTCTAGGTGAACAAAGGCTTTGCCRAAACACTGAAAGCTTGCCAGGGCAGACACAAAAGACAGGTTCTGAAAGCAGTTTTGTGGATTGGATACYTAAATTTCCATTGATGCAAATTTTGAAAAAATCACATAAGGAGATGCCTGGTTTTCTTTGACWTGGAAGGAGCCCCATTTCTTACATGTTTTCCATGGATTACCTTAAACAAAAGTGCAACTCTGGCCTTGAGAAGTCAGAGGGGTTCAGTGGTGCAGAGATGTACTGTGTTAGTTTGCAAATCTAATTTTAAAGTTGGAAGGGCCTGCCAATCTTTAGCTTCTCAGACAGTAAAATTAAAATTTTTGAAATTACTATGTATATTTATGAACTATTTGTCACTGTAATAACTACGTGTATCCTGCTTAACGTTTGATTTAAGAACAAACAGGACCTTTTCTGGAACAGGGGGCTATGGTCGCAGCAGCCTTTCATTTTGTCTAAAAGACACCAATGGCTATTAAGGTAAAATGTAAAGGTTATRAAGATTCTACAAGCAATTTTGGGACATAGTAGACTATCAGCTACTTTCTGCATTTATACCACAAGTTGAGAAGTAATGTCATCACTAGAGGAGTTGTTAGAAAATGAAAATATCTTTGTACATGATTTTACTGGTTTTTATCTTCTAGAGATAATAGTATAAATTATATCTAAAATATAAACATTTGTCTCTGCAGTATTTTTATTTAATTTCTGCTATGATGGCAGTTTTATGCATTTTCAGCTTTACTCTTACACTTTTTTTCTGCTAAGCCTTTATCTTCRTTTACACATTTTAAAGTTCTAAATATTTGCATTTTCTTTTGATTGAAATTTATTCTGGCTKTGCCAAGCTCCTTTTGCCCACTGCACTTTTTGCTTAACCACAAAGAATGATCTCACCATACCTTGCTGCAGCAGGACATTTTGGTAACTTTTTCACCAAGTTTACTTTTGAATTGAATGCCTCACCCTTAGACACATCTTGTGGGGATAAGTTCCTGCTGTGTCCCCCGTGGTGAGATCAGTGGGTATTGTCCTTCCTCACAGGCTCTTCCTTGTTTTCCTGGTCATTTTTCATCATGACCCTCCAGAAGAGCTGCTGGCCTCACTGCTACTGTGTGTTTATTTGTTCCTGTATGTGTTAAGAATATTTTCTTTCAATTTCTGTAGCTTCTGTGAGAGCAACTTAGAGTGTGTTTTTAAGTAAAAGATCCTTCTCTGTGACTGTGAGCATAGGTTTCACAGTTTGCTGTGCCCTGGCCACTGTGCAGTGGACATTGGAATCCTTTCTGTTTTCAAATGGATTTGCACAGTGCAGAAAACTGAATGTGGTCTATTGCAGAATGGTTTTGGCACTCTATTTTAGTAATTACATATCATTATACTGCTATTTAAATGCAACCTGCCTAAACATTTTATTAGTACTTTACTGCTTAATTAACAACTATTGCTGAAAACAGTCCCCATACTGAGACTTATTCCTCTTAAGCATCCATGCTAAKGAAATGTAACTCCCCTTTTTGAAGGAATATATGACATTCTGTGGAGTGTTTTTTCATGGTGGKTTTTTGAAAGTGAGCCACTTATTTAGTGCTGAGTATCTGAAATKATTTTAAACAGTATCTGCTAATGCTTTCTGCATAAAAATGCAGAAAAATATAAAATATAAAAAATATTTTATAACTGGAGTCTTTTTTCCCCCTTCTTTCCCTTCCTCCACAGGTGTCCAACGTGGTTATTTACACCTGTGAAGAGTGAGTAGGAAAGTAGGTATAAAATGCTGTCATTCTGGTTTGGCAGTGTTTAACAGCCTTGTAAATGAGTGTTCAAATCTTCAGGTGGAAGATTGGGTACTCTTTCAAATATATATTTTTTTAAATCGTCACKTTTTAATACTCTTTTTCCATCATGAATAGAGTACCTAGAGTGATCATGCACAGTGATGCTTCAGTGAGGAATTTTTTAAGAGGGGTTAATTTAAAAATGATTTAGGGAATCTCATGATTTCATCAACCACTCCACAAGAACACTGTGAAGCAAAGTAGCGTGCACCGATATTCCTTTGGGAACAGGACAGATGAGTTGAACTGTATTTTCATTAGGAAAATGTACTCCTTTTTRTATCAGTGCAAGTATTAAATATTGTCAATTGAAATGCTCTCATGAAACCCTTCAGCACTCAGCCTTGCCAGGGTTATCACTGGGGCTCTTGTCAGAGTAAGAATTATTATGTGTTCACAAACCTCTTTCTCATCAGTTTGCTGTTTGCTATTTTCTTAAGCATTCGTCCTAATTTAAAATTTGAGAAATTCTATAAAGTTGGAAGAAAATTGAGATAGTTGCCGCTATTAGTGGAGAAAAAATTCCAGTAATGTTTTGCATTTTTATGGTGCGCTTTCATTCTGTTGGTAAGAAAAGTGTTCTCTGAGTGAGGGTTAAATGCATTCTTGACACTTGATTCCCTCCCCTGCCTGCTGACTCACCATTTCATTGGCACACAGCCATGGTACAGTTGTGGAGAGTGTTTACCAAGTGCTTGAATCACAAATGGAGAGCTGTTGGATTTTCTCATACTTGAAATGGTTGGGAAAAGTTTTAGCCTTTCAAATCAGCCATATTGCAGCCTGTTCCTTTAGAGCTCAGTTTTAATCTTTGAATACATTTTTAGATGAAAAGCATGTATTTAAAAAGCATCATTTAGARGGAGACAGTGTCTTTGTGTTTTAACTAGTTAGAGCCATACATGGAGGATGAATCCTACCAGGTCTAATGTGCTTTGGGATATTCCTTTCCAACTGGCATCACATTAGCATCCAGGAAAATAAGTCTGCTACATCCTGCTACATGTAAATACATGAAAAAAAAAATTGCTGTTTTTTCTGGTCTGATGAAGGCAGGTGCTAGGGATGAGATGGGTGTTAAAAACACCAATCTGGGGCTTGCTCTCAGAAATAAAGGGAGGATTCTGGTCAAGCAATCACCAGCTCTGGACCCCACACTCCAAGCAGTGGGATGCTGCTCATCTCACCTTTGCCCTTGGAACAGGAGCATCCCTTGGCAGTGCAGCCAGCAGGAGTGTGGCCCGGCTCATTTTGAGTCTAATGGGCAAAAAGTAGACCTGAAGGGAATTGTTTGCCTGAGTCTGAGCCCCTGACAAAGTTGCTGCAGCTGCATGCAGAATAAGCAAGTGTGAGGTTAAAAGAATGCAGATCTTGAATAATGGGAAGAGTTTTATGTGAATTCCTGTATTCACTTAATGAAAGTGAATACCTCAGAGCCTGGTGGCAGCATACAGAGTAACAGGTGTCTAGAAGGACAGCAGTAGGAAATTGCTGATCTTTTTGGAGTAATAGATAGTGTAGTAGTTATTTACACAGACACATCAGAAACACATTTCTGGATGACTGTGAATAACTTATTTCTAGATGATAGTAATTAACTCAGTTCTAACAAGTCAAGATTGCTGCTTAGTGTTTAAATAATTTTTCATTCTAGAAACTCCAGTGTTAGATKCAGCTTTTTATTTCACAGCTTAGGAAGCAGCAACAGTTCAGGAGCCCACATTTCAATCATCACTCCTGGTTGCAAAGAGGATTTTCACTTTTCTCTTTACAGGTGTTCACCAATATGTTTCTGTCTATGACCAATGTATAAAATCAGTTTCACAGATGTTGTGTTACACAGTCATCCAGAATCCAAGTTGATAAATGTGACTGAAGAACTGAGGAAGGTTCAAGCACAGCAGGGCATGACTTTCTTTTAACAGGGCTCAGCAATAACATTGAAAATGTTGAAATRTGTACAAAATTTCTTACACACTGCTGTTAAATTTTGAACTAATGGAACCCTTCCTCCAATGCTAATTATGTATTTCTCATCAAAGCACATTATCATTTGAAGAGATGGCTACAAGCTATTCCTGTACGATGACCATGAAGGAGTTTGTTGTGTTATCTGTCAGCCACTGGGGTTTCTCTAGAAGCAAATGAAGTCAGGAGGAGGATYTCCATTTATGCTGGTGGCTTTTCACTTAGATCCATGGGGTTTGTTCAAGTACCAGCAGKGTCAGGAAGTGATAGGGAAAGGTGATAAAATTTAAAACAGAATTTTTAAAGTTAGTAAATCCAAAATGTTTTTTTCTCAAAATGAAAATTGCCTTCTTTCTCCCCTACTTTTCTTACTCTTGGCTGTTAAAAATGAAAATTACTGGATCAAACCAGACAGGTTTAATAATTGGAATTTAACCAAGTTCTTAACAGTTCTGTTTTTATTAAATATCTGTAATGAGCAAATTTTTAAAACCAAGGAAAGCRTATCATTAAAGCAAAGTGGTGCTAACACAGTTCAAACAGTTTGAATTCTAGAGGGGGCTGTTARGCTGGCTTTCTTAGTAATCTGAAACTCTCCATGCTATGACTAGAGATTGGTTTTGAGGYTAAGTCAGAGTTGTGAAGAGGTGCATTATGTTTGATTAAATTTTACTTCTGGGGAGGTTTTGTGACAAATAAGACATCCAAGGAGAGGCARATTCCAGAAGTTACTATGTCCAGAACCTCACCCTGACTTTTTCTTTCATGACCAAACCATCCCTAGTTCAACTTCTGACAACTGATTTGCTTTGAACCCCCCAGTGTTTAAAATTGTGTCTTGTTTTTTTTTTTCCCCCGTGCTTTCATTTGCTGTTCATTTCTTTCAGAACCTCTCCTTGTTCTTGCCATATGCAATATTGTTTCTCTTTTTTCATAATGAGAAGTGGCACCTCTAAGTGTATGTAGAGCTCTGACCTGTTTTTATACCTTAATTAGGATTATTACCTTCCTGTTCTTTTATATATGCAATTACCTCTTTATATCTACTTAAGAGGTTCCTTTTCCATGTAATTTGTATATTAATTTGCTGCAAGAAGGACTGACATTTGAAATGGCTTTGAACTCCCCAAATATTTGGATGGGGTTTTTAATTTTAAAGAACTTTTGCTTTCTTTGAAAAATGAGTTATTTAAAATAGAATTCACATGTTGACAATCTATGTTAATACCCAAACTTTCCAGTAAATCTGTTAGACAGTAATGGTGTCACACACTGTTCATCATGTGCACACTGCTCACAGTCCAGTAGAAACTACAATAAGTTAATTCCTGACAAGAGTCACTGTAATAAATAATTGGATTTGTTGATAGTGAWGCAAGACTAAATTGCTCAATCCTCTGCTCCAAATAGCTGCCCATGGTTTTTACTAACAGTGTCTGTCAGTTTAAAGCCAACCAATMTAATTTCTAGAACATAATTGTTTCCTTTGAGTGAAGTGTAGGTCATTTTTTCAGACCTTGTTGTATAGCTGGGTTGGCTAACCCTGGCTCTCTGTAAAAATATCYTTCCTTTTCTGCCCCGGGCAGAAGTAATTTACAGTTACTCTTCTAATCATGGGAGATACATGATTGGAAACAGCATTTGTGGATGATATGGACAAAGGATCCCCTGGTACATAAGAGCCCCTGGCAGGAATRTTCTGGAACCATGCAGAGGGACTGCAGGCTGATCCACCTTCTCCWGCACCAGGCTGTGTCTGGGCTAAATATTGGCCCCTCTGGCCACCACTTCAAAATCAAATTCCCTCATGTGCAGCTGAAATCCTGCATGGAGCTGCTGGTTCTGGGCAGGAATGCTTTAGGTGATGTGCAAATATCAAATAGTGGAAGTGAGAACAATGGYRAAGGTGTCCTAAAAGTGCTTTTGGGAGACTGTTCTTGGTRTTTTYATTTTATTTTATTTTTATTTGATYAAGGAATGGTAAATGAAATGGATCATAATTGGTTTCAGAGAGTTCTTAYTGCAGTGTGTCTTAGCGGCCTGGGTTTTGCCACTTGGAAAAAGAATTTTTTTGAAAAGCCTGCTGTGTGCCTGGTCTCTTTGGAAAAGCAGGAGCCCATGAACAGCATTATCAAATATAATAGCTACCACATATCACATTCATTCTGATTAYGTAAAACTGAAAATCACTGCATTGAAGTGAAGTTTCAATGTTTTTATTCAAAGCAGCTTCTCACAATGTATAAATACTGCATATTAACACACATGAAAAATACAACTTCTAAGGCACCCAGAAATGTGTCCATACACTAGTTACAGGACCATCAACAAATAAATTGTGTACAATTTGATCTAGACAGTCAATATTTGATATATCAGAAGATACAAGTCCCTCAGTACTGTACCAGTTTCAGAAAATATTTACAACACTGTGATATAGGGGTGCCTGTACCCTTATAATATTATAATATGTACTCATTGTTACAAATATTAGAAACTGTTTTAGTCTGTTCCATGGCATTCTGAYAAAATAACTTAAGGGCCTAATTTGCAAAGTTCTACAATTAACTATTTGTGCAAGTTCTGAAAATAAATTTACATTGACATAACTTGTGAATTTTTGGTTCTTTGCTTCATCTCAGAGGTTTGGTAATAAGCCTTACCAATAGACATGCCATCCCAGCTGAACATCACTCCTTTCCCAATAACTCAGTGGATACATCTTTCCCCCTTCCACCTTACATGGATGAGAACGCAGTGTTTGAAGCAGAAAGAAACTATCTGATCTTCGGTACAAATGTCAAACTAGTTCACTGGCAAAGGAACTAATGCTTTGTTAGAAGAATGCAAYTCTTTGGTCCTTTGTTTTTATGGAAGGCATAATATTTTTATTCACTAAAAATCGAAATCCTGTCTGTGAGCAAGCAAGCTAGTGAATGACTTTCAGTGTAGTATTTAAAATAGCAGTAAAGAGATTTAATATGGCTTAAAACATACGGTTAATTGGGCAGACACAGCTAACACATCGAGGATACMGAGTACCCAAATGTACTATGATAAGATTGTCTATAAGTCTCTTATGTAAACTTCTTTAGTGTTGCCTAAAGAGTGCTGGCTTTAGCCAGATTTGACTTTTATAGACCCAGCCACACAAAGCCTGAGATTAAACTACCATGGTTGGGAGCACAAATGCACAGTTTATATATAACAAAGCCCATGCTGACAAGTCTACCTATGTTGTTCAAAAGAAACAACCCGTATTATCCTTTTCACAAGAAAAACTTAAGGCCCTGTACTCTGATTTGCTAACTTTCTTACAGCAATTATTTGGGGAAGTCCTTAGTGCTACATAAGCAATTATGCAGCTTTAAAGATTTCTTGTACCTAATGGTAAGGCTTATTCACAAATGCAATACATTTATAAATTATATTTAAAACTGTAAAGGCTGGCAAAATAATTAAAAAACCCAAAACCAAAAATAAAACAAACCCCAACCAAAATTGTCAGTTCATCCCTAACATTAAAAGAGCATTTCATTCTAATGAAAAACTATTGGCACAAAACCATTATATTATAGATTAAAAGAACAGTTCATAGTAGTGAAAAAGATTGCCTAAAACGCATACCCTAACCTACCACAGAAATATAAAAGTTTATATTTTGAAAATATATACTGTATTAAAGTTTGTAAGCTTATTTATTTAACAGAAATGTACTGAAATAGTAAACTAAGCAACACTTATCTACAGCAAAAATATACATGCAGGACAACACAAAATAAATTGCTTACCTTTAATATCTACAAATGCAAAACTGTAGATTTTTAAAGATTGTACAAAACAATTTACACAAGAATAAAATAACATACTTAAACAACAAATTGCATTTTTAATCTTAAATACTGTGAATATTAGTAAAGGTACCCAGACTAATATGTACAGTACATCTAGATATCTGAATACCTAGTAAGGATAGAAACACAAGAGAAAATTCATATTCTGATATTTAAATACTGGAAAAGAAGCTTTCAACATTGTTACTACTCTTTTCTGAAGGGAAAATAGATTCCATGAAAACTAGATTGTA
The DNA here is from genome assembly GCF_030028575.1 of Malurus melanocephalus. Lineage (NCBI taxonomy): Eukaryota > Metazoa > Chordata > Aves > Passeriformes > Maluridae > Malurus > Malurus melanocephalus. The sequence goes on from NW_026623405.1 coordinate 693,803, forward strand.
ACTGTATAGATATGAATAATTAAAAATGTTAACTATGGTTAGCGCTTGCTTTAATGGAAAAATAATTATAGAAAATGTATTTCAACCATTCCTTTGTCATAAAAAATGCTAAGATACAGATATCTGAAAATTCAGATGAAATGGTGTAGTTTAAAAGATCCAACAACATAAGAGTCTTCTCTGTTTGCAAATCTCATTCGGAACGCATTCCTTCACATTGCTGAGCAATCTTGCTATATTTATCTACAAAAACTAAGCATAGTAGTGAAATAAACTTCCTAATATCTTATTAACACATGACTAGGAGTTATGGCTCTCTGGATGGGAATAAAGGAAATTGAGGAATCGTGGTACTTTCCATTGCCTTTTTTTTTCTTTTTTCTGAAGGTGTGAGTGGTTTTCACTTGGGGGATCCCTCTTTTTYCAGGTGACTCCATGTGCACCTGCCAGGCTGGGGGCCTGGGGCCTTGATCCAACACACCCTGCAGCAYTGCTGGCAGGTTGTGGACAAAAGCAAGGATTGCTATAAAACAAGTGGTGCATCCATCGCTTCAAATAGTTACTGAAAGAGTTGTCTTTCAGTTATTTTAAAATAAGCTAATGATTTCTATAAGTTTCTTTGAAAAAACATTTTATTCAGGCTAATTAGAAACCAGATTCTGTCTTTTACATGGAGAATTTCCATGAGAACTTCTGAATTTAGGGTAATGATTTCCTTAAAATTCAGTGGTACAATTAGGACATAAAAACAGCACTTSTAATTATTTGCGGAAAAAGAAATGTGTTGAAGGCTACTGTTTACTGTAATCACCTGTTCGTTAACTTTACAAAGGCTTTGTTGAAACTCTTTATGGAAATACTAAGAGGGAGAAAGCTGAGCAGCCTCATTTGCAGAGGTTTAAACCATAATAAGTCACTGAGCTCAAGGATGGAGAGCAAGTGCACAAATTACAAAGCAAACAAATGTGCAAAGCTTCTGCTTCAAGAGGTTTCAATTTGGGCACACTATAATGGCAGGTGAAGTCTCAGAGCACGCTCCTGTCATTTCCACATGAGCTGCCCATAGCAGGAAAGGACTGAGAGAAGATCCAGTGTTCAGAAGTCAGTCCGTGTCACTGGACAGTACTGGGGTCACATTCGGAAAGAGCAGATTGGATTTTCCTTCTTTATTGGGGACTGCTTTTATGGATAGCCATAAGTTCTTGTAACAGGTGGTGGGGTGGCCAGATGTGGAGAGCTGGGAAAAGCAACACAAAACCTCTGCCTCCACTTAGTTCAATGCCTAGCACCTTGTATAAACTGCTGGCCCACACCCAAAGGCCTCCAGAGCAGAAATTATCTCACACCTGAGGAATCAGGCAACTAGACTAAGGCTCATAAGGATTTGCTTTTAGACTTCAGACCAAAAGGGGTGTTTAAACCTGAAAAACAGTACGATGCCACGGAACGGCACCATTCACCCTGTTACTGATATCCGGCTAACAGGAATATAGTAAACTTAAATAAAGCATCTGGTTGGCGAGCCCTTCAGTGCTCCTCAAGAAGGCAGAAAGTGGAGAGAGACTTAAGGGGGACTCACTCTGTCAGAATCCACTTTTTTCTCTTAACCCTGGCAAATGAATCTGTTTCATACTTTTTTTTTTTTTGTACAATTTTACACATAGAGGAGCATGCACGTGGCTGTTTAATTTACTGCCCACAACATTCTGTGGGTTTTCTATATATTCTTTATTTTTCTACTCAGTTTGCTGCTAAAAATGTGTTTGCATTCTCATGTGATGCCATTAATTCAGTCAAGGGAAATATGAAAATAAGATCTGTGATCAATAAACAGCTGAATATGAACACAAAATAAATAAGTTAAATAAATTTCAACAAAGAAAAAAAAATCTAGTAGTTTTTGTAAACTAACTTTACATATTATACATATAAATTATCAGATTTTTCCATTAAACTGTTAGAACTTAGAAAAAAATAATTAACATATTTCCAACGTATGATTTTTGGGTCTACGAAAGGTTCTGCTGACCCGGATTTTAGACTGAGCCTTCTGTGTCAGCCCAGATGTGCTGCAACAGCAAGAATAAGTTAAGAAGGACAGACAAAATAAACTCTTACAGGTGGGTGAGCCTTGCTGGGTCTCAGTGGTGCTTCTCAGCACATGGAATGTAGAGTTGGATGTGGATGAGCAATGTGAAAGATGCAGCCTCTGCACAGGTTACGTGCACTGAACGCCTGCCCACGWCTTGGTTACACAAAATCAAACCAGCTACAAGTGGCTGTGCAGGAAATCCACACAGCCACAGGCATTGGGATCACTGTCACTAATTCCTCACTGATGCATTGCCTCTGCTTCTCAAACACGGTCATGTCTGACTCTGGTCACAACTGGAGAGATTTCTCTTTAAGTTAGGCCAAGACATCAGACTTCATAAATTTTGTCTTGCAAGTAGCTGAATAGTGAATCCAGTCCTTTGGAAGAGCTCCACAGCTGTTTTAACATCTGACATTCTTTCTCGTTCACATCTTCAAGTCCGGATTTCAGGAAGCTCCGCACGAGACATTTGGACTCTTCCAATACCTAAAGCCAAAATATGATTCAGTATTTTATTTTGAATCTGAAAAGATTACTATGCATAATGGCGTGACCAGCATTTTTAGACTACTGACACTGTTTTACAGTCTAAATAACTCCTTTGGGCACAGAAATTGCATTTGATTTATAGCCACAACTGCATTTGCTGATAGTCAGCATCTTTAAGAATTGAGGTTGATGGGTTAGTGCCAAGTTTTTAAAAGAATGAGGGATTCTGAAGTACCTTAGTTTATTGAAAGTCTGCYATGAGCACAAGAAGGAGCTGAACTCCCTCACACTGAAATGAAAATGTGTGAGGGACAATATACTGGCTACCTGTTTTCTGGAAGGTGGCCTTTAAGGTTAGACATGGAATCCCAAATGTGGATCATCTTTAACAATTTTCCCTCATGTATTTTTTTCTTTATCAAAACAGAAATTAACAGGAAAAGGTCTTTAYTGCAGGTCCCTTTTTAAAGTCTATTTATTTACATTTTTATAGAAGTGAAATATTTTATAAAAGAACAATGCTGTGCAAAACAAGCAYCCTGTGACTGTGTTCTGGAGTCAGATTTACTTAGCAGATACAACAAATAACCACAGATTTTTGCAATAGAAAGCCCAATCTCAAACCCTTAGTAATTGTAGCAAGTTCTGAAAGACACAAATTGCAGGTGTATGGTTGCTCCCATAGTTCAGCTCATTTTTCCCGACCCATTTCTAGGCACATTAGATTGATTCCTTTAAAATTTCTTCTGAAATCAACACCAGTATAAGCTTATAAAACAAACACATTAATAATTTGTACATTAGTGATTTTCTGAGGAAACATTACTGTTTCTTCTGAGGAGGAGATTTAATATAACWAATACAGTGTTCTGGGGAAAGAGGGGTGCATTCTCTTCAGTCAGCTTTGWCAACACCTTCATGTTAAGCCCAGTTCCTACCTGTTGTACGTTTCCACACTGCCATTACAAAATAGTATTTGTCTTTAACTCAAGTAGATGGTGTTAATAGCAAATCAAGGGGCCTGTGTATTTTTTGTTGTCTGTTTGTGAATATGTCTTTGAAAGATTAAACTCTTTGTCCACAAGTCAGCACCCATCTTCCTAAGGGATCTCGAGAAAATTTCATTGACAGCCARTAACAGTGAAAGAAGGAAGAATTCACAATAAGGCTCAGAAGTTTTGCCAACTCAAATAATACACATAATATCAGCATCATCAAATAAAATTCTGCTACATATCTAGAGAGTTTCCTTCCCAATGTCTTCTGTGAGATCTAATCTACACTTCGTTTAATTAAAAATCTCTTGTGTCTCTACCTTCTTTTATAACAGATCTTTTAAATGAAACTGAGGGATGCTGAGACAGTTTCAGGCATAGGAAATATAGCAAGAAACCATAACAATTTTCACTTCAATTACTGCAGTTTTATTACAGCCAGTATCACATCCTTCACCGCATGTTTTTTAAACAAGGATGTGCCCAGAATAGGAGTATATCTGCCTGAAGGGAAAAAAAAACCTTAGGAATTAAAGATAGGAAAGGATTTTCTTTCAACTTTTGTGTACACAAATGGAAAGTTATAATACTCTGTGACCAGACTGTGTTCAAATGCCTCTTGTCTGGATCTCACCTCTCCTTCACAGCAGAGCTTAGCTGGCACTATCCTACCCTTCTGGGGTGCTGTGCTGAACATTTTGCAGCAGCAGGAACTGTGCAGGTGCAGAAAAAAGAGCCAGACTCAGCTGAAATATGGTAGGCCAGGACAAAGTGAAAGGCAAATCTGTTTTCTTAAGGGGCTGCAGAGGTTTCCCAGTACAGTTGTATAGTTTCACACTSTTACACCTTCATGAAGGAAACTGTACTAAAATCCCCTTTCAAAATCTGGGGCAAGGAGGTGCCACTCAWATTGAATAAATGCAAAGRTGGGGACAGGAAATAACCCACCCARTCCCTGAAAAATGAGAAACCCTATAAGCTCACTGATCTCCTTCCAGGTTTTCTGATGTCAGCCTTCTTTCACAGGTATGGTTGTGGAAGTGAGGGCCCACATGTGATAAGCCTTGCGAGTACACCTTACTGCTGTGAAATGTCATTTAATGAAGGAGTTTGATTCTTACCACTGCACTRCAGGATGCCATTTCTTTCACTCGTAGCATCACTTCTTGGCTAAATGTTGTTGGCCAAAATACTTGTGACACCAGTCCTCTGCTGCAGGCTTCCTGTGCTGTCAGCTTTCTCCCACAGAACAACATTTCATTTGCCTGTGAAACCAAAAGATTCTGGTAATCTTGGGTTATCATTCCCTGAAAATTTTCCTCATACTTCCCTGCTATTTTTACGATTAAATTACAAATGTTCTTCTGTATCTTTCCATACTGCAAAATACTTTAAAAGGAGTTTCAGTAGCTATTTAAGGATTGTGCAGGTGGCCAGAGCACAGCATGGGTTTCATTTAAGAGAAATGTGCTGGCATGCATGGTGAATCTGTATTGCTGATCTTACAAGAGTAACTGTCAGTGATACTGTGTYGAGAGTCATGGATCCCAGTAGGAAATGTTTGTGGGGCACATTCTGTTTTATTATACTGGTAAAAGACCATTCCAGTCTTACTGGAATCATTGTGGATTATCTTTGAAGATCAGAGAGCTCTATCTGGCTGTGTTACTGCCCACTCCTAACACAACGCAGACAGCTACTCTGCAAGGTTATTCTGTTAATGTATGTCTTCACTTTTCTACCATGACATTGACAATCTTTGCTTTTTCAACCTGTGTCTAATCTTTTTTGTGTACAGCAGGTGTTATATATTGAATTCTGAGGTTCTTTTGTATAAGACATTCATAGTGGTTAGATGAACCTTACGGAGATTTCATTGCCATTAAAAACAATTAAGAAAATTGTTTATTTTTTAAAGAGAGAAAGAAGAACAGGAGTTTATGAAAGGCTCTTCAGTAATTTGAGGTGGAAAACCTTACCAGTGCAACACCCAGAATTTGTGGGAATGTGTATGATGAGCAGCCAGCTGGAGTGAGTCGGATTGTTGCATATGGTGTCTGAAACCAAGCCTTCTCACTTGCCCAAACGATATCACAGAGTGGTAAAATAGAAGCTCCTAACCCCAGAGCAGGGCCGTTGATAGCAACCACAATTGGCTTCTTAAACTGAATAAAAGCTTTTACAAAATCCCTAAAATAAAAAATAAAAGAAAGATCTTGAATACAGAAGTAACACCTAAAAAAATACCCAACTTTAAAGTACTTAATCTGAAAACAAATTAGAACCACAGAACACAATAAATGCTCAGTTTTATGAAGTCAGAACTGCAAGATACTTTCTAGTTTGCACATGGAAGAGTTTATTTATTTTTAGTTATTTAATTTTTCTGAGTACCTGGGATGTTGCATAGTTTTGTGTATGTTGTATATGACCTGATTAAGTGGATTGCACTGACTGTTGTACTTTTTGCAGAAAGGTTTGGTTTGGTTTAGTTTTACTTGTGGACCAGTAGCTCATGAGTTTGTACATGTGGCACTTCGTGGTTTGCTCCACAGTGGCTGGGATGGACCTGGTTTAGCCACTGATGAGATATTATAGTGTGAAAGACAGGACACTCATGTGTGGATTGCTGAATATTTATTTTTTTTCAGAAAGTTCTCTAAAGATGCTGTGTCAAAAGTTACTCCAAGTCCCATTGGTGGATTGGGAGATTGTCAATATTTATGGCACACCAGCAGAAAGAACAAGACGTGCAAAGTAAAGTGAGAGAGAGAGAAATGTTTGAACAGGATGAGTGAACTGTTGGGTCTTCATTGAAAAAGTCTTCAGCAAAGCCACCACTAAGCAGATGCCCTTGCCTGACTACCCCAGTAAAATGTGATAAGAAATAACAGGGAAGTTAAATGTCACCGGATTCATCTGGATGAATAAACTAGAATATGTTAAATTCTGTGCAATGAGGAGATCTATTAAATAAGTTACCTACCAGCAACTGTGGAAAGACATGTGTCGAATGGAACAGCCTTTACACCAAYTAGGAAAAAGCAAGAGTGTAATTGTGGGCAAATCATGGGCTCCAGCAGCTCAATGCACAGCAGGTATATGGAGGCAAACGAGATGCTCAGTTACTTTAGAAAAAAGACATGGATAAATCAAATTCCAAGCAAAAGGGGAGATTCTGTCCCTGCACTGGGTATTTATTAGATCCAGAGTGCATCTTTGCTGACAGATTTTAGGAAAGAACATTTTGTCAAATGTGTGCTTTGATGAGTTGCTGCTCTCCCACTGGGGTCAAAAGGATCCAGGCCTCTGAACCTGAGCACAGGTGGCCYTGCAGGTTAGAGAGCCCATGTGGCAAGTGGGCTGAAGTGCAGGGGCACTGACTGCATTTTAAATGAGGACAAAGAGACTGAGATGACCAAGCATTAAATTTTCAATTAATACAGTCTGGTTTTCAAGCCCTCTTAGTAAGGAGTTAATTTTTGACTGTGGGAAAATAGAGAATTGATGCAGCTCTGTTCACAGAAAATAAAKCAGGAGATCACTGTCAAGACAAAGAGAGTGAAATAAGGAACATTGGTTTTGTCTGTTCAAGATCATTTCTATCKAGAGAAGAGCAGGGTTAAGAAGAGTTGTGATTAATTTTTGCAGAAACAATGCTGTTCCCTTATCTCATTATTTCTTTGGTTGTTTATGACTGAATAGTGACTGTGGACTACTGCACCTCATTAATTCTAGAATTCTGAGAACCTCATAAGCCTTCCAGGACTACAGCTGGGAACAGAGATGGGATGAATGATAGGTGAAAAGAAAGCAAWGTAAGGATAAATGGTGGCAGTAAATCTGACGACCATGTGGAGACAGATAGAAACAGTACTGTGGAGAAAAGCAGGAATCATGGTGATAAACGGGACTGGAAGTGAMTGTGGAAAAGCAATTAGGGATGTGGAGAGGAAACAGATAATGGGGAGGAAGAACAAAGCAGAACCCATTAATGGAGGGGAAGGGTTGAAGGAAGCCTTCATATGAGTGAGCAAGGAAGGGAGGACCTGGAGATGGGGAGAGAGTGGGACATTACATTGAGAAGGCACAATGAGCCTCTGTCAAGAGTGAAGAATGGGGAGCACAGGGGATGGTAAAAGGGGGATGGAGTGGAAGGCTACAGTATTGGGAGATTATGAGGGGACCAAATGCCTGCCTTTGGTTTCCAGAAGCTGCAGTGACCAGCACTCTAATTATCTTTGTTTTTGTTTGATGTCTTGTTTCCAGTGGGTCATTTCTGTACCCTGAACCCTGGCAAGTTTCCAGATCTCCAAACCATAAGGTCACACATGGAGTTTCTGGGCTATGAGGTACTTGTTTCAATTCAAAGCAGTCTTCGAAAAGGATTTCTGATTGTAGGTCTTGTTGCACAGAAGATCCAGATGTTCCAACAAAGGAAAAAGTGTCTGCAGAAAGCTTCTGGTTTTGCTTGAGTATATTTGGGAAGCTGACCTTCGAATACACGCTGGGATACTCAGACAATTCTGCGCCGTTTCAGGCTCTTGGTGCTCGTCAGGGTTTGTTAGTACCTCCAGGGCTGTAAGTAAATTTGCCCTTATCTGTTTTCTTCTGAGCACACCCAGAATGTTGTGGCTCAGGCCACACAATGCAGCTCAGCTGACGGTGTGAGCCCAGTGCTGGGAATGCCTTCCAGCGAGTCTGTGGATCCCAGGGCTCTGCAGGCCACACTGTGCAGCCTGTCTGCCTTTTCCCCACTCCAGGA
>NW_026623405.1:702697-800281 GCF_030028575.1 Malurus melanocephalus
TTCATTACAAACGCCGCCGGCGTGGCTGAGGACACGGCACCAATGAATAAATGAACCATTCATGGCAGAGGAGACGTGGTGGGGACTGAAACTTCAGCTGGAGCTTGTGACTGGTATATGAGAGCCACGCTCTGGAAAGTGGAAACACATGGTAACCAAGATTTCAATTTCATTTTGATAGAAGTCTAASTTGATGTAAAGCAGTGGAGGCAGAGATCCGTGGATGTGTTTTAGGACATCCAAACCACTGAAAAAGCAATGGACATTCTTTTCTTCTCTTATTACAGTGTATTTTCCATGAGTTGAGTCCTTTGTTCACAGRAGCACAGAGAGTGCTAAATGGAAAACGTAGGGTATTGTTTCCAGAAGTACAATAAAAAAATCTATTTTCAGTGGGCCTGAAGCCGACATTCTTGACAAGGAGCAGWACATTGTACCAGTATTTCAAGAGTGTTGTCTGAGTCCAAGGGTGAAAAAACTGACTATCAGTCTGGTTTATACTCATTTAAATGTTAAATTGATAAGTATACCTGTATATTAGATATGTGCAAGTAAATGTAAACATATATAACAATACCTATCTGCACAATTTTTACAAGAATAATATTAAATTTGCATCTTTTGGTGGACTGTAAGTGTGCCTGTTTTCAGACAAGAGTAGTGATTTTCTTCCCTCACTTTTTTTATTTTGGTTCCACATTGTTACAAAACTCTCACATTTATAATATAAAATTAGAATGTGTCCTTCAAAGGGTTTCTCTTTTAAAAAGTATCACCTATGGTATGTGAGCATAGTTAGGGTCTTATAAACAGATTGTAACTTACTACATTTAAGAAGTGTGTTTTAAATTCTTTCAAAATAATTGCTACTTTGAGAAATTCTAATTTGAGAAATTCAAAAGTTTTAAACCAAGAATCCAAACTGATCTGCAGTAGTTGTAGCCAAGAAAATTGGTGGTTAGTATATATTTTGTAATAACTAAACCTGATCTTATTTTATACTAATAAATCCCAAGTAGAGATTTGTTGTTATAAAAAAAAAATCAATATTCCTTCATAGAATTGTTGCATAAAGTTTTAAAGCTCTCAGAAGAATTATATTTATTTGTCGGAAATGGGGGAGGAAAAAAACGGGACCAAATCCTCTCCTGATACAGACTGGGGAAATACCATTGGTTTTAGTGGAATAATGTTGATTTATACTGGAAAATCTACCTKGTGGATAATGGAATATTTGGTGATGTGTTGTGCAGATTGATTTGCAGACTGCATGTCATAAACCCTGGAATTCTATTAAGGTGATGTGATACGTATATATATGTATATATAAAAGGAAAGTCACATTTTAGTTACAAAAATAAAACTACATTTACATATATATTAAGTAATTCAAATTYAAGAAGAAGAGTGGAGACCCTTCTAGTAAGGTTCTGAAATACAGTGGCAGACTGCTAWTTCAACAGAATATGAGTAAGCTGTGGATTCCCATTTGGATTGAAATTCATTAAAATGATGAACATTAAAACAAGTAAAAGATCTGCCTTTCAGGAACCACTTTAGAACATGAAGCAATACTGAATTTGGAAAAACAACGGAGTTGTATTTGAATTTGGAGGAATGATTTGAAATATTAAATACAGAGAACTGGAATAAAATAAATCCCTATGGATATTAGCACTGGAATAAATGTGCTTGCTTTTCTAATACAGAAAGGTCCAAGTTTATTTTTACTAAACAAATTTGCAGGACTATAATTCGAATGCAATCAACATTTAAATATACAACAYTTTTGGACCTGATAAATATCTTTATAATCACACACTGCATTTCATAATTTAGAGATCATAGGTAAGCTTGGGTCACCTTATAGCTTCTGCAATCCTAGTGCTTTCCTTTCTTCTGTCATTGGATAACCTGCCAATTAAATATGAGTAATCTAGGCCACTACAGAATACACTTCCCACTGCGCTGAGAAGTAAGAGTTTACTGTCATCAGCTGATGCATTGCACAATGCTCTCCGAACTTCCTTCATGATCTGTGGATAAAGAAAAGTAAACAATTCGACATGCATGCCGTGGCAATATCATTTCCCTACTTTTACAAACCTTATTGATTTTGAGAGACTTAATTTTTGGGCACTATTAATACATCAATTGTATATAATTTTAATATACTTCGAATTATAACACTGAGAGTTTGCAAAATATTTTCTACTTGGCAGTGCTTTGTTGATTTTTTACTAACTCAAAGAGGTTTTAGGACTTGGCTGTTCTTTGTTGTATGGGAAATTCTACCCAGCTTATGCTAATTGATTGCAATTTAAAATTTCCAATAGCACGTTTTTATTTTTGTTGTGTACATTCAGTGTACATCACTGTATCCTGGGGAACATGTTTATCACAGCAAAAGCCTATTATTAACCTCAACAGCTTGTAAGCAAAATCTGTAAACCCCAGTTTTCAATTCTTCAACTACTTTGGTTCATATGATTTAACCAGAGCAAAGCAGGACAAGATGACATCATAAACATCAACACGACAAACATATTATTCCTTTTTCTGTAGTCAGTGATATTTTTATAGTTTACAAAAGTTAAAGCAAAAAAGTCCCTTGAAAAAGAGACATTTTGAYTCTGTTTTACAACTGGATCAAGCTATTAATTGCACCATAAATCAAACCTAATCAAAATCTGTATAKAACTGAGCTGCTGGTATTGTAGGAAAATGGCCTTTCACCGGAGCAGAGAATTGTTTTCTAATGATTTTTGAAAGGAAATATTATTTCATAAACATATGATGGGTAACTTCTTGTTTGGTCACAACTGAATGTGGTTTGTGAGCTGTAACTCATTTCAGCCCCCTCTTCTCTGTAGTGATTGCTCCTCACTGCAAGGGCCACGATTTCATCTACTGTGACACCTCCTATCCTTAATCATACCCATGAGTCCAAGTATTTCCTATGGACAGGGTCCTGCTGACTYAAATTTTTCTCTTTTGCACTGAAAGATTTGCTGTTGGTGTAAATTTAGGTAAGAGAGAACTAAATGAAACTGGGGATTTAAATAGAGTTTCCACATGAGAGAAACCCAAGATTTTTAGCCTGTGATTATTTCTGTTCACTACTTTCTGTTTCCAAAACTTCTTTAGATCCCTGAAGTGTCTTGTTTAAGAAATGTCCCCAAACACTGAAGTTTTGTTGATGCCACCTGAGGTTGCCTTTTAACAGAAATCCTGTGGATTTGCTGCTTGCTCTATGGGTTTGTTTAAAAGTGAGAATCACTGGCTGGGACTGGGCATGAGAGAGCAGGTGGTGAACTTTTAGATGCTTCACTTCTGCAAGAGCACTTCAGAACACATGTAATACTAAGTGTGTGACAGTGGGTGGAAGTGAAGTAATTAAAAGCTGAAGAATTTGGAAGTGTATTTGAAATTCTTATGCAGGTACAAAAATGTCATCAGCAATTTTAGGAGCACTGTTTATTCTGAGAGTCTCASAGGCTGTCTCAGACCTCAGCTGGAAGAAACACAGCAACACTGCACATATAATGGGGAAACAAAGGGGAAAAGCCTCAAAAAACACTGTTCAGTGCTGAAAGAGAAACTTAAGAATGTGGTAGATATTAAAATTTAAAAGTATATGTGTTTTGATTTTCCTAGTTCCACATGARTGCAATGTTGTCCTCTTAATTCACYTGAARAGATCTCACAATCTGCTCTTTCTTAGGGCGAATGTATAAATAATATCAGGGAATAGCAGTTAAACATTTTTCTGTCCAGTGAGGAATGTTGGACTAAATACTATGATACTCCATTCTGCAAGTTTTTTTATTATTCCCCTTCCTCTGGTGGTATTTGCCTATGTGCCACCTCTTTGCTGTTACCAGTGCTTTCCTTCCTTCCCACACATCATTACTGTTACAAACCTGCCTCTTTTTTATCTCACCCCTCACTGATCTGGATGACTAAAGCCAGCTAAAARCCATCCAAATTTTTGAGCAGAGGTTACACTTCTTGTAGGAAAAAACAGTGTTCTGTCATCACTGCTTTTCAGTGTTCTGGAGAGGATGACATTGAAAGTCTGTTATTAGGATCAGTTTCTCAGATATGGTTAAAAGTGGGAAGGATTTGCTTAATATTTTTGAGCAGAAGGGRAAATTTAGTTCCCCTGCTCCACTARTTYCTACCAAAAGAAACCARGAAACCATTAYRTATYAGCATTTTCAGGCTCCAARATGTGTATTTTTTTCTAAACAGCTCAAAGTTTATCATTAATTTATCATCCAAAGGTGCTTGGAGGCTCACTGGAATCCAGCAMTGCCAGCCAAGCCCATTCTCACTCCTGTGGTCTATGCCATGGTTCCTTTGCTGGTGCAGTCCAAAATTCCCTGAGTCCCCTTTTCACTSAGCCTGCTGCTGCTTCTGGGAGCCTTGGCTTTCCCATGGATTATCTGGGCATGGGCATTTCTCTACAGCTATTTACAGAAAAGCTATGAGCAAGAAAATAATGATAAAAGAGCTGGTCTGTCTGCAGGGTTGCAGACCTGTGTATTAAACTGCAGTACTGTAAAATAAATATAATTTTAGTTCAGAACTGCTCTCTGTTTCTAAGGACAAACTTCTGTTTGATGTGGTGGTGAATTCAGTTTTCAAATACAGAGATATAAACTGTCTTTAGTTATATTTCTTTGTCAGATTCCATATTTTTTTTCTTTCTTCCATAGTCCTTAAACCTTTCCCCATTTTGCTATAACTATGGCATTTGTCCAATTAAATTTTATTTTCTCTAGTGGACCAGATCTAATACTACTATTTCCAGATCTCCTTAGCAATATTCTCCAGATCCGTGCTTTTATTAATTAGCTTTTTAATGGCCTTCTGGGTAATTTTCAGTTGTGGGGACAGTATTTCTATTTGAATACATTTGCTGAAAATTTCTGATGAATTATTTACAGAACAGTATGGGCCAGTTATTTAGGTTATGATAATTGATTGGATTGTAAATTTAGACCAGGCCTAGTGCTTCACTAACTGTTTTATTGAAACCAAAATATATAATAAAATTATCACCTTCTCAGAAGTTGCTTATATTTTTAATCCTGTCAAGAAAATGATCTGGTTACATCTTGAACAGGACATCTTATATTGCAAAACAAACAAACTGGTTAAAAMCTTCATTAAACTTCTAAGAGCTTATTTTAATGCCTTTTGCTGGATGTAGGAAATTTCCAAAGGCATTTGGTGCCCTTTGCTTTCCATCATGCTTACAYTGGGAAAATCAAAGAGCTTGGAATTTATCACTGTAATTACACAAAGTATCTTGAACAGAAGCCTCTTGTTCACATAAACAGAARTACTAGTTAAAAAAGTTAACTTCTCTGAATCTCTGAGGACTCACTGTGGTATTCTTAAAGGTAATTATTCTGTAAATGTTACAGTAAACTCAAATTTTAAAGCCATTCTGTTGTTCTTAGAACCTCTTGCCCACTTGTGCCTTTTTACATAAATAAACTTTGTGTTACTGACTGTGCAAACGGACTCCGAGTCCTTTCTGTCCAGCACCTAAAAGACTTGGGAACCTCTAAAACTGCAGGCACAAATACTGGCCCAAACCACAATTTACTTTTGTGTGAGAGCAGAAACACAGAGAACAGTAATCTTGTACCTTCTTTTTTATTATTTCAAGTTAGGAAAAGTGAAGGCAAACCAGTGCTCCAAAATGCACCTGGCAGAACATTAAACCCTGTAATTCACATGGCCAGAAATYTGAAACCTGATTCTTGTGCATGAGAAGGTACTTGAGGTAGTTCTGTCACTCTTTGATGGAAACAAACCCAGGCTGTTTAGAGAATGTTTTGCTTTTAATTCAGGGGAATATTAACTCCTAGCTCTGTTAATAGTGTTAAATAAAAACAGCAGATGGGTCCATTTAGTCTGAAACAGAATTTGGATCCTTGAGATGTGCTGAGTTAAAACAGCAGCAGCATCACTGGAGAAAGAGCTTCAGAAGCAGCAAWAGTCCCACAAGAAGAAATGGAATTTATAATAATGAAATATTTCACAAATGCATTTAAAAAACAAATTTTAAACGTAGCAAGCCTAAACTACTGAAATAAGAACAAGCTGTGCTGTTTCATGACACTGTCTTGGAAGTTTTATAAGGTCTTGTAAAAAATAAGAAAGAATTTCTATAGTGCCCTGAACAATTTTGTAGAAAAAACTCAATTACTAAAGAGGCACTGAGCCAACTTCAATCAGTGCAAAGGCTGCTGGAAAGAGCATTGGCACATTTCATGCTAAAATCACCTGTACAAATAGGGTTACAAATAATATGGGATGAAGAGTCAGGTAGACTTCTTTCTTTTTTTTTTTCTTTTTTTATTTTGTATAAATAAGTTCTTTATTATTTTAATTCAATTAGCATAAACAATAGAGTCCAATGGTTGAACACAACTATTAAATTTCATCTGAAGATTCTGATAAAGCACAAAGGGAAGCASAGCTGCTGATGGGTGAGAGGAATTTTATATAAGCTTGAGTTTAAAAGTTTAAAATTATTGCAGTGCACACSTTTTTTTTCCTTAATGTAGATGGCYGGGTATAATCAGGCCACTATTYAACCACATTAAGTAGACCTGCTCTGAATAAATTATTCATTTGCTATTTGSCAAACATAATTTACTGAATGTCTAACAAAGCCTGAAGTTAGCATTTCTTTACACAAAATGAAGCATACTTTCTTCATTTTGTAGGAATTGTGTGTTTGTACTTTGCATTCACTGGGATAAAAGCATCAAAAYCGAAAATCCTCTAAACCTCCCTAAAACACTTTGTCAGTTTGTCTCACCTATGGGTGACAAACTGCAGGGACAAGTCATTCAACACTTTCCTCCTTTCAGTTCCTTGCGTTTTTGCTGTAATTGCCAGCAAGAAGTGAAATTGCCAATCCTGGAGGTGCTGGGTTTGTGTGTGAATGACCATGGGCAGCAGCCTGGACTGAGGCCAAAGAAGCCATTTCATGTTTACAGTCATGAGTCTTCCAAGGGCAAGAGCCTGCCAYTGCTTTTGGCCTGGATGAAGTTTAAACAGACAATCTCCATGTGGAGAACTCATTACCTGATTAATTCCTGACCATCCTGGTCAGCAAAGTGGTTTTCTAAAATGTATTTCCTGGTTTTCAAGTGAACTTCAATAAAGGCTCTAGAAATAGTCTACACTGGTGATGCAGGCAGAGGACTATTACATGYTTATCATTTATTCTTCTACAGAGGTGGGTTCCTGACATATTGAAAACTTTCAAAGGATGAAATGGATTGGTTTGGCAGATCCAAAGAGCCTGAATTAATCCCCTGTTTGGAACAGCACAGCCAGAAATGCAAAGGTATGTCTGTTCTGATGGAATGCAGTAAGTCCATGATTTCATATTTTTTCAGGCCCTTGAGCTCCTTCATTTAAATTACTTACAGTATCAATTAGTGGTAATTAAGACAGAGATGGATTTAATGCAATCTAATGCATCTTAAGGAATTAGTGTTGAAAGCAAGTGTTTGGTGTTCTGTGGTAATTACSAAGATAGTCCTTCTAAATATTAGTTTAAAAATGAGGAGTGATAAATGAGGAGTATATAAATAATATTAGTTTAAATGAGGAGTGATATGTACCACCCATTTTAGCCATTTAATATCACTCAATGTATTAACTGCCCACATGTATGTGTGCATTTGGGAAGGGGACTCAAATTGAGGACCCATCATACCTGCCAGTTGTAGGTAATTAACTTCAAAGTTACTCATTTTCTTACTGAATRAAAAGATTCCTCAAAGCTACTATCTACTCTTCCCTCAGGTGGTGCTCAAACTGGTATTTCATACACTCTGATCTTGAAGGTGCTGTGTAGGATGGAGCTGTGCTGGAGTGTCTGGAGGCAGAAAAAGCTCCTCAGCCCTTCCAGTGATCCATGGGMTAGTACAACCTGCAAGTCTGAGGCTACCCTTGCGTGCATAATGTTTGGAATAAGGGAATTCATTTCTATCTTTTATATGTTGTATGACTTTCTGCAATTCAGCTGAGGATAGAGCCCCTAATTGGTTAAGATTTCATAAATAAGGATTCGTACAATGGCTCAGAGAAAAAGTAATTAGGGATCAACATAGAATTTAGAATGGCTCAGGATATAGACTGAAATTCTCTATATGCAATGGGAGCACTATTTAAATTAGTAAAAGGAAGGAGACCAGATTTCTCCTAAGGATAGTAAGTATCAGTAACTTCAACATGTGAAAAGCTGCTTCACACAACTCCATGCTGGAAATACTGATTCTGCCATTCCTTTCTTTACTAATTTTTGTTTTCTGACATGTGAATTAAAATTTAATTTCCATTGCATTCTTTTTGATACGAATCCCAAGTGTGAAAAAGTTAGATATGTCTGTACTCCAGATTTATTTTCTAAGATCATCAATTAGAAAAAAACACATAAAATCAAATTAAAGTGCAGTATTTACAAGATAACCTGCACATTAGGATGGCTTTCTTTGGTTTTTAGGGCTAAATACTTACCTCTGGGGTSAGTGCATTGTTCTCTGAAGTCTGACTTGACAGCAAAATATGTGTGAAACCATCTTCTTTCCGGACTACAATGTCCCTGAAGCGGCAGTTACTTTCATTTTGTCGCACGCTGTATCTCAGTCTCTTATCGAAGACATAATCTTTCTCTCCATCAAGTTTCCTTTTCACAGTGCTGTGTAGATTCAAGCTTCCATTGGCCAGGGAAGAGCCTGGCAGATGAAAAGAATCGAAACATAATTACYTCTATACCATCAAAGAAATGGAGTGATACTCTCTTTTAGCTTCAACAAAAATAAATAAATATAAAATGATACTATAAAATAAATAAAAAAATGTGCCTGGCTAGTCAAATGTGGCCTCAAGCCATTGTTCTAATTCTGTACTYCAACGTGCAGAACTTTTTGTTCTCTGATCAGACAACCTCTAGACCCAATGAACTGATGCCATTTTGGAGAGTATCCAGCAGCAGGGAAAAAAGAGAACTATGAGAAGAAAGATATGATTCCTCCTTAAAAACAAGTGAGAATAATAATRAGCCAGTTTTTAAAGACAGTTTATTCTGACTTACACTGTGTATGAACTGCTGAAACCATTCCTTTGCTGATGTTTGCAGTGTTTCTGTAATAGGCAATAGATGATGATTGGTAACAGTGTGAGCGGGGTGTTGAAGGAGCTTTACAAGATTTGTATGCAATAATCCTTTTCTAATTACAGATGTTTCACACTATTGCCATTAAAAATAAAGCACAGACAGGTTGTTGAGGGATAGAGATTAAAGACACTATTTTTTGTTTAAACAGACACCAGCCCACAATGCACCATTTTTAAGAAAGGCCAAGAGAGAGCCGAATGAAAACACCTTTGTTTGTTCTGTTCTTTACTCCTGCCAAAGCTGACCTGTTCCAGCTCCTGGTTTCAAATAGCCAGGAATTTTTAAAGGGCAGACAACATGAATATTAGAACACAGATCTAAATTTTACAGTWTAAGTGACCACTATCCAACTAAAAATGCTCTGTTGGGATATAACTAAACAGTGAATTTGTGACAGATGACTCTAAACTGAAATCAGTTACCCTCATTTTGGATTAGCTATGTTTCAGCCTGATGCTTACGTAGGTAACTGATCTGTCTGACACCTCACAGTTGGCAGTGGCCTGTGGAATTGTTCACAGTGTGTGAAATCCTGCATGTGCATTGCAGTTAGGAGATGGGATGTGAAAATACAGGCAGTGCCCAGCAGTGTGTGACCGGGTCTCATGTGCTGTGTGTGTGTGTGTACTCACACACCTACACACCGGGATCCACCCTGGACCAGGAGTCTGTTCAGAAACTCAGAAAGATCTTCTTTGTTGAATTAAGAGATAACATCTAAAGCATTGCCTGGGTTATACTGAATAGAGGATTTACCTGGTGCAATGAAAACATTGCCAAATTCCATTAGATCATCACTTAAAAAAAAGTMATTTGAAATCAGAAGAGTTTGAAATTTGTTTTCTTGACAAAAAGTATCTACAAGTGCAGAGATTATCATGTGCTTGACCTTTAAATGTTATGAATAATTTCCTATGGCACATTTCTTCTTTTCCATAAGGTTTAACTGCTGCATCTATTTTGACATATATTCTTACAAACAGAAATCARCTTGTGAAATGACTAATGGAACACCAGTGTCATTGGGAATAATATAGTGAAACTAATTAACTATTTGAGTGAGTCAGGCTATTAAATATTGCATTTTAATCTACTCAATCCTTAACATCTTGCTGGACCAAGCAATAAACTACTTAAATGTGATGAGTTAAAACTCCCCCAAAAAATTGTAAAGGACTTACAAAATCAGACGCACAAATGCCCATTGAATGGAAGGTGTGTCAGACTAACTGTRCTGATTATCTACCTAGTGTGGAAGATTATGCCACATCTATTTTATATATAAATGGTAAGACAAAAGTAGAAGATTCTTTCACTCAGATAATCCATCTCAACAAAAYCAATTTTCTTTTGGGTTTGTTTTATTCTTCTTTATTCATGTATTCAGTTTGTGAATGAACAGATGATGTAAGAAACTATAGATCTTACCACAATATTTTAACTATCTGGACGCCAGCTGAAAGAAATTTAACCAGAAGAAAGATCTAAATTAAATATGAGACAAATCTAGACGGAAAAGTGTAATTTCCAAGAGTGGCTCATTAACAGAACAGTATGCAGTGAGTGGTTTGTTGYTTCCGTGTCTCCAGTGCATCCCTGTAATCCTGTTTAATCCGATAAACTGGAGAAAAYGATCAGCACCATCTAAAGACAACACTGATGTGAAACCAGGCCAATTTAACAGTTTGCTGCATGGAGGTGGTGGAGCTCCTGAAGGTTTGCTCTGGAACCACTGGAGCCATTGGGATATTCCCTCAACAGTCAGCACCTGCTCAATGCACACAATGGTAGCAGCATCTGAGTATGTCAAGGTGAAAAATGACTGTGACAGGCAAAAAGAGACATTCAAAGACTCRAAGCAATTTATGCTGCACATGAATCAAATTAAGGATGTCACAATTTAACTAAGGAAGCTTTAGATACATTTAAGTATGGTTTACTGGCTTAGTAGAAAGTAAGTATTTGATWCTCAGTCTAAGTACTGAAAGAAAACAGAATGGGAGAAAATACTCTTTCTTTTAGTGGGAGTTTAATGTAATTATTACCTTGATTTTAATCAGTTGTAGAACTTGTAGAATACCTAAACCAGCATTTATATTTATAAGAAACGTCAATGCTTTTTTTTTAAGGGAACCTAAGATATCCCCAGACCACCGGGGCATGCAGTAATCCTTCTCCAAGAATGGCAGTAAAGGATGCTATTTAAGGAGAAAATGCAAGCTTGGTTGCTTTCTGCAGTGCTTTCCCATAATATCATCCCTAAGTGTTGTATAGAAATATGAGAGGGCTCATCCCTCCTGTTTCCTTCAGTGTTTGCTCGTGGACCTTTTCATGGATTTCTCTAATCCCCCTTTGAGCCTGTTGATGCTGTCTGTCTCCACAGYTTCCTGTGGTATGACTTTGAGAAGTTGGGTAGCCACTACACAGAGAAGAATTTTCTTTCATCTGTGCTTTTATCTGATGTTCCACCAGTTTCAGTGAGTGGTCCCCAGTTCTGCTATCGAGGGATTTCATGAGCAACAGTTCTGCATTTAGTAAATCTGAGGCCTTGATGGTTTTGTAAACTTTGATCATGCTCCCCCTCAGCCACCCCYTCTCCTTTACTGAAGCCTCTTTTATTCCAGTAATCCTCTGTGCATCTTCTACACTACTCCACCACTGCCCAAGGTTCTGAGACTGAGGCTCCATTATATCAGGCACTGCAGAAAACCCATTTGAAATTTATATTCTAAAAAGCTGAGGCAGACAAAGAGTGGGAAAGAAAAGAAAGATCGCAACGAACTCAGTGCTTTGGGGAACTCAGAGCTCCACGTCTTCCACTGCTTTTGCACGCTAGCAGAGGACACCTCAAGCTGCTKTTATTTTCAGATACATCTTTTCTGATGTTCCATCAGAGCCAGTTTAATGGTGCAGTCCCTGTGCCAACACCCTCCACAGCAATCCCAGAACTGGCATGAGCAGTCACACCATGAACTGACCTGGCTGAAAACTCACCCTGCAAAAGTGGTTAATTTTCAAACAGATAAGGTTCACCCTGTAGCCTCAAGAGTACTAAAACTGGTGCAGAGGGAGGGATGGGAATAACCAWGAGGATGTCATGGGAATGAGAGCTGGACTGCTGCTTTTATTAGCAGTATGCATTTATGCTGAATGAAAAGGATGATGGAGCTGAGGCTTTAATTTTTCTGGCTGAAATAAGCCATGCTTCCTCAGTCTCCCTGGGAAAGCAGCCTGGTATTCCTCAGTCTTCCCAAGCCTTTAACTGCCTCTTTTCTGTCTTTTTTTTTTTTTTCTTTTTTTTTTTGTGGGTAATGGTTAATACTGTACATACTTAAAAGCTGTGTTCTGTTGATAATTTACTAATAATTTCAGACTTCTGCAGCTAAGGGAGCATCTGTAAGATATCTAAAAGCAATGAGCTTTTATCCAAACTAAGAGCAAGCATGTTTGCTTGTCTTTTACTGCCAGTGTTCTTTCAGAATAAATAAAACAGAATAAGCTAAAAAACCAAGAGGAAGCAGTGACTAAGTCACAGAGAGTATTTAAATCAAGGGCACCATGAGACTACAAAGATTTTTGTAATGGAGAAAAACARTGGTTAGTGATACATGACAGGCAGAAATTCTACAGCAGATGGTACAGAAATAGAGCGATGTAGAAAAAGGAAAGAGAAAATTAAAAGGGGATATTTTTGATGCTGTCAAGAAACTTGACAAAACAATCACTCTCAATTACAATATCTGGAGAGAAACAGAATTGTGATAACAGAAGACAACAAATATCATCAGAAAGAACAGTACTGTTAGCTCCTRGGAGCATCAGTGGATGCTCTTCACAGAGTTTTTCAWMRTTTTCCAAWYTGCAGACCCTTAAATTACTGTSAGTAAGGATGATTCTGCTCCCCTWATGGCAGGAYGTGTAGAAGGTAGAAGASARTTTTTGCTGTTAAAGATCTRTCCCAACYTCCACAAGGTCCMAGGCCTCCACTGGGGTGCATTTAKCATTTTGTGCACACAMCKGGAGTTACACACTCATCCTTCTGGGAGATGGATGGGAAAAAGCTTCCTGGTGAGAGTTTTGTCTAGAGGTTGAAGAAGAAACACTTGCACCCAAGTGGATTTATACACAAAACCAAACACTGATGGAAGTTCATTGAAGGAGTCATCAAAAGCTGCTTTTCAAATAGCTGTTATTTGTTTGAACAGAACTGGCAYGGACAGACAAACAAAAAACTATTATTTGATTACTTCTAGTTTAAACATTACTGTCTATATTGCTTGGTTCAACGCACTGGTGGTTAAACATTATTACAATATGAAACAATTGGTTCAGGTTGATGGTTTTGGAGACTTTCAAGCATAGGCCCATAATGGKAGCGGAGCTGGGTTTTCAAATTGCAGGGAATTTTTGACTTTTCCAAATCTAGGCTTCATCTCAAGACAAACCTAAAATTTCTATACACATTTTCTGTGCTGTCTTACACTTAGCTGTGAAATGAGTCTGACATTCATTTGGGTTCCACACAAGCAATCTCAAAGCTGACACAAACGTCTGCTTCCTCAGATTCCGAACGGGGCTGCCCAGGAGCCACAGCTTCTGGGAGCCAAACCAGGTYCTCCAGGCTCTCTCTTTGTTCCACAGCTAGTGCCTGGGAGCCCTGCGAGTGCTGATGGAGCATGCCAGCCTTTCAACTTCCAGACTCAGTGGCAGACTGCCTGAAACCTCTGGCATAGCTGGCTGCCTCCAAGCTAAACGTGGGAGTCCTGCCAAGCAGACTGCCACATTGCTCCCGGTCCCCAGGGACACAGCCTTAGGACCTTGGCTCACATTTGGAGAAAGTTTTGAAACCCAAGATGTTTGGAACAAAATTTCTGTTCTTCAACAAATTGGGAATTTTTCTCTGAAACTTTCTTCATTTGTAATTTGTAAAATTTCAGCCCGGGTTTTTGGGTGGCGTTGATCCCAATTAAAGTGAGTTTCTGTGATAATAATGGCCACAAGGCAGAATCACACTGGCATCCTCTGTGTGAGTGTGAACACTGAGGGATTCAAGGAAATTGCTGGACTTGGTGAGGAGCAGTGCAAGTTTCTTCCACTTGACATTTCAGACCTCTGTATCAGGAAATGTGGCTTCTCTCAAGCTTGCAGGGCAATATTAAGAAAAAAACTAGTAATTTGATTTTGACCCTTCTTCACCAGTTTCTGTCTGCTCTTACTCTGGCATTCTCATCTCTCCTTTTTGTAGTTTCCTCCACTCTGCCTGTGCTGGGTATCACACAGCAGGACTCGAGGGATTCCTGACCTTGGCAGTGCTGCTGAGTATGGGCTTTTCAGAAAAGAACCAAGCAGAGATTTAAAGATCTCTTACTTTTGCCTACAGAATGCAAGGGGAGCAAAATACAGAACACAAGTGATGGATTTGGAGAATGCAAAAGCTGTCATRAAGAACTGTTTGAAAGGAGCTGCAGAGATCAGCTCTTGGGCCAGGAGAGAACACCTGGCTGCTCAGGCAAAGCAGMTTTCCACTGAACTAGAGCTCTCTGACAGGGATTATTCAATCAGGGCTGGTAGTGGCCATTCCTTAGCTCCTGTGGGGACAAAGGAAAGGCTCATTTGACCTCACRGTTCTTTGTGACCCTTTAGTTCTTCATTAAACAAAATATTCTAAAATATGRGAATTAATGCATTTCAAAGACACATTTTGTATCAGAGCTTCCTCATGAATAACATAAAACAAACTATTAAAAAAACTTCATTAGAAACAGTAAGGAAAAAAAGAAAAATGTACACTTCTGTAGTTAGAAATGCAAGTTGTTTTAAAGAAGCAAGTAAATTTTAAGCATTCTTACATGAACTCAAACTCCTAAAATGCAAAAGCCAAAATACACTTTGAAGTGCTTTAACTTTAAATTTCATGGACATCATCAGGAGTAATTATGCATTTAAATCTGACCATACATTTTGCTGGTTTGGGAGTCTTTTAATAGCATATTTGATGCCTGGTTTGAAAGATCCCAGCAGCTATCAGATATAGCCAGTAAGACTGGGCAAGGTCAGTTCTATTTCCCAAATCAAGGAGCATTTGCCAGGTTGCAAGCAAGGTGGAAAAAGGAAAGCGGGGTGATATAATTCATGTTGACTTCTGAAAAGTTTTTGGCAGTGTATAATTCACAAGAAGCTGTTAAGGAAATGAGTACTATCATGGGCTATAGAAAAYAGCTAATAAAAATAAATAATTGGAACAAATGGCTACTTTTCATCATGTCAMGTTGGCTGTCCCAAGGACCTGCAGAAGGATTAGTTTATTTAATGTATGTATTAATGAACTGGGAAGAGAAATATGAGAGGAAAATTTGAAGGCAATACAAAATAAGTAGAGTGAAAGCTAGGAAAGATTTTGAGRAGCTTCACTGAATCATAAGAAAAAGGTGAATTGGCAACAGTAAAGCAGATTAAATGCATAGTGAAAGGGATCATACATAAAGCTGTGTTCTAAATTAACTGTAACAAGGAAGGAAAGAAAACACCAAGAGCAACTGTGGATCATTCAATGAAAACCTTTATGCAGTGTGTAAGAGCAGAGAAAATAATTCTTCAAAGGTTCTATCATCACTGTATCAGTAAGCAGTAGGAAATCATTTGGAACAGCTCCTGCTGTTCCCCCTCTCACACCAATGGCACGAGAGGATACCCAAAACCATCAGAAATCTGTACAAACTTCAGGGTGGCAGGAAGTCTGAAAGGGCTGGGGCTGCCCACTGACTGACAGGGCATCCTCCACCTCAGCCCTTCATGGAGGCACAAGAGTTATTCAATGAAAGTAAAGGTCAACACCTCACCCCCTCCAACAAAATCCCAAATCCCAAAACAAAATRTACACCTTATTGTTAACTCCTGAAAATTGCTGTCACAAAACACCACTGAGGCTGTAAATGTGGTAGGATTAAAAACTCACAAACCAAAAAGATTGGACACATATAGATAATGAGAAGCTATTTAATTTGTGTTAAACTGAATAGTTTTTATAGAGAACATAAACCTTTGAGAACCAAGCCAATCAGTAACTATGAAGATCAGAAAGAAATTTCTCCTGTATCTTCTCATTCACTTCAAGACTGTCTGCACATTGCTGCAAAGTCTGTCTGGAGACTTTTGATGTTTCCAGTCACGGTCAGAGACAAGGGCCTGGCTGTTCTCAGTGTTCCTGGCTACAACAAGCATTAATACTGAGAACTTGAATCTTATTTAGCCATACTTACCAGGACACTTTAGCAAGAGTGGTATTAATTCTAAAAGAATTCTGCTTTTTCTCGACCATTGGGTTTGAGCACTCCTAACTGAGAAGTGATTTGTTACATGGTGATGCACAAACCCARAGYTGTAGCATTGTACATACCTCTGTKGTCWTTCCTACTCCATGCCCTGTGCTCAYTTCCATAGGGATTTACACTGCACAGGCACATGACAGAGCCCACACTGCTTTGTGTCACTCCGTGGGGAAAGGAAAGAGAGAAGCCAACTGATAAAAAGGTGTATAATATATAGGGAAACTTGTTTGTGTGTACTTCTCACCATATCACTTGTGTGACAATTTTTCCACGAGTGGGCCCTACTTGCGGCTGCTGCAATTAACACCCCCCTCCCCCAAAGAGGAGTTGTTTAAATCACATACCAATTCCATTCACAACAGGGGWATCGTTACTGACTTCCAACACGCTGGGCAAGGTTTGCTCTCCTTCGTGATCATTTAAATCCATGTTTTGCTGCTGTGAGCCATTCCCAAAATGTCTAGAATCTTTTTCATGGCTGCCATCTCCATTCTGYAGACCATTATGTGGCTTTTTCAGTGGCATGATCTGTAAACCGCTGGGAGTAGTTCGGTAAGTCACAGTTTTAGCAGCCCTGTCATTTGCAGATCCTGGCTTTGCTGCATATCCTCGTTTCTGTTTTTGATGAGATGGATTAATTCTCTTCCTTTTGTGTGTTGATCCTTTAGACTTCCCAGATTCAGGTCTRTGTGGTATTTTCTCCATGGACGACCCTCGGCTTTCCCGCAGTAATTTTGGCCCGCTGGCCTGTTTCCCGTGCCGGGATCGCTTTTCTCTGCTAACGTGTAGTCTATTGAACTCATCAATAAATTCCTCACAATGGAGTAGGTGATGTTCAGGTTCCCAGGTGTCTTCATTGCTCCCATAGCCTTTCCACCTGATGAGATATTCCCATTTGCCCTTCTTGTTCTTCCTTTTGTCTACAATCCTCTCTACCTAAAAGGAAAAACCAAAACCGTATCAGAAAGAATTCCTATGAACAGACCTGGCAGTACAGGAGAGGAATGAAGGGCCCAGTGGTATTTTGACAGCAAAGCCACTGCCCCTTCTGAAAACATTAAAAAGAGACATAAACACATCCTCAAATCTGATCTGGGCACTTGTAATAGCTCCAATATAGAAACCACAGAGAACCTGAGATCATTAATAAAAGCACAATTTCTTTGAAAATCTGATTGCCAAATGAGACTATTACTGTTACATTCCTCAGCTACCTCTTGTCTCAAAAAGGTCAATAAAGCATCTTTTGGGGTATTGTTAGTTACCAATCATTCTCCTGAATTCACACGTGTTATGTTCCTATAAACTTCCCCAGTTTTCTTTGTGTCTTGAAACCACCTTGAAYAGAGAACTGATGATAACAAATCACAATATTTTACCACAAAGATCTTGTTTKCAGTAGTGTACATCCACTTTGCTGCTTCTGACTTACAAAAATTTGTATTTTTAGGAATGCAATGTTTGAGTAAATACACAAAATTTTTGAATGGACCAATTAAAAAATAAAAAGGCAATCAAAGGGCACAAAGGCAAGATTCTTACACRGAAGGAATGAATTTTATCAGCCTATGCTGAAGAATGTYAGTGTAAGGAATAYTTCTGCACCAAGGGCTCAGGRACTGCACCCTGAATGTGAATTAACRTGATCATGAAGTTGTGGAGYCTGGACTGTACAMCTGAAGAAATCTTKGTGCTGTCTCAGTGMTGGTAAAGCCTSAAGTAGAGGGAGAGTGCAGAGGAAAATCCAAACACAACCAGTGGACAGCAAGTTGGGGTTAAACCGCATCAAATGAAATTCAGATTGAGTCATTAGGAAAAAAAATTGTAATGGAAGTGGGAATTAAGCATTAGAATAAGTAACATGGGGGAGGTAGGGAGGGTTTTTAGATAAATAGTTTTTGTTACTTACATCTGCCATGAGAATTCAGTGCTGGAAGATCAGTTATGATAGGAAACCTTYGAATACTCTCCCAGGTTATATTTTTTGATTCTTAGTTTTTAAATTTTGTTTTTAATATGTAGTTTACGAAGGATAAAGATGCTACTAATGAAAAATATTCATTACCCAAAGCAATATTGTTAATTTAGAAAAACAAGTGGATTGATCATGTAAAAGCTTTCAGTACTCTTCGAAGAAAATTATCTCATGTGAAGAACATGAGATTATCACATTATCTCATGTGAAGAATTTAACCTTGARGAAGGGCAATCACAGCAGTGTAAGTAATTGTTCTTTTTAGGTCCCTTGTTAGAGCAAACCAATGGATTAATTCTYTCTGTTCACTGGCTGGAACGGTACATTCATAGAAATCTTGGTGGGCTCCCCAAAGGAGWCTAAATGTAATTAGCAACTAAACATTATACTTGTATCTCAGTTCATTTACATGGGAACTGTGCTRAGATATCTGTCTCTGAGTCATAGTGGACACCTTCCTCCATCTCCAGGGCTCTCCCTGCAGCATCCCAAACAGCTCCTTCCTGTGCTCTGCCTTATCAAATATCTACACAGAACCACCTCAGAAGCAAAGCACAGCATCCTCTTTACTCTGAATTTAGCACAGTCTCCTTCAGGATTGCTCAAAGAGGCAAAACAATTAACTCAAGCTCAGCCTGGGCAAGTTTGAGATCATTTGTCTGAAAAGAGGGAAAAGGCTTCACAAAATAAATGAGCTGGCATTTTTTTTTGTYCTCATGTGGGATGTGTGGCTTTCAATTGTCAAACTAATAGTAGACTTACTATGATCTAGTTGACTTTATAAAGAGCAGCTGTCCAAATTATCCTTGGCTTTAAAATACTTTCATCTTCCTATCAAGGACTAGCCAGAAAAACTGTACATTGAACCATGGAACTCTGTGTGGGCTCCTGTGGATTTGTTACCTTAATTACTGCAGCTCGCTATACCAAGGAGCAAAACACATATCTGTATGTCCTGGGGAAAAAATGAAATTGCTGCTAAACTCGGTAGACCACAGCTATCAGCACTGGAGAGTCTGGGTGAGTGCTGTTCTGTCTGTACCAGATAAGCAACACATGCATTCCCCTCCCTTTTAATTCAGGACTTTGGACTTGGAAYACAAACTCCGTGTCAGGTTGGTGCTGCTTGGGAGTTACTTGTCTTTGTTTTGAGGGATTGTACCAGCTTTGCTCCCCAGCTTGATCACTGAAGGAAGAACCTCACAAAGGATGGATAAATACCTTTTTCAGAATCACGTACAAAATCCATCTCTCCATGCTCACCTTTTCCCACTCGTGCACATATCTTTTAACCACACAGATTTTTCATTTTCACATTGTTGAATGTGAAGAGGTTTTGTGGAGGGCATTTTTTTAATATGGAAAACACTCAAATATTTTGGTGATGAGGCATCCTGCATTTCAATTAAGAGGATAAAAGGAAAAAATATGAGCAGTCTTTGTTCCTGGGAAACAAAATAATGGCAATGGAGAATATGATTAACCAGTTAAACACATCATAAAGGGAGAATAAAACTGTTTATGAAATTGGGTCAAATTTAATAAATAGTTTCTGAAAAAAACATTCAGAAAGCAAATATATTTGGAAAAGACTAAGCATTTCTTACAGCATTTTCAGAACAAAACTATCAATGTTCAAATTTAATTAACTAAAATAAAGACGGACAAATAAACTGAAGACAAAATGTTTTGTTTCTGGTCAACCCTCTTTTCAGTTTATTGTTTTGCTGGGGAGAAAATGAAAAAAATGTGGTTTGATCCAAAATTAGTTTGTTTTCCTTGATTTTTTTTTAGTTCAACCATAATACCCACTGGCTTGACTAACGATGCATAAAAAGTCTGAGTAGATATTTTCCCATCCTCATTACTGCCTCATTGTTCACTGAATGCATCTGAGGGTAGCATTGAACATACTTGACCTCTCAACGTGGTCCCTTTTCTATCACAGAGYTTTAAGTTCCTCAGTAATATTTATCCCCTCAGAGTGCCACTGGGAAGTGCTTCAGTGGAGGCAWAAATATCAGGGTTTTAGCCACACCTGCTACTGTCTGTCCCGTTTTCCTTCTATCCACAGTCCACAGTAACAACAAACATCACTACTTTGTTTTTATAATGATGTATATTTGTTTTAACAGGTACCGTGTAAAGTAAYAATCTTTCTGCATTTACTTAAGGTTGCACAAATCTTTTATCAGTATCAGTTTTCTTAATGAGAAATAATTCAGTGACAGCTAGTGATTAATAGAAGTAATACTTTAATTCCTCCCCTAGAATAAGCAATACATGKTTCTGAGAATACGCAGAAAATATCCATGCCTTCAGTGTCTGATTTTCCATTTTTCCCCAATTCTGTCTTTAATCAGAACTGAGTAACACATTCCAAAAGTGACCTTGGTAGTTACAGTTGCAAATACCTGATTTCACTATATTTGCTTTGGAAAACTAAGGAGTTTAATTTAATAAAAGTGCAATGACTACAAACAAACTTTGTAGAGGTATCACAGTTAAAAGAGTGCTAGAAATTTCAAGTACCATCACTTCCCTGGATTCTCTCTCTCTCCCTGCTCCCCCTGGCTAATTCTGGATGAACTGAGGTGCTGATTTGTTACCATATAAATACTTTTAAAGACAACAAATAGAATGAGAACATGGCATCTGTACAAATGCACTTGCWACACACTTTTTAGCTTCCAAGTAGCCTTAAACCTAGCTCTATACACAGCTGCAAGAACTAAGATGAAAGTCATAAACAAAAAGCCTTTAAAAATATATTTGCATTCGAAACTTCATGTTAAATAAAAAAATACTGATGAATTCCAGTAGAAATATCTAGAGCTTCATAAACCTAAGTGCTGTGCTTATATATGCAGAGTACAGCACCACCCCCCTCCTGCCTTCCTTCACAGAAGATTTCTGGGTCAAAATCATTTAAYAGCACAATGTTATTGTTTGCTTATCAAAAATAAAAAAAAAATCTAGGCTAAGTTAAAAAAGGATAATTCCTATGGAATTATTTCTACAGCTGTAAATGTAAAGTCAAAGCACAGCATATTCATCTCAGTTCACAGCTCTGAAGAGCAGAAATAAAAACCCTTGTGTGCTTCCAGAAAACACCTTCTGGGAGATCAGAAAACTTCTAGGAAGGTTTGGAAGGTTGCATAKCTATACAGTGATTTCCAAAATAAATACATGTCATCTCTTCTTGCMATGCCCATCCATGTAAGCAATTTAAACTGTCATCTGTAGTGCTCAGATGGTCTCTGTTAGTGAACTCGTCAGAGCATCAGAGTGACTGCACCACAGACACTTCAACTGCCTTTCATTACTATGATTACAGGACTCGTCCTGGTTTATGTGCGGTTTTTTTTTTTTTTTATTGGAGGTCTTTGTCCCATGTTGTGCCTCAGGGTCTTGGGAGGGTATTTGAAGGAAGTGCCAAGGAAGGAAAGGCAGTAAGATTTCTGAGAGAGATAAAGGCCATTTGATGTAACATGTTTGTCTTAAAAAAAATTGGTATTGCCCTAACTTCCCCCTTTTTGTTACCTGTGCTTTGAGAAATACTGTATCTCATGTAAATCCCTTGCCTCCTCGTCTTTGTAACCTATTTTTGTTTCTCTTGTATTTGTATTCAATTTCACAAAACCTGGTAACTGGAGCATTTGTTCCAGATGTACAAAAAATATGGCAACATTATCTTCTGAAGCAGCCAGTATTCATGTCAGAAAAGTAACAGTGGAATGGCTGCTGGGACTTCTTCAGAATGACCCACAGAGTAGGTCCAGCTATGAAACCCTCTCAGTATTAAATTGGTGTTGTTGCCTGGAAAGTCAAAATGAAAGTGAAAGGGCCAGATAGACTTAAAAATGAAAGAGAAGCCATTCTTCATCTGAATTACTCATATGCCAAGCACCTAATGACATCTTCCCAGGAAAACCAGCGAACACCCCATTAATGTCAAAAGACACTGCTTTTTATTAACTTCTTTTTTCTCTTTTAAAGCATATGGAGCTTTAATTTTATCTTTTTGATTTTCTTAGAATCAGAAGAAGTACTAAACTTATTAGGGGAATCATGGAACTTTTGCATTTTCAGCAGGAAAAGCCTATCTGCCTGGTATTACACATGGTTGGAAACCAATGCATCAGGTGTAAGTGTCCTTCAACACAGACACAGGAAGATTTCCAACAGAACAGATAAATGCTSTAAGATCTCCTGCTGTTCCCTGTCCTGCACCTTTGATCTTCCCCTCCTGAGAGACACTAATGCTGCAGAGGCTTCCTGCTGTGAGATGCCATGGTTGGGGTTTAGATGGAAAAGCAGAAGTGCAACGCCATCAGTTGCATTATGCAGTAGCGATGCAGCCATTACAAGTTACTGCTCCAAGTGATGTTTTCACATTCCTGACTTTTCTGGACCCAACATTTTGCCTGCTTTGTTTGCTACCCTCCCAGTTTCAAAACATGATTTCCTGTGTGTGTTAGGGGCCTTCGGGAAGAGGCAGTTTCCCTTCATTAACCTGTGGAGATCCAATGAAGCGCTGGCTGAGAGCCCGAACCAACCACGGCTTCCACGTCCACTCATATCTGCAACAACCTTACGCCAGTTTTCTTGGAAGTCCCACCTTTCTGTGAAATTCAGTCTCACTGAAACTGAAATTCTGGTTTGGTCTCTTAGTTGTTTTCTGATTCTCTTCAAACCTGTCTTAGTGCTGCATCTGCAGTCCCTGCCCTTAGTCACATCTGTCCCTGCTGCTGACTGTACAACCAGGACCATTTTCATAATCCTGTCCCCTCTTGTTTTGTTTCCAAAAGTGTTTTCCTGGTCAGAACTTCAGAGTGCTCAATTCTCTCAGTCTGTTACAGCCATTTATCTCTCCCACTATAAATTTAAGGATTAATCTATGCAATTTTCTTTTCTTGGGATATTGAAGTTTAATGTATATAAGCTAYACCTGTGGTGGAAGTGCCCCAATCGTTGTGGATTTCGGAGCAAACAGGAATAATAATAATAACAAACACAAGAGTCTTGCACTGGAGGAAGGGTGTTTTTGTACAGATTGATACTGTCCCTTGAAAAAAAAAAATGACAGATGACACACGGTTCAGGAACAGACTTTTTGGTCAACCCATGTAGTCCCTGTCATTGTAGGCAATTACATCATACAAATCCTTTCATACTGGATGTGTTCATGACACAGAACATATTTCTGTCCAGGTTTACTGCTCACAGGTTGCACAGCAAACAGGTGTTCCTTCCTAAGCACATTCATTTTGTTAAAAATGTTTTAGGCTTTCATTTGGAAAGCAAAAGAGTTTTCAAAATTGCAAGAGAAGTGCATGAAAAAATAAAGATCCTCAATAGCAGCAGATTAAGGTAATCCTGAGAATGTTCTTTATATGGAGGAAGAACAGGAATTTTTCCTTTGCAATCCAAGAGTGCACCCATATTATTAAAAACTGTTATGCAATGTGGGGAGACATTTTTGGATCTGTAACTTCATTAATGGTTGAAATCCCTTTGACTTCCAAACATTAATTATCACACACAACATACACAACATATGTGGGAAACTGAAGAACATGGGGGTTTCTGTTTATTTTATAGTTACGCATTTATCAAATCCCTGGAGGTGTTTTTTTGGGTTTTTTTTTTTTGTAATAGATCAGTTCATTATTTTATTTCAGTGTTCAGAGTTCTTAAGGAAAAGAAAGAAAGAAGTAAGACATACCAAATTCTTGGTGTCCTTTATCTAGAAAGTGGTCAATTCTGAACACACCAACAACAAAATTGCTGGCACAATTAATTYCTGCCAAATTCAGTGGATTCTTCAGTTTTCTACCATCTGAGAGTGTGTGTGTGGGGGAAACGTGTGTTTATCAGCAAAGAAGACTTCAGCACAGCCYAGTAAGGTTCTGATTCTGCCTATGCTTCCTTTACACTGCTACAAGTCAGCACAGTTATTCCCTATTTACTTCCATGCAAGTAAAATCCAAGTAGGAATCCCTGGGATTTAAACCATGAAGATTTCAGTTTTTATTTTAAAAGTTTTTATGAACAGGAGCACGACTTGAAGGGACTTCTAAACAAGCCAGTGTTTATATGAGCAGATCACAGTTCTCTCAGTAAAACTGCCTGGAATTTGTTAAAAATACTSATGTTCCCAAAAAGATTTTGCAATGCGTAAGTGATAGTTAAAAAATAAAAATATTAGTATCATCACTAAAGGTGCTCTTCAACATTAAAGCAAGTACAGAAATGCAGGAAGCAATTACTAATTTACATAAAAATTTCACCCAAAATCATTACAAAAAAGCTAATATTGTTTTCTTTTATATTCATTGGCAGTTTTTTCTCCTCCGCCTTGTTCCGTTATGGCTTTTTTTGGTCTTTTTTTGTACAGTTCACCCAGTATTTTTCTCCAGCATATGGGCTTCATTCAGATTCAACTTAAGGCCAGGACTTCAGTTCAACACTTTTACATCCCAAAGCTTAGTCAGAAGTGAAGATTCCACATTAAAAAAATACAAAGGTTTAGCTCTAATACAGCATAAACAAATATTTGAACTATTTGCTCTACTACCACTCAGTGAGTCACTGCTTTACAAATGCTACTGGTACRACTGCCATAAAACAAACCACATGTTCTTGTAGGGTAGGTAGAAAAATATTTTTTTTAGCCCTTTTASAGCAAAGTGGTAGACTTGAGCACAGAGAAGTGAGAGCTTTGGTTTTGGGGAGTGATTTGTCATGAGGTGTGTCCATAGGTGCTGAGGATTTGGGATTTCAGATGYTCAGAGAGKCTTTATCAATTGAGGAGRGACATGGTGACATGGCAAGGAGGAGATGAGGGACAAGAGAGGGTTCATCTATTGAGGGGACACCAGTCAGTCCAAGTGGCTGTGGTACTAAAGGGCTTGAAGTGGATTTTACAGTGATCTCTGAGACAGGATAATGCAATAGTTTTTCAGAGATTTTCAAGACTGAAATGACAGCTTGGTAAAAATGTAGGATCTGAGTTGGAAAGCAAGAYAAATGGACAATTAGACATAGTTACTCCAAGATCTGGGATATGAAACAATTTTTGTGTGAAGAATTTCCAGATGCAGTATGCATTTTGTAGCTGTTGCMCATAGTGGGACGTAACTATTTTTCATGATTTTCATGGCTTAGAAATGGTATGGTCCAATTTAGTACTCCCACTAAAACYACCCTCTRCTCCCTCTCCCCTTCCAGTTGGAGGCACAAAAGGCAAAGATCATGGGTTGAGATATGAACAATTTACTGGAAACAGCAATGAGATAAGAAAAATGAACAGCAAGAGCAACAAGAGGTGTAAAAAAATAAATCAGGCAGAAAAACTTMACGTAAGTAAACAATACCAGACAGCTCCCTCTGCCTCATTTTCTTGGCTAGAAGAAATCCCTTTCCCTGCCCCTGGCAATAATGCAAGGTGGTATAAAATAACATCAGGGTCCTGGCCATGCCCTTYCTGGCTACTGCAAAAAATTAACCCTGTTCTGACTGGAAGCAGGGCAGTGATAATACATATCTGACAGAGAACGAAATCAAAAATAATCCCCAGCTGACAGGYCTGAAGGTAAAGGAGGACAGTAATCTCTCCCCATCACTGACACAGGAAGGAGAAGAAAATGCAGAACCTTGTCCATATTATATGAGTGATTGGACAGGCATAAGGTGATACCAGCAGGATAAATCATATCCACTTCGTACTTTCTATCCAGACTAGAATAGGGGGCAACTGGTTTGGAACATCCATATAGCAAAAGTAGTAGCAGTCAAATTTGTGAATAATACCATGCAGGGATAGGTTTTAAAGGGAAGGGCTAAAAATAGATGACTTTGTACAATATAGAAGGCTGAGGGGTGATCCTTTGAGTGAAAAGCTGAAGTAGCAGTTTGTAAAGTAGTGGMATAATAAGAGAAGAAAACTCATGAAACACAAAGGTTTCTTTCAGAATTCAGAAGACTTCTTCATTTTCTTGGTTACACAAATGAAGTTAATGTGGTGGCAGAATACAGGAAAGAGCCAAAAAGAAAGGTAGAGCAGAAAAAGGAATAAAGAAACATGCTTTAGGCAACTATAATGGCATGWCAGGAGCACAAAATATTACAATTAAGTATCCAGGATACCAGAGCAACATCACAGAAAAATGGCACAGAAAATTTCAAAAATTATCTGTGAAGGAGTAATTGTCAAAAAGGAAGAATAATACATCATTATCCCCTCAGAAATAGCATTCAGATGAGCAGGGTCAGTAGGCCAAGTTTTGGCCTCAATTRTTGCATTGGTTTTCACTGCAAGTTTAATTTGTGTTTGAGATTTGAATTCTGCCCAGTGTAAAACCAACTTCCTTACTGGTGCTTGGAAGGAACAAACTATCTTATGGGCAGTAGTAAAGGCAGTTATGAAACCTGTCAATGTTCATTAGACAGAGTCATCTTAAATCATCTGAGAATTCAGCTACTGAGAAAACACAGAAAACAGCTCTAAACACAGAGATGCAGTGTGTAAAAGCATTTCCACTGATTTAACAGAAGTGGAGCAATTAGCTGGGCTTTGAGGAGGCCGTTGGCTTCCAGGGTGGGTGAAAGGCACTGACACWTCTGTCCTTGTCCCGTGTCTGCAGTGAGTCAGGCTGACCAAGGACTTGTTCACTGATGAGTCCTGAGTTCCTTCAGATCATCATGATTCCTGATAAGGTTTCAGCCAAGTGTTGGCAGTTCTTCCAGCCACAGGGGTTGCTATAAACTGGAATCCATGACACCTTTCAGGAAGGTCCCAAGGAACAACACTGGGGTTTCTGTGGTGGAGAGGTACAGACATTGCCATCCTGCTCCAAACATCTGCCAGATCACTCCAAGGGTTCCTGTGGAGCCATGTGCACATCTCCATGTTGCAGCAATCTTCTGCTTCTGTTCTGAGATGGTGCAGACCCATCAAACGTCAGGGTGAGACTGGAACTCTGATGAAGCTGAGGAACCATTTAGAAATGTCTGTGCTYGAAGCAGTATTGAATATGTAAGTAGTGAATATATTACTGAGGAAATTTTCCATGTATTTGTTAGTCAGATTCCTAACTTGGCGGTCGTGTGAATACCTCAGCTGCTCCTGGATGCATTTGCAGCAGTGATGTGGCAAAGGGCTTTGTTCCATGTCCCTCCGTAGAATGGGGCAATTACAGTATTGTATTTTTATAAATGTAGGTTTTTCTGAGAT
This sequence comes from Malurus melanocephalus, assembly GCF_030028575.1. Lineage (NCBI taxonomy): Eukaryota > Metazoa > Chordata > Aves > Passeriformes > Maluridae > Malurus > Malurus melanocephalus. The sequence continues at coordinate 730,456 of NW_026623405.1, forward strand.
TTATTCCCTACATTTGTCTCACTGGGACAGGGCTAGTGTATGTTCTCTCTGTGGCACTATGCCAGTCACAAACTGGAGCTGGGGAATGCTGCAGCTGTCTGCTTGTTATTAATTGAGGGTTAGTGCAGAGACCAATGCACATTGGTGCTCCAACACCCAAACTGTTTTCCACATACTTCATGAATGGAAGCTTAAATTCCTRCTTTAGTATAACAAACCTCTGAGTCACATTTAATACTAAGATCCCTCTTGCAAATGGTTTATGAGCTTACAAAAAAGAGTTTTAACTTCTGTGACTCTTATAAATTGCACGGCTAATTAATCTGATTCTAATCAGTCAATAATAATCTTCTGCTGTCCTCGCTGTCATGCATAGCACAAACCATACATGTGGTCAAACACTGGGACAGATGTCCACAGAGGCTGTGGAATATCCACCCTTGGAGATATTCAGAACTTGACTGAGCAAGACMCTGAATAACCTAATTAAGTCGGTGCTGCCTTAAGCAARGGGTTGGATCAGATGATCTCCAAAAGTCCCTTCCAACCTACATTATTCTATATTTCTATACTACATTTTGCCTAAAATATTAACTAATAATTTACTAATTCTTTATTAATTCTTTTCCACTTGGAAAAGCATCTTCATTTGTAAAACTGAGTTCTGTGCAATCTGTGAAAGTGTGTGTGTGAATTGACTCAATTAATCCTAGTTTAGATCCACTGGGCAGCTGGAAGGGAGCTTCCCACAAGCAGCTCTGAACTTCCAACTTTCTTTGACCTGGTACCCACAGGGTTTATTTGCCTTCAATCAGACAGCAAGTGCCATCCACTCTTTGAGATGTAAAAAGGAAAGATGGGTTGGAGGTCCAAGGTCAGCAGCTCACAAGGTTAAAAAGATTTTCTTAGACATTAAATGGATGTTTTTTAATACTGCGATACATTGTGAAGTAATCCCTCTGCGTCTTTTCAGTGTCAGTATGAACATTCAGTATTCATGGTATAAGMAGAACAAGGAATGTGCTAAGCTGGGGTGTGAACATATAACATGCTCCATGGCAACAGCTGTGTATTTGCTCCTCATCCAATATGAAGGAATTAAAGCCAGGGATAAGCGGGAGAAGTTACCAAACCTTTACCACAAAGGTAAGAGGATAAATGCTCATAAAAATATATTTGTGTTTTCTGTATTTGTCCTGGAGCTTTGTGTTGAGGTGGTAACAGTGTTCTGCAGGGTGGGATGCCCCATCTAATTGGGGCTTCAGAGTCTGAGTTTGCATTTCTACTCCTTGTCACCACCTCAGCTGTTCTCTTTGTTTTATCYGCCTCATCCAAAAAGAACACCCACTCTGTGATTTCAGACCTGGTGTTGAAAATGGGAAAGGTGCAGTGAAATAATTTGTATATACAGCAGCATACAGAATGAAAATTTTGAGGAGGAAAATCTGTTTTGAAGCCTAATGGGAAATAAAAAATGGGCAAAAGTCCCAAGATTAACTTGTGCTGGATATGTGCATTTTGTACTGGTGCTCACTGCTTGCATCTCACAGTTTGTGAGCAGATTATGAAATCAAAACCAGAAGGTTCCTGATGTACCTGGGAGGGGTAAGAAACTCACAAGATGAATWCATGGGACAAAAGACTATACCTGGATTCTATGGCTCTGGAATAACAGAAGGAATTTCTGATCACACTTCAATCGTTGTTTTTTTCCAAAGGACAGTTGTGTGCAAAGGCAAACAGAGGAAGAATATCACAGAAATAAACAATAACACCCACAATTGAGAGGTGCTATATTCTTACAACTTCAGCAGAAATACTGGTAAATATTGGGAATAATATTGCTTTTATTATGCTTATCAGCTRTAGTCCAATGAAGGAATATAGACCTCATCCTTTTGGAAAATTTTTAGGGCTAGTAACTAATATAAAGTATCTAGAAAAACTAAACTTGCCTTCTAGATAATAAGAAAGTATTTTATGTTTTGAAGGTTTCAAGATGATGTGTACATGTTTAAATTTTTTATTTTAATTCCAAGGAAACAAGAAACTTTTGTGGTCATGCAAGAAGGATTTAAACAAACCAAGTTTGTCTTTAGATAATCAGAGGATTTCCCTAGAGAGTATGTATTTCCCCAATTACCACTCTGAAATGTTGTTTTCATAGTTATAAAGCACCATGTAAACCTATCCTCCTACATGGATACTAATGATCATTACCATTATTTAGCAGAATTACAAGTGGAGCTTAGAGCAGTGAGCACTTTCCTCTAATATGTAGCATGCCATAACGTTTGACTTGTTCTTGAGATTAAATGGTCAGAATATGTTAATCACAAAATCTAGTACAGAGTGTCTGTCAGAAAAGTGCTAATGATTGCCCAGCGTGCCCCAAAGACAGATGCTAGCTTTGCTGTGCAAAAATTCAGTGTTATTCTGGAAAAGACCTTGCCCTTGGCTGCTGAATGTCACATGGACTGTGCAGTACAGGGCAAAGGCAGCACCGTATGCTCCACGATCTTTACAGTTCTTGCCTTGCTGATTCCATTAATGCAACAATCATAAATCGTTAGTGCAGGTTTTAAAAGGCGACTTTGCACTGTGAATTACTTCTAAAGGGAATCAGGGTTTTTACAACACGTGTAAGACTAAACACAGGTTAGATATCACTGGAGAAAAATGGGTGGAATGGTCTCCAGTTTCCCTCTAAATGGCTGGAGTCTTCCAAWGGTGGCAGTAAGGGAGAAAAAAGTGTTTGAATCACCTGTACACCTATATTTCATTGGAAATGTTTCTTAGTCAGATGAGCACTGTAACGTATTTAATAAATTCCTCTGGTGGCCATAGAATATCAAATAGTTTTTATTCAAGATAATCAGAATGCTTGAAATCTTTCTACTTGCTTGGTAATAAACTGTCTCATTTTTTAAACTCTTCATAATACCATATGTATCAACAATGGACAATCCTACCCAAGTTAATCAATAAGCCACTTCAATTTTTTGTAAGGGTCAGAAGTGCAATTTATCTTCAACACAATAAATCTATTTGGCCTCAATATTTTTTAATGGCATTTTTTAAAGTATGATTACAAAAGAGATATTTAGGGAGCAAAGGTATTTTTCAGGCAATCTTTASCCCGGAATCTGCATTTTATGATTTTGGTTATTCCCCTTTTCTAGTGCCCATCTAGTTACAGACTCATAAGTGAGCAACATGAAATCTAATTATGTAAATAATTGTGGGCATTGTTCAATCAAGGGCATCCAGTGATAATCCAAATATGCTGTGTGCAGTGAAAAAAAAGTATAATTCTAAAGAATTCGAGTCTGAAATCACTTGTTATTTGAAACAGCATCAAGTACTGAAAGTTTCTGCTCCATTAGAGTGATCTGCACTTTATAGTTCATTCACACACTCATTCTCCAACCTATGCCTTTCTTCAAACTATAGATTTTAAACAATTGTTTAACATAAAAAGCTAATAATATCCTGCTCATCAAATGTTCTACAAATAGTAATAAAACAGACTCTGCATATCTGACCTTGAGGTTTCTAGTATTGTAGGTGTTTAGTGCACAGTGTAATCTAAAACGAAAACCACAAAACTATTAAAATATTAGTGACTTGCTGGAGCAAATGACATGATATCACAAAATTGTTTTCAACATCACTGAAGTTTTCCTTTTTTTGACAAATGCTTATTCTGTGGCTATAAACCTTTGGGGATGCAGTGGCTTGATAACATTGAAAACCCAAATAAACTTAGATTAAAACTCAAATACAGATATAGAGTAARTTTTGGATATGAAGGCACCAAAGAAGTGCCAGAGTCACTCTGTTGAGAGGAACCCATGTTCCTTTCCTGCAGGAGGGCCCAGATTTGCTTGTTTGTGTCATGACATTATTTACAGGCTCACAGTCCAGATGTGAAGGCCAGAAGGGACAGTTATGCCCACCAAACCCTGGGTATAATTATTATACCCACCAAACCCCAAACTGGGGTTGCACAGGAACATTCTTCATCCATGTTCTGCACGAGGTCCCAAATTCTGATTTATTTAACTGACATTATTACAAAGTCATCACATCTTAATTTGAAGTGATACACAGAAAGTAACCATTGCTGATAGTAAATCAAAGGCCCATAAGCAAAATGCTATAACTTTAACATTAAAAGTGTGTCTCARCTCTAATTTGTGAAGGGTAAACTTTCAGCCACTGGCACTTTTTATATCTCTTAGTTAATTTAATTTTCCAAACATTAAATCCTGCAAARTGGTTCGCAACTTATGGAACAGATGGTCTCTGTGTTTTTTTACATTTTGCAAAATTTGAGAGCTAATGTGATGGCTCTGTCTAAAATTTTGTAGCTGCTTTAGAGAAATATTCTAAAACTTCAGCCTAAATGTTAGGGTTCATCAATTGTGTTTAAAGTTCAAATTCGTGTTATTTTGTATAATATTGGGGGAGACCACTTTTGTGAAGAACGGGAGTATAACAATTGCATTCACCAGATCGATTTAAGTAACTTCTTTTTTTTATTTCATTGCTTAGAAAAACAGTGCACCTCCTCTTAAAATGGCACAACTTTGACTAACAAAAATGGACAAATTAAATGCAAGGAAGATGTGTTCAGTTCTGTGCCCCAATTTTATTCCTGCTATGCAAAAAGTTTATTACTTATTGTCTTAAATCTGTAGCCATGTGCTCAGTCACATGGCCAAAGGGACATTTTTACTGTGCTTTACTGGATCATTGCAAACAGCGATGTAATTACCCACATGTGTCTACAAACTGCTTTACATCTGCATAGATCTGTACCCGGTTGGACACAGGACAGCAACAGCCTTGTTCCTTTGTGAAAAGCTCAAGTGCTAATTATTTATTTGAATTTATTTAGAGTCATAAATTTATTTGGAGTCATTCTACCTAAGTCTAAAAGATTTAAAAGAGAAGTCATCTATGAAAGATGTACATCTATAAAAAATTAAAACTTTACCTTAAAAAAAATAAAATCAGTGTTTGGGTTTTTTAAAACCCCATGCCAAGAATTCAGAAATGACAATTAAACAAATTGAAACAGAACATTCTAGGAATCTTCTGAAAGCAGACACACGAAACATTAATAAAGTGTAAGGATTTAAATAGTTTGAGTTAGTGTCTCACATATTTTTTACCATACTAAAGTACATTCGCATCTTTTATCCAAAGAATCAGTGTCGTTTGGATATATGTGCCCAAAAATAAGAAAGGGGTTGGTTTTGCTGRCCTGAGAGACCATTCACTAGGCACAAGTGATTCACCATCAACTGCATTTGGCTAATGAAGACATAACAGCGTTTTCTTCTCAATCTCAAACTGACTAAATAGTTTGCTGAGCCTGTTGGGGTATATAAAAGAACTGCTGTCACTTTAGAGCAGAGAGTGAACCAAAAAGTACATGATTTTCTCAAATGAAATTCATTAGTGAATCAATTTCCACTGCAATAACCCGGTTCTTTATCATYAGGGAACTCCACGGGGTAAATTCAGTCAGTGTTTGCATTAGTGGCCCATGGGCTCCCTGGTCCAGGGCAGCTGAGTGTGAGGGARATTTCCACTCACTGAGAGAGGTACCTGAGTGACACTTCCCTGTCCTTGCAGCACTTTCCTAGCCTACATGATGTTCAAAAATACACTTCAAGTTTAATTTTGAAGCCAAGTTCTTGATGGAGAACTCTTCTGATGGAGTTCAGCTGTGGACAACCTGTTTTAATCTCCAGAGTCTCCTGTGCATGGAGGCCGTAGAGAGAGGCAGTGGGATTCCAGAGAGTTGAAGCTGGGCAGGAGGCAGCGGGGCTGCCAGGTGATTTCCCAAAGACCAGCAACATCCAGAAAAATGCCACAAAGGGAATGGATGGGAAGAGCATGGAGCAGGGGATGAAAAACAGGAGGAAGTTCCTTACAGAGCCTTCAGAGTAGAACAAGGGGTTTGGGATTAGGAATGGTCTTGAAATGGCTGCATCTGTTGCCCAAATTGTACATCCTGCTGGTGAAGTGACTGCCTCATCCATACACCACACGGGAGATTTACTGCTTGTTTGAGCTACACTCGCACAAAAATGAGCAGCACAGAGCTGCCCTAAGGAAAGATGCAGCAATCCTGTTGTGTTCTAGGATGTCTTCCTTTTCCTGGAAGAGAGACTCAACCTTTTGCATCAGGAACGTTCTGAAAAATTGTGAATATTTTCACTTAAGGGCCAAATCCTCAGGTATGTTTTCATTTTAGATACCTGAAAACATTTTCAATGGCATATTGGACATTTCCCTAATCATCTGAATCAAAACCTGCAGATTTTGTTTTAGTAGAAGTCACAACCATTCACCTCTGGCAGATTCTGATAAGTTATTCAAACAGTGCTAGACTCATAGCTATGACAACCGAAGCTCTCCAGCACTGTAACAACCAAGGTCAACTTGGTTGGTTGAAGTTCTCCTTTTTAAGTGACTTTTATAAAAATATTTAGCCTTAGGGCTTTTAATTTTCTTGGTATATCTATCATATTTCTCAGCATTTGGTATTAAAGCAAACTGATATAATTTTATAAAAGCAATTTTTTAGTTTGACTGTTCCAAAGTAGACTGTCCAAGGATAGATAACTTACAACACACATCCATTAACAAAATTGTAACATAGCCAGAAAACAGCTGTGAGAGTATTTTTTAAAAGAATTACACCAGTTCATCACCCCACTTTGCCAAAAGTGAGAAAAATGCTGCTGCAATGAATTTTCCCTTTTGAAGGTCAGTGTCCATACTGCACATGAAATGAATCCTTGCCATTCATGTTTTGCAAGAACAATATTAACATTCATGAAGGTTTCAGCGTTAATCATGTGATGAGTTTGGTTAACAAAAATGCCAACTCCTTCTGTGGGTACTTCCTTCACAAAGGAAATCATGTTTGTACATGTGTGTGGACCTCCTGGAGTCCMGGTCTGTGACCATGGTGAGCTGTGGCAGTGGAAGCCCTTTGCAGTACAATGTCTGATCAACTTGATGCTGAGAACTGCTGCTAAAGCGGGTGAGCTACTTACACTGGGGTTGCTGATGTTGCTGAAATTGGTGCAGCACAGAAATGGTGCAGTTTTTCAGAGCTCTGCAGTGTACAAGGCCCAAAGGTCAGACTGAGAGCGCTGCTTTGCTGGACTGAGAACCCCAAAGAAACTTTCGGTCCTATATAGGATTTATTAAGCTCATTAAAATAACACCCAGTCCTAAATGAGCCACAGCTTTACTTACTCTCTGTTGTGGCTCTCGAAACTCAGAGTGTGATTCCCCCACACAATAGCAGTGAGAAGCCACAGATCGAAAGCAGCTGCCATCATGTTTGCAGAGGGGAACAYGCTCTGAGCAGTCGGCAGTTTCTGTCCCAGAAGTTTTGCAGCTACTGGTTTACTCCGTTCAGAGATGTCTCTGTTTGAGTCATAGTTTCAAGTAACCTTCTCAGAAATGAAGCTACAGACCAGTCACTTCAAAAGAAAAAAAAAAAAAGCCTCAAAACTGACTGTAAACCAGCCTTGGTTCATCCTCTGCCTCCCTCAGTTAGGCTGTATCTGTCTGTGCAAAGCCACATCGCACCACTCTGTAATCAGAGGGAGAATGAAAAGGTAGGTCTTGCTATCAGTTCTTCTGTGAGATCTAAGGCTTATCACACAGCTCCTCTGCTAACCCTCAGGCTTACTTCTCAARTACTTTCCAAATCTTGAATAAGTGATATATCAACTACTAAATATCTGTAGGCAATCCCCAGATATCCCCTCAATGCCTGTGAAAGTGTAAGTATTTAAATGCACATCCAAAACATACCTTGGTGATTCTCAGCACTAAACAACATCCTCGGTGTCTAACCCAGCACTTGGAAAGATCAATTGCCATTACACTGCAACTTTTAAGATGCTTGTTATCCTGGAATGGCTGCCTTTTGGTGGTAACAGGAGCAATAGCAGCTGGACATGAAGTAAGGCAGATGTTCAGAAAAAGTTCTGTTAAAGATGTTCTGACCTCCACAAAATCCTAGAATTAGTAAGGGAATCTAGATATCTTACAGARGTGTTACACTGAAGCAGAATTTATTTCATTTACCTGAAGGACTTCTGCCTTGTGGGTTGAGGATAAAAATATACATTAAAAAATATTGTCCTTGGTTTGTCAACTGTGTTTTGGACAACATCTTCAAATGGACTGTAGAAAATCAAGAGTTGTGTAACCTAAGATATACCAGCAATGCAGACTGCATATCCAAAATAAAGACTGTATGTAAGCTACGTATCTTATTGATCAGTAAGCAAGACCTTTTTTGTCCTGTAAACTAAATAGGCTAGAAGAAGGAGCAGTTAATGGCAGGAGAGGAAATTGCATCATTCATGGTACAAATAGAAGGTTCAGTTCATGTTAAAAGGAGACTTGGCTTTCTTCTAAACAGAGCAGGCTGTCAGTGGTGTTTGGCATGAGTGGATGAAGCACAAAAACTAACAGCGGCAGAGTTGCAGAACAAATCAAATCACAGCCCACAGCAGCTTGTCAGTAAGTGGTCACCCTGTGCACACTGCAGTACCTGATACTGCTTCTGAGAGGCACTCACTAGAAATACTGAAAGTGATGTCATGTCACAAAGCCAAAGCACAGGATGGTCAAACAATGCAGGAAAAACATCTGTCATCCTTCGTGGTGCTCATGACAAAGCGGGGGAGATGCTATTCAGCTGGGAGAAAGAACAGTCTTCCATCAATTCTAGCAATTCCTTAATGCTTCCTGAGGCAGCAAGAGGCAGCTCGTAGGAGATTATGAACTACAACTGATAGTTCACGTGTTGAGCATGCTGCTCTTCAATGAAAACACATTCTCAGTGTAACAAAACATTGATGAGAATAAGAATGTAAAGCTTGTGATGTGTACAATGAAAAAAAAAAATGAGTGCCTTCCTTAGAGCTTGTAATTTTCATTATCTTGATCAATTTGGTAAATGCCATACAACAGACTGTTCACACAGGYCTTAGTCAGCAGGGAGAGATTACAAAGCCACCTTGGCACTCCTGCTGTAACCCATCACCTGATGCAAAGGCATGGCAAAGGCACTGAAAGTCATTTGCTGCTGGTGAAAAGGCARTGGATGAGCCTCCCTCCAATGGCCTCCAAATGCTGAGTGAGGACACGGGAGGAGCACAGCTCCCTGATGCTCCTTGGATCCATCAGGACACACAGGCAGCCTGCTCACTGTGTATTCTGATGGTGTATTTATACTTCAGCTTCCCTAAAAGCACTAACACATCACTACTGTATACAAAATGCTGCAGAAGTCCTAAAACAGCAAAAAGTCTGTGCAAGGGGCTGATCCAAATCACCTGGGCTCTGAAGGTGTTGTTCAGCACACTGATACCCAAATATCTTTCTCTCAGAGACCCATATTTCCAACAGTTAATTAATGACACCATTCTTGACACAAAGAGGCAAATRTAATGCAACATTGGGAAGGACATAAAAGTCTCAACCTTTTTCTTTTCTTAAGAAACTTGAGGGTTTCTGTGGGTGTAGGGTGAAAGAGAAGCTATTTCATTGGTATATGMAAAACCAGATTATCAAGCACAGCTTTCTCTGGTGTTTCTGTTGCATCTTCTGTGTCTAATCAGTGCACAGACAATTAGGGCTTCTACTGCACATAAGACATTAACAGACTATAAAGGTAAGTTACAGGAATATTCAGTCTTCCTAAATTTTGCTACCTGAGCTGTCTATTTAATTGCCTGTCTCACACTTCGTTTTTATATACAAAGACATAAAAGTGGTCATTTTGTATTTCCACTGTAAATAACAAAACAAACAAAACCCCCAAACCTCCCAGGCCCCTCAATCATCTCTTTTACATTGCCTCTTTCAGTTTCCCGTTACTTTTATCACTGTTTCCATACTATGAAGGATTTTGCTGACTGTACAAACACTGCATACCACCATGTATTAATCTGCAGGAAACAGTAGCATTAGGTCTGCAATAGTGACCATTTGGATACAACACTGTCAAGTTCTTCATCAGCTCTTCCATCTCCCATTCTGGCTGTTCTAGTATGYTGGTTTTAGTAGCACAGTGCTAATGTTTACAATAGTGGAAGTTTCTTCTCAACTTTTCCAATTTTCAGATTGTGAAAAGCTTGAGTTTGTGCATCTGGACTCTATTACAAACTCTTGCTTCCAGATATTACAGACAAATCACAAAGTTCTAATTGCCCCCGCCACAGCCAATATTTCAAGAACTTCCAGGTTATTTCCCCTGGAATCGTGTGAAGGCATGATTTCAGTACATAAATGTAGTTTTCCCTCTAATTCCTAGATTCTTAATCTAGGAATTTCCAAATTYTTAATTTGGGATCCAAGGTTTCCCTCCCCTTCCGTGTATAGATTTTGATATGTGAGTCATATTCCTATTTCATTTGAAGCTTTGCTGATACGTTGCACCATTGCCGAACCTAAAAGTTTGCTACTTCCTCTGCTTACGAAGAGATAAATTCAGTCATTTCACATGAACAAAGGTCTTCWYATGCTGTACCATCCTAAATTCATGCACTCCCATTTTGCACTGCAGTCTGCTTTTCTCCATTACATTAATCACAAAAACACTTGGTGATCAACATCTTTGCAGTTTCTCTCAGAACCCATTTACAAGCCCAGTTAGCATTACTGTGCCTTTTCCTTGCATGTGAACCATACCTCTCAGCATTTCTCCAGCACCTTTCCWGTCAGATTTCCTGTGCTAAAATACCTGAAACTATCACAGAAAAAAAAAAAAAATCTGGAAGACAAATTCATCAGGCGTACTAATGTGATTTCATATTTTGTAAAACGGTCCTTTCCCCCAAAAATGAAAAAAAWATGAGAGTAAATTTCAACTGCATAACATTTGAAGGCAAGTCCATTAGCATAGTCGAACAAATTTTACAAAGTAGTCTTTTAAAAACCTACGCAATGCCACATTTTATTTGGTAAGGTCTCTTGTATTACCAAGATGCATGAGCAATGCTCTCCTTTGTTGCAGTGACTGCCAAGTGATGTTACAAACAAGTTCATTGTGTATGTGTGAAGGAATTTGACAGGTCGGGCTGGTCCGTTAGAAATTAGACTGTTTATGTATCAGTATATTAGTAATCACCATTTCTGGAAAAAAAMCCCCAAACAACAKAATAACCACTTGATGGATTTGTTAAAAKTTAATGGCTTTTTGATGTATGTTCAGGTAAGGCAGATTGACAATCCTGTACAGCATTAAGGAAGCCCATGAATACCATCCAAAACCATCAATGTGGGAAAGCTGTGGATAAATCCTCTTTGATGATGAAATGCTTTTCTTGCAGAAGAAACCTGGTTTTGTTCATCAGAAACATCTTATTCCATTAATGTAACTTCCCAGTAACAYTGACTCAATCATTTCCTTCATTCCATGCATTTACTGGAATGTTTTTGAGTTTATCTTTAACCCTTTAGCCCCAGTTATTAGCATTAACCAGAGCTACAGCAAGGAGCCAAAACTTTGTTTTTGTTACACATTTGATTCAACGTTACTTCATCACCTCCTCTTCTACTCTTTTGTTTGCTTCTACCACATGTTGCATCTTGTTAGAAATCTGGAATRGGCTGCTCAGGGCAGTTGTGGAATCACCATTCTTGGAAGTGCTCAGAAGGTRTGTGGATGTGGCRCTTGRGGACATGGTTTAGCMKTGAACATGGTGGTGYTGGGTTAATGGYTGGACTCGATGATYTTAGCAGACTTTTCCARCTTTTCCATAATGATTCTAAATCTAGATTGGGAGGGCTCTAAAGCAGAAACTGRACACCCACTATTCTGATCCATCCTTTGCTTTGCAAAAATATTAATTGACAAGGGTTAGGAATTAAAATACTGGGATACAGCTTGTAAGGGAAATGTGTTTGTGATCTCTGCAGACCGTATCAACACCTTAGTCAATAACTATGTTTGTTTAATGACTGTGGTAAGTACAAAACTAAGAACTGCCATACGAGGTCAGACTAAAGGTCCACTTAGCTCAAYGTGTTGTATATTCAAATAGAAATCAGTACTGGATGCTTAGGAAACAGCTTCTATAGAGTAAGTGCTGCCCTTGCTCTGCCCTCCCAGCTTCTCATGATTTGCAGTTTAAAGATTGGTTGTGATGAAAAGTATAAAGGGATCAATCCRCCAAGAACCCCTTTTACAATTCTTTGAAACCATTTACAATTCTGATTTCCACAACATCCCATGGCAAAGAGTTCCAAGATTTAAATACTCTAAAGTATTTAAATTTAAGTACTTTAAGTACTTCCTTTGTCTCCRTCACTTGCCTAATTATTTCCTTTGCTGCATATCTTGTGCAATGAGAAATAGCATTCATCTCTGACTTAACTAAACATCCCCCATCTGTCTTTTCCATACCATTCAATCACTTCTTTTCCCAGCCAGAAAGTTGTCATAAGGTGTCATTTCACTGACAGCCACTCCATCCCCTGCAAAACCCTGATGGCCCTTCCCTGCATTACTCCAGTTCTGTGTCTCCTGGCAGCAGGTGCAGTACTGCAGAGGTGGAAGGACAATATTCCCCAGGGACACAAGGATGATCATCTTCTCTTTCATTCCCAACTGCTTTTTTAATAAACTTCTCTTTGCCAGAAGTCTGGTCCCATGGACTGTACACCCATTAGGARCTGGAATACATTTTCTGGTTTGAAAGAGAGTGGGGTCACTGCTCTCCAAGAAAATGCTGTGATGCAAACAGAGCTGGGGATCACASGGAGATTCACTTCAAAAGCATGCACCTGATCCAAATTAAAATACTAATGTGGACACACCCAGAAACTTTCCATGATGATTYCAAGATTTCTCCAGAATAGTACCAGCTTCTTCAGGGCTCATTTTTTTGCATGTATAGTCAGGATTATTATTCCTTTGATCATGAGCTTSCATTTGTAAACACTGAATYTCAGCTGCTGTCATTCAGCTCTTCACTGTCAACCTTTGTCTTGAGAATTATAACAATAATCTATAAAAATGTGATTATTTTCAAGTAATTGATGACTCTGTTGTACAACACAGGTCCCAATACCAATGTCTGAAAACTCTATTCRTAGACATCTCTCTGTAAACCAAGAAGTCTAAGAGATGATCAACCCTTCTGGACCAYAGCTTGGTTTTGTTACCACCTGCTCCTGTGGGGTCTGTCAAGAAGGTTTTTGAAAACCATTTGCAGCAGCCAGAGTCATTCTTATCTAAATATTGACTAAGAGATCTGTGAGATGTCCTATAAAAATGTTAGTTCTTGTCTAAACCAAGACATGCTCACAGGTATCTGCTGATCTACCAACCTGCATGCAATGGATCTCAGACAGTGATGTGTAGTCCCTTGTATTCCTTCTTAACACATTGGGTATGAGCACATAAAAATGATTAATATAAGATGATTTCACAAAAACCCAACAAAATCTAAATAAATGMAGTGAGCAGCCTGATGGAAAAAAATAGCCTCATTTTTTCTGGTTTACTCCTCTGAAAAAACGGCCTGCAAATTTTGGGGGTATTCTAGCRAAGCTCAAGTAGGGCAACTGCTATTTTCAGACAGAAGTATCTTTCTGACAGATGTTTTAAATTCTGTTTTTGCTTTTGAGTTTTGTTGTAGTCTCCTGCTCAAACTGCTACCCTTTACCATTTTGTAAAAGTCAACCTAATTCCTCTTTTTGGTGAGGCACAAGACGAATTGTTCTTTCCTACACAGGTCAATCACACCAATTTCTTGTAAAAGTCTTCAGAGACCTAWCAGATTTGCTGCAATATTTTATATCAGGACTCATAATGAGATATTATTGAAATAGTACTATAATCTACATTTTCTCTGTGTAATAGATGAAAACAGGCTAAAGTGTAKTTCCTTTAACTGTTGCAATAATGCCAATGTAAAGTTTTAATAATAAACAAAGACTGTTTTGCTGTTATTCAACAGGCAAAAAGCACGAATTTCCTTTTGTCAAAACAAAAATATTTGTATTTGCATGAATGTAAAGCAAGCCAGAATTCACATACTCTGCTGCTAGTTGCCCCACATGACAAACATTTCACTTTACTAATATTGTTCTAATAGTTTAAATGCAAGCAACAGTTAACTATTTGGTATTTTTTTTTACAAGTGTCAGGATGCCAGTACCATAAAATGTGCTCAAAAAAGCATCTGAAAAATATATGGACAAGAAAGAACAACAAAAAGGGATTGCACTGATGAAAATGTACAGAGCCAAGAAACCGTACTAATGCTAAAAGTCAAATGAATGGACAAAGAAATGCTATTTACAACATAGCTGGCCATCACAATCACTCCATTGATTAAAAAAAAATAMTTAGCCCATTTCTTTCAATATTCAACCACGTTTAAATTTTGCCATTACTTGAGCTGTCTCTCTCTAAATATTTTAACTTTCAGAAGCAATTGCTAAACAATGAGTTTATTGCTGGATTTTAATATTCAATCAAAGACCCGTCCAAAATAAAGCACTCTATTGATCATTTAGGAAGTATTAAAAAAATGATTCAATTTTAATCTTTGGATAGTTATGGGCTCTGAACCTGGACACTGAAGGGAAGGAAGCATGTTCAGTTCAGTGGCTTTGATGGTATCTTCCCTTCAAATGTTGAAGCTTTTAAGAAAAACAAGGGTGTATTTTCAGTGTCCCTCCCAAGGTACTGAAGACTTGTACCTTTGAGTAAGCTACACTTGCTCCAGATAAAATACTTTATCAAGATTGCAACAAGAAATCAATTGGTTTTCAGTGTCCCAAAATGTGCTCAGCAGTTTACCATGTAATGAGGAAGTTGGGCTCGTGGCARCAGTGACGCTGTAGGTAAACAAGACAGTGATCATGAGCATTGCAATGTTCCACATGCAGCTCTACACTGGATTTTCTTAGTAAGACAATGAATATTGCCAGAGTTATCCAGGTCCACTTTTGAACCTTGCTCAGAAACTTTCRTTTAGAGGAATCCGAAGATCTGAGCAGAAGGGACCTCTGGTTAACTCTTTGTTACTGTCTTTGTACCTCAATTTATACCTCAGCTGTCCAGATGACTGCCCAGTTTAGGATTGAAGATTTGCAGTCTGCACTGCAAATCACACCACATTTGGAACTGAGTCCTGAAAACTTTSATCAGGCAACAACATTTCTGGATTTCTACTGACTGAAGGCAATACTGCTCAGAGGTTACCTGATTCTGAGGACAGTTGCCTTCTAAAAACTGATTTTGAGAACAGATCAATGATAATATATTGATAAATAGATGATTRTTCAAAATAGTTGTTAGTAAAACTTTACCACTAAAAAAWTTTAAAAGGTATTATTTACAGATGTCCACATCTTAGAGCTGGTGAGTGCCAGCCCAGTGTTAYTGAAATCAGCATTGCATCCACAGCTTGCCAGGGTACAGAAGCAGGTGTTTAACTGTTCTATATTCCCCAGATCCTACTTCAAGCCCCTGATTTCTGCTTTGAYACAAGTTGTGCCAATACAGAGGTTGATTTGAGAAATAATAACCTTTACTAAAATACACCATCTTCTTCCAAGTCACCTCTGTCTTAGAAAATACACGTGAAATAATTAAAAAAAAGATTTCTGCTTTTCAGTTCAATAAGCAGATTTACRTATGTATCTCTGCTAAAATGTGACTCCATTGAAAGAGATGCAAGATGGAAAGCACAGTGCTCAAAAACTTGCATTTCCTTGTAAAGCAAAGATGATTTTCTAAACCCTGCATCTCAAGCCAAACCTTGCATCCAAAAGTTCAACCCTGTTCTCTCCCATCTGCATGTCTCCACATGTCATATGGATTCAGCAGCCCAAACAAGTGCCATTATTATCTTCAAGTTTTGACTTTGCTGATACCTGAGTGCAGGCATAAATRGGAAATGTTGCAATTATCTGGAAGTACATTATCTTTCTGGTGGATCATGTGAGCTGAAATRAACTGCAGCTCATTCATACACTGCTGCATAGACAAAGATTGAATCAAAACGTGTCAGTGAGAGGGACATGCTCCTGTCCACGAACATTGCAACAATTCAGTGAGAAGATGCCTTTTCAAAAAAATGTCACTTTTTCCATTTAATGCAATAACTGTTGAGCTTTAAATACTGGTTTTATTATTATTGTGATCCAGAAACAGAAACACACACACGTTAAGTCCTCTTAGAGATTTGGCTGTAATCTTTAGATCACTTACCAAAGGTGTTGTAATACAACCTGACACAACGGTAAAATAACACTTTAGGTTGCACCATCATCATCCCTGAAATTRTAATAGTGTTCATTGCATACAACCCCCCAAAATATTAAATTAAAAAAAAGCATTGGATGAGTTTCAAGAACATCTCTGTGATACTGATAACTGATTCACATATTTATCAATAAAGGGTGTTTTATTGCAGTAAACATGGAGCTCTGGGCTAGGAAAAAAAGGTAGGTGCAGTGTTGATATGGAATTTTTCCCCTCTARAGCCATCTCATACACTTATAATACCAGAGTGTCTGAGATAACTGTCTGGCTTCAGATAATGTAACAAATTGTACATGCAAAAAGAAAAACGTTACTTCAAGTTACTGACAACTTTAATGTGAATCAACAAACTTGATATTTAAGAGTAAATACATTTCCCTTTCTATCTGTTCCCGAAATGAACTAGGATTTCCTGTCAATGCACCCAACAGTGTATTGTGAAACACAAGGCAAACAAGGGCTGCCTTACTGAAGGCTACTCTGAAAACCCATTTCGTCAGTCCTTTATTTTCATATTATTTCTAAGGGAACATGCACCATAAGTCTTAAATATTTAACAGGTTACCTCTTAAGAGGAAAAGCAAGGGGGRAAAAAAGGAATATTCCATGACACTTGCACCACTCATAAAAGCTTGAAGTCATAAGCACATGGAAGTCAAGCAAAATCAGTTTTTCATATAGCCTGAGAATTACACGAAATATAGACAACATTCCTYAATGTTAAAGGAAAAGAAATGTACTTTAAAAAGTCAAAACTAACACCTACCTTTTACCATATAATGRAATAACTAACTGTAAAGTGTCTTGGTTCTAATACACAGGTCTAGAACTGWCTGCCAGTTAACACAGAACTCCTAATGGGTGTTTTTTGACTTCTAGAATTAAATCAGACAGCCCTAACCCAAATGTAATAGGAGGTATTTTAGATGATCAAAAGCCATTTCTAACTAGTAAAAGGCACCTTGCTAACCAAACACAAGGGTTATTTTGTCTATGATCTTATTTTGCTTCAATATAAAGACAGTAATTGAATTTCTTTTTAAGTTGAAAAGGTTGAAAAGACTTTTAAAATAACACGGTAGTAGAAAATGAATGAACTGACAGGATAAATATGCACATCTATTTACAAAACTTCAAAATTTATAAAAGTTTCTTGGGTGCCACCAAAATATGACGAGTTCATATAGGTAATATGGACACTATACTTCTTCTATCGTGGCTTCTATATCGTGATTGGCTTTAACATAATTTTGCAGCCAGTATTAAATTATCCAAATTGCAGAGTTAATTATTGTATTCTTTGATGAATTTCAGTAAGAATCCTTGAAGGATTTGTATAGTCTGAGTACTCAAAGGGAAATCATGAGTGCACCATACCTTTGGAATGGCACCATAAGACCCAAATCGTTTATTTACACCCACAGCCTCAAATAATTTCAAGGTAAAATCCTGATACTGTTTTATGGTCATCCTGTGTTCCACATAGTGTTTTTCTTGTTCAAGAACTTGGTCTGTTCCAAAAGCACAAAGCACTTCATCTCAAGTGCAAACTGGTTTGGCACATCCCTGATCTAAGAGCTTCTTTCTAATAAATTCCTTTKATTATCTTGGATTTTTGGGAAGGGGAAAAAGCAGGGACACAAATCTGAGTCATCTTTAAATGAAGCCACCACCATTTACACAACTGCTATTTATTCAGGCATACAAACTCTTCAGATTTTTAGACATTTCTTCTGACACCTATTATGGAGAACTTCCCAGTGAAGATGCAAAATGCAGAGGGATTGAAAACTGAAGACCTGAACATACTTTTTGCCACATGTCCAGCACATAGATGAAGATTTTACATCATGATTAGTTGAAACTATTTTCCAAACACCTCACACAACAAGAAAGGAACAGCCACACTTCTTCCACCTACYTGTTCTACTGGAGACAATTCTTCCATATTGTACAATGATAAGCAAAAGTATTTTGAATGGAGTAACAAAAAAAGGAAGTGATTCAGAGTCTTTGAACCATAGTACCAAAAACATTCATCAGTGCAAATGCTGCAAAGAGACTGGGCCTAACAGCGCCTGCAAATTGGGCTRTGAGTCTGTTCCCTCACAGAACACACCAGGTGACTCGAGCAACCTCTCTCGAGGTCACACAGTGACACAGCCACATYCAACTACCAAACGTCATCATCTTACAACACCAAGATCATAAAACTGCAGAATTTTTTAACCATGAGTCAGAGCTAAAGCAGTGTGGCTACCATTAGCCCAAGACATACTAGCTTTATTTCTTTCTAGAACTAATCCAGACATCTCAACAAAACTCAGACACACCTGGCAAAGGTCTTATATTCATCCCAGTAACCACTAATACTAAAATTGTATTGCTAACTTTTTTGGGTCAAAGTTGCTCTTCACAGAACTCCCACTGACTATTCTAGAGTAAAAACAGCAATACAGCTGACATACAATATCCTTAAAATTACAAAGTTAAATGACAGATACCACAAAATGAGGGGGGAAAGGTCAATGACACTATTCAGATCATCATGTACTTCTGATAATTTAACACTTCAYAGGAGAGTTTAAGTGCTGTTCACTTCAGAGGGGTCTGTGTCACACACAGTAAAATACCATCCAATGTCATCCCTTAGCTATGACCTCTGCTAAAGACTTTGAAAGACAGTGACAAAGTGAAAACCGTCTACGTGAAACCTGTCAGATCCTCCACTTCTTGCACTTGAGACCCTACAGCTGATCATCAAGATCATCAAACACATGATCCAACCATGTCGAACCAACCACAGCAGTAGTTCCACACCCAAGCACACCCTGATGGTTGARCAGTGCCTATCATCGGTGCCCATCTCCAACTGGAAGGTGATGGTTTCTGTCCAAGCCCTTAAACTGTCCACTYCAGAAACTGCAAGACAAACGGCCATTTCACCAGGAAACGTGGAGCCTGAGGAGGTGYTCCAGACCAAGAAGTCTAGAACATCCAGTCGTGCTTGGTGTTTTCAGATTATACACTTCCACCCTAGTTCCACTTACTGGAACTGGATATTTCAAACATCCAGGTCCAGTCTGTCTTATTTTTCATGTCAGCTTTCTCCCTTCTTTTTCTCGGGCATRTCAAGAGCGGCTAGACTCGTTCTCAGTTGGGGCATTAGAACTGGGTACCGGAGGTCAAAATTCGGCTGGTTYTCGCCCGCTGCCCGCCGGCTGCTTTTTGCCTGCCCGCCCCCGACCCGGCGGCCGGGCGGCCGTCGCCCGATGCTGCCCCGCCGCTGTCGCTGTCGCCGCCGCCGCCGCGGCCGGGGGGCAGCGCACGCCGGGCTGCGGGGCCGGGGGCCGCCGCCCGCCCCACCTCGCACCCCGGGCCGCCCGGAGCGGGGCCCCCGCCAAACTTTGCGGCCCGCGGGGAACCGGGGCCCGGCCCGACCGCCGCCCCCGCCGCCCCCGCAGCACCCCGGGCAGGAGGTGAAGCAACCTGGCGCCGGCTCCTGCACTTTGCACAGCGGGCGCAGAGCCGCCTCCATCCCTGCGCCTCCCGGCAGCGCTAAGGCGCATTTTTTCGCACTAATCTGCACATTCAGCACGTCCAGAGCGCCTATGACTTTACCTGGACTTTCTCCACTCTACGGGCTCATCACACCGCGATCGCCTCCCCATCCTACCGCTAACTCTCGCTCTCCTTCACTCCTTCCTCCTTCCCTCTTGCAAGGCCTGCTAAGATCAAGCCCGATGGAAAGTAGAGAGAGAAAGAGAAAGAGAGAGGCAGCGGGAAGGGAGGGGAGCCGCTCCATCCCTCCCTGCCCCCGCCGGGCACACACGCCAGCCCTTTTCCCCCCACCCCAGCCCTTCCCTCGGCGATTTCCTCCGCTCTTCGGCAACTACGAGGGCTCGGCGGAGCGGCTCCGAACGCGCCCCCGCTGCCCTCGGCGGCTCCCCGGCCGGCGCCCCCCCCGCCGCCCGCCCGCCCCGCGGCTCCCGGTACCTCGTAAAGGTCCCCCGAAGCCATGCTGGGGTGCGGGACTGGGATCCTCCGCGCCGTCTCCCTCTCTCCACCTCTCCCGCTCCCCCACTCGCTCTCTCTGTTGAGTAAACTGTGTTTTGCAGAATGACAGGCTTTGGGGCTGGCTGTGCGCAGAATCAGAGGCGAGGAGAGCGGAGAGGCAGGCGGCGGGGCTGGCGTAACCAGCAGCAGCAGCAGCAGCTCGGGCGCACAGCGCCGGGAGCCGCGTCTCCCCCGCGGCGGCGGGGCCGGCGCCCCCCGCCCTCCCCTCACACCCCGCCCGCCAACGCCGCCTCCCGCCCCGGGCGGGGACCGGGACCGGCACCGGGACGGGTCCCCCCGGCGCCCTCCGTCCGGGAAAGTCCCCGGGCCGCTCTGACGGCGGCCTCCTCTCCCTCTTCCTCCCCCCGCCCCCCCCGCCTCAAACTCTTTCCGCGGCCAAAATAAATTAATAAAAAAAAATAATAATAAAAAAACAAAAATAGAGGGGCGGGTGGGAGGGGTGGGTGCCGGAGCGGGCGCTCGGCGGGGAGGGCCGCGCTGCCCGCCCAAGGTCACCACGGGGAGAGGCGGGCGCGGGGCCTCKGGCGGCCCTGCCGGCACCTTCCCGCCGCCCATGGCCATGGCTGAGGGAGCCGAGTGCCGGGAGAGCTCCAGCGCGGCGGGGCTCGGGGACACCTCTCGCCCGCCGGGCACGGCGATGCTTCTCCCGCTGCCCTTCGCCCAYGGTGCACGCTCGCCAGCCCGCTCGTGGAAAGGAAAGCCGGCGGCCTCCCGCCACCTGCCCTTCACGTGGAGGCGGCGGCCGGAATTTTGATGCGCAACGACACGAAGCCATCGGCCGTCGCCGTTTCCGAGCCGTCCGAGTGGTTTTTTTTGGAGGAAARATGCTTCCCCATGGCCGCTGGCGTCCTGGCGGTGCTTATCTGAGAGAAGGGGAATGTGTGAAGGTGATGCCGAGTGAGCCGGGCATGACCTTGACTGACCACCAGCCTTTGCTCGCCATCACCGCAGAGCCCCTCATGAGGAGCCCCAGTCTGAGGAGCTTCTCTCGCAGGAATCCCGCCATGAGTGACTCAAGAACTGTCTGGACACAATCCTGTGCCATGTGCTCTAGGATGATCCTACAGCAGGRTGGTTGGACCAGACAACCCGCTATGGTCCCTTGCAACATGACTGATGCTGTGAATTGGTGATTCCATGAAGAGGAACGAGCTCGTGGAGATGGGAAGCCCTGCTTTGCATCAGTGAAGGACTCTGGAGGAGGCAGGAGACGGCGTGTGGCAAAGATCCCTGCATTGGATGCTGTGGCCACCGTGAAGGTAAGGACTGCTCCCAGTGAAGGTTGATGAGCACCATGTTCCTGCCACTTCACTCTGTAGAAGATGTGTTTCTCCAGGTAAGATGCTGAATGTCCTCTCGGTATTTTATTTATTGACAGGAAAGAGCACCATGAGGGTGTTCTCTGACCAGCTCTTCATAAGTTGGCTCCATAGCCTCTAGTTGCTACGGTGTCTCAGACCCGATGTTCTCAACTCACAGCATACCTGTGGTGGCCACTCCCTGTAACCTGGGGTCAGCAGTGGGTATTGCGTGGTCTGGCTTTGCCTTGGTTATGGCTTTTGTTCATCTTCTTGYGGYTGTCATTTTTCACCTCTTGATTTTYCACGTGAATGTGAGAACTGGCACTGCCCAGACTGTTACCCAAGTGCAGGTTGGAGAGAGTTATTGAATGTGATAGTGGTTATAAATGTTACTGGTATCAAGTGTAGAATTATTTCCAAACTTTCATTTATGACCAAAAACGCTGGTGTGGTTCAAGTGGTGTGAATCCAAAGTCTCTTCTGGCTGAGAGGATTTCCTTTTTAAAAGATCAATATTGGGTGTTTTGAACACTGTCACTTTTTATCGTGAAAGTAGGAAATCACACATGCACATCCAGCTCCTGCTTGACCCCATCTCCTGAACTGTGAATATTACCTCTGGTGATTATGAACTTGCCAGCTAACCAGTTTAGTATTGACTTAGAGTTCAATAAGAGCTATCTAATGGCAGTTTGGAACTCAAAGATGTTTATGGTTTGTGTGGTCTACAGGGGGGTGTGATGATGTTGAACTCCTAAGGACAAGACACTCTGCTTACATAAAATGTAAACAATTTTTTGTCTTCACAGTAGTAACTGGAGGATTGTCCTCTGCTCCCCAATTTGCTGGCAAGATTTGGATTGTTGGGATTTGGTATTCGAAGAGTAAAATGTTGAAAATATTGAGAAATACTGTAAACTACCCATGCCTAATAATTCCAATAATTAATGCAGCAAATGCAATGCATTGCATAAGAATCGCACTGCATGGTTTCTTCTTGATAAATCAATTATTTTGTCTCATTGTAAAATGACTTTTATTGTTTACAGTAGCAAATCATCTCATTGAGCTGAATGTAAGAATATATCCATTGATAAGTAGGTATTTTAATACAGTTATCTTCAAAGTTTGCTTTATTACAACTACATTTTGCAGCTTTCCACAGCAGTAAACAAAATGGAAGTCAGAGCCAGTGAGTAATTTTTCAGATGCATCCTAAAATATTCCTTTTCTGAAATGGTTGGCTTCCTTCATAGTATCAACTCTTTCCAAAGGTGTTTTGAATGAATTAAAAAAAGTCCCTTCCCAAGCTGTAGMAGAGTAGAAGTGTTTTATTTTGAGACAGATCTAATAATCAGACTGTTCTTTCTGGGCTTTGCTGTTTCTGTGCTCTCAGACAGCTGAAATGAGACCAACTCACCCTGTGCCATCTTGGAAGAAATCTCCACAACCTGGTCTATATTTTAGACAATTTCATTTACATTGTACTGTGTTTACAGAAACATTGTCAATATTTTTCCTGTAAGATTTACAACCCAAACAAATGGTAGCTTGGAAGTTTTGGAAGGATGAACGCTGTAGTGACTACTTTGAAGAGGGGAAACATCTTTTTCCTGATTACTCACTCCTTGTTTCAGAGTGCGCCGTCCCTTGGGATGTGGTGGTTTGTGAGTCAATAGTGAGGAGCATGAAGAGGACTTYTGCGATTGTCCAACCCAGGAAAAGTTGATAATGGGTTCAGTGTATTTCCCTGGCATTTAGCAGAAAACAAAGTTTTAAATTTTAAAAAAATTCAAGTGACCTTCATTTGCCCAGCAGGTCTTTATTGTAACTAGACAGAGCACACAGTGTCCCTCTGAGTCTTGTGTAAAAACTAGAAATCTTAAAACTTATTATAATTTTTTCAGGGTTTCTGATAATAGATTCTCTGGGAGTACATATTTTCCAATTTTATTTGCCTTTCAATGGCAATATCTATGAAATGAAATTGCAGCAAAATCCAGATTGTTATACAAATTTCAGACTCTAAACTTAATGATTTTGCTAAGTATGTGATTATTCATTACTCTTATTGTTTCGCTGCCTTCTCCTATTTCCCATCCCAAGAGAGTAATGCAGGCAAGGGAGGCATTCCAAGCATGATACGTCACATTTGAACACTTCTTTGGATTTGGTAGATGCTCTGGTTTGCACTACTTTATTAGAAGGAATTAGATCTCAATCTGAATAAAGTTAAAAGCAAAACAATTCTATTSCAGAAGGCAAAAATACTGCTGTCATAGCTGTGCTATTGATTTGTTATTGACTGTTTAGTCAATCAGTCCAGAGCTCTACAAATATGTGGGGATTGTACAGTCACTTTCACAGCTCCCCCAAGGAGTGCAGATGAGTATTTGAAGACACCTTGTATGAAAAATTGCCATGAGGGGCTGCTTTGGCTCTAGAGGAGCCTGAGTGATGGGCAAGAATAATTTAATAAATGGAGAAATTGAGAGAATTCCTGGGCTAAGGTATGAAAATTATACAGGAGAAGGGAGAAAACAAGGCATGGGTGAAGAACAAGGAACCAAAGGCAAATGCAAGGAGAAGGCTGCAAAAAGCCATGGTTGTGTGAAAAAATGGGGGAGGCAAAGGAATATTTTAGCAGCAGCAACTGAAGCAAAAGCAGGGAACAAGGTAACAAGATGTCTATCGCCAACCTAAGAAGGATGATTTTGAGCAAGGCAAAAATCAGTGAGTGAAAATGAAACAAATTTAGTCTTAGTGGGTTCATAGAGCAGCAGATGACAGGAAATGGTGAGCAGCTACAGCAGGAAGAGGAGAATCACTTGAGGCACCAGTGTTCTGGATGGGTGATAGGCAGGATCATGGATATCCCAGTGCCTGGTAGTGTGATGGCTCCATATTCACCTGTTGGGTCTGAAGAGGCACTAGGACACGATACCTCAGAAAGCTTATCAGAAAAATTATCCAAGAGGTAAAGTCCAAAAGAAACTGCTAAACAAGAGACATACACACAGCACCTAAAAATCAGAAATTAGATGAACATGAGAAAACTAGGAAAGCACCATGCTTTTTGARTAATTGATTTACATAATTTTGTGACAAGTAGACATGGGAAAAGCCCAATGCACTTTACCCTGTACCATGCTGTCTTCCAAGGCAAACAAGTAGTTGTGATCATTTGATTCTGATGCTAAATTAATGCCTTCCTCCAAACCCTTCTTTGGATCTTATAACATACAATTACTTATAAGAGGAAGCATCTGAAATAGAATCTGAAATACCAGTATAATGAAACAAGCAGTAATATACAGAAAACAAACTAATGTTTGTTTGCTGCAGTACAGCACATGCYRCAAAACAGAACTTTYCTAGGGTTTACACTACATTTTAATGGCTGATATTCTGAAAAGTGACTTTACTTCTTATGACTTCGTGAGTCTGTTCTCTTTAGCATGGCCAATAACACCTTGCCTTAATTGGGAAAGGGGAAAAAAGAAGCTTTGACCAAAGATAAAATTGAGACAACTTTGTCCTTCTCTGAACACACCGAGTACCTCCCAATGAGACCAAAAATAGCATCTTTCCACATTCTGTTCCCTCTTGTTTGCAAATGCCTTTTTCCCCACTTGACATGTTGTCATAGATAATAGGAAGGTGCCAAAACATTCCTGCTGGACAATTTGCTGACTTTGTAACTAAGGCGAAAAAAATGACAAMGTGTAGATCATGTACGTAGAAGTCACATTTGGGAACTCCTGTGTACACAGAGCCTTCAAAATTGCTGGTTCAGCAGTTGAATTTCAACTGATTTAGGAAATCATGATGTACATCAAGCAGGAGCAAATGGCACACATTGTTTTCCTATATTCCTATATATCCTGAACATCAGGGAAGAGTCTGGAATTGAGACTTTCATTTATGGCTTTGSTTTTCATGTGGGTAGAAATTGAAGTGTGAAGTGGAGCTCTAGTGGTTTCTTCTGTTAAGCAACAAATAACTGCGTGARCACCTAAGAGTGTTCTAAGCTGTAGTGGACATGGGATGTCAAACTGGCCTGCTTGGGAGTGCCAATTAAAGAAGGTTGGGATATGTTTTATTAGCATTGTCTAGGTAAGATGTATTAGAATCATAAAGAATTCATAAAAGGCAAGACAATAGGAAAACAGATTAATCTGAGTGATTCTCTTTAGGCAAGACATTTGCCATGTTCAGTTTGGTTTACACAGAGTGCATGTGATATTCAGAATGATCATAGTGCATTATTAAGTGTCTCGGGGGATTTTGCGATTATACTCCATTCCTGATTGTCTGCTTTATGCCTAGAAATGGGTCCTGTAGCTTTAGGGTGAGTCCAGGSGAGGGTTGGAAGTTGGGGGAATTCTAGCATGGGCTTTGTTCAAGCTCTCACTCTGTGGTGTGCTCGGCTTGCCRTGCCCTTCAGAGGCTGCATTGCTGCTTTTGGCTAGCTTGGTTTTTGTAGCAGCAATTCTTTGTTGGCTTCTGTTGTTTTTTCTTGGATTGTTCAGTTTGCCTTTTGATCCCAGTCGGATCATTGGTGGATGCAGACCGACAGGGAAGCTGCGGGGATGCCCTTTCATGGCCCAGACCTCGGGAGAAACTGAACCACTGAAAGGAAGGGCTCTAAATCCACCAGCTGCARCTKCTGCRAGGAGACCAACAATGGAGGTTCACCAGGTTCCCATCTRTTTTTTTTCCCCGGAACTCCTCTGTGGACTTTTCTCCCCACAAAAGACCGTCCCCCATTTTGTTCCTTTCGTCATGTGCTCGGTATTTTTTTCCCTTCACTTGTCATTTTGGGTTCATTTGTTCCGCTGTGAGTGGGTGTGTGTGTGTGGGATGGGGTATAAGGTTCTGAAAGTTCAATATCTAACAGTTATTCATTTTTTCCTGTGCCCTGTGGGCACCTTGTTTGTCAAATAAACAGGGTTTTTTTCCCACTTTCATCCAGGAAATCCATTTCATATCAGTGGGAAGGGATTGCTGAAACCCTTTTCTTTAGAGGAAATGTTCATTCCAGAGCGTTTCCTCCTAAAATTGTCTCACAACTGAGACAGTAAGCTAATTTTTAAAKCTGAATTTTCTCCCTGAATCTTTGCTCTAAAAATTGCACTGAACTAACGATATCCAGCATATACAAATATGCAGGGTTTTAAGATCTAGGTGTATAAATTGTGTATGTTAAGCAATACTGTGTTTTGTGACTTTTAATCATGGACTCGGCTTGTATTTCTGTATTTGCCTCTCACAAACCCTGTGTGTATAGTAGGCTGCTCACGAGGGTTGCCCAAGAAAAGAAAAATCACTGCATGGTTTTAATAATAACTCTAGAACCATGCAAAGACACATAACGTTTCAGAAAATTAAAAGAATGATTCCTTACTAATGAGAAAAAGTATGGAGCTGGATCCATCCATGAAAAGGATTACATAATGTCATTATTTGTGACGATAAGGAGCCTGAATCCACAAGGTGCCTTCAAGTCTCTTTTTCTGGGYTTGCAAGCAAAAACCCCATGATACACTGAGAATGTTTTAAAAATACAGGCCATTATAAAAAATATAGAATAGTGGTGGCTGGAGACAATCTGTTTGTCTAGTCTGACCCTTCAGCTCRACCCTGAGCCATCTAGAGTGCATTTGCTCATGACTATCTCCAGGTGGTTTTGGGTATAGTTGCATAGTCAGGGGTGAATTCCATATCCTAACTCTGASGCTCTTGCTCCATCAATTAATTGTTTCTGAAGACATTCTTTAAGGAGAGACTTTTTGTGCTCATAGGATTCTTGGGCCTATCTACATTGTGTTAGGTTTCACTCAGGAAAATGAATATGTATTGTATTTGAGTATCATAGCACAGCTCCAAATATTGTTATGAACTAGTTAAGGATTAGCAACTCTTTGCCTGGAAAATTAAAGTAAGAGCTTTTTGATCTTGACAAAATGTGAGAAAACGAATGTAGTCCAGGGAGAAGCAGCATTCATTTTGTCTGCTGGTCATTTAGAAATTCTTTCTGTGCCAAGTTAGCTAGAGTTCCTAATGGCACACTTTTTGAAAGATRTAATATTAACTGGGGTTTTTATAGGAGCATGGAAACAAAATTTTAAAGGAATATTTTTCTTTTTTTAACATTTTTCTAAGATGTTTTATGTTTTAAATAATATGTTTAATGGCGCCTTATCATAGAGTATGCACTTTAAAAATGTGTAAATATATCGCACATGTTAATTATTTTTTATTATAGAGGATTTTAAATACAAGCTAGTRGAAGGCTCTATTTACATACAAGGGCTGCTGCTGGTTTGGTTGTGTCTCTAAGAAGAGAATTATACCCACTGTGAATGAATATGCAACAGGCTCTATATTACAGTACATACTTAGCTATGCTAATCATTTGGACTGCTTTTTAGGGTAAGGGCTATAAACTTGGTCTTATGGGACTTAGTATTTGCATTACATTTATTTGCAGGAAAAGTACCCTTCCAAA
The DNA here is from genome assembly GCF_030028575.1 of Malurus melanocephalus. Classification (NCBI taxonomy): domain Eukaryota; kingdom Metazoa; phylum Chordata; class Aves; order Passeriformes; family Maluridae; genus Malurus; species Malurus melanocephalus. The sequence goes on from NW_026623405.1 coordinate 758,681, forward strand.
GCGTTACTCACACAATTTTTCACAAAGAACTTGGAAACTGGTAATATCTTTTTCTCAGACATTATTCTAAGTTTTTATATTCTCTTTTTTTTTTAAAATTTTTAGACATTAAATATTCTCAGCTTCAGAATTGTCAAGAATTTAATTCTGTTTAGTTGTTGCATTGCAGTGATTTTTAAAAATTGTAAATCCATTTGCAATACTGATTTCTAAATAATGGACCATTTAACTTTTCTTTAGTGCCTCTACCAGAGTGTATCAGTACAGACAAGATGGCATCCAGCCCACTTGCATGAACTTGTCCACAGCCTCCATAATAGGCTTTCCTAAACCAAGATGGACTGTGTTAGAGTGAGAGTTAAAAGAGCTCAATGAAAAAAATCCTGTTTTAATTTGAAAGACTAATTCATTTGTCAGTGTGAATTGAGATTGATTCTTGAAAAATCAAGGAGTATAAAACCTGATGAGTGTTATAGGAGTAAAGATGAGAATCAGGTCTGTACCTTTACACTGAACTCCAAATTTCCTATATGGACTGCTCAGAAGAAAGCAAGTTGGAGTGTATAAAAAACCACTACCCGAAAGCTGAACTTTCAGTGATTTTTAAGTAATTATGTCAACACACCAACAGCAATTCACTTTCCCTGAAATTCTGACCTGGGCTCTTTAACTGGAGATACATCCCATGTTGACAGGAGCCAAGCATTACTCCCARCTCACCTCCCGGTGTTACTCAGTGTTATTCTAGATCTATTGCATTGATTTTACTTCTTCACCTGCTCTGGGCAACATGTTACTTCTTACTTGTGGTTCAGAGTTCCCTGAAAGCAGAAGTTGTGACTTTGTTTCAGCCTGGCACTCCGGTCAGTGGTATTTGTTGTTCTCACTGACTTTATTACTGTGAGTTCCCGCTGTTGTTAGCCAGTTACACCAAATCAAATCAGCCTGTCTAAMTTTACTGTATGGAAAAGCGAGCTGTGTTTTGTTTATTTGTGAGTTCATGCAACTTATTGTTGTAAGTATATGATACAGATARTTTTTCACACAAGGCAGTTCATAATATTGGTGCTGATATAATCAGATAACAATCTTGGTTTGCTTTTTGTTATCTTGAACAGCCTCTCAGTTAAACTCTTTTTTTGTGCACAAACCAGTCCGTTCTCATTGTAATTCTGGGAAATGAAACATATAATTTTACGTTCTAGTTTTAATAACACCGTTTGAGAGCATGTGTCAACTAAGTATCCCTGTGCAAACGGCTACTCAATTCCTCATTGGTGTTTTTGATCATTTTCGCTCTGTAATGCAGAAATCTTTGACACCTGCTCTCCACCCTGTTTGTCCCCTGAACTGAATTTGAGTTCTGATGTGGCAGTAGGTGCAGAGGTCTCAGRTGAGCACYTGGCCTCCCTGCAGAATTTGAACTGATGTGAGATTGGGAACTCGCACCTGATGTCGCTGTCCTAGGTGAGGATTGTTTCCAACCTTCCCAGCCGTGTTGGTGCAGAGCAGGATGGTGTCTCTGTGTGCTGAGGGCTGCGGTGTGGGAGCAGCTGAAAAGAGAAGAGAGAAGCTTCTTTCTCTAGCCCAGAGAAAAGAAGGCTGAGGTGGATCCAACAGTGGTCCTGAGGGTTGGTAATAGGGAGRATGTGCCAGGCTTTTCTGAGTGATGCATAGCAAAAGGATGTGGGGCAATGGCCACAAGTTGCAAGARGGGAAAACATGACTGAAGAGAAGGAAATAAAAAAAAAAATCATAATGAGACAGAGTAAGTGCTGGAACAGAGTGCTGGAGAGGTTGTGGATTCTCCATCTTCAGACTTTCAAGGCTCAACAGGACAAGGCCCTGGGCTGCTTTTTCTAACTTTGAAATTAACCCTTTGAGAAAGAAGGCGGACTGGATGACCYYCAGAGGTCCTTTGCCATGCTCAGCTATTTTTGTAATTTTATGAAACCAGAGGGAGATTTTTCTCCCTGAGATTTTTCTCCTTGATCTGTTACTGCAGTTTTAAGGATTTTACTCCTTGAAATTGCAACTGTTAACATCGTGTCAGTACATAGTTAGACGAAATAAAAGTGTTCAAATTACCTTGTGTGGGTGGAGGTAATCTGCTCAGCCTTGAACTGCAAATAGTAATTAAACAGGGTGGTAGCAGAATGTATCCTGCACTAGAGCTCCTGCTCTCTGCATTGCTGTGAGCTCATTCTTCAGTGCCTTGGGTGCGARTACCAGTGAGGCTTCAGCTGAGGGAAGGCAAGAACCAAGAGAACTTGTGAGATGATTGTGGTCTGCTGGCGATTGTTGTGATGCTGATACTTCACCTAAATTGGTAGTAAAACAAACAAAAAAGCAAAGAAAGGTTAGTATAWCACACCTGAAGTTGGCTATTTGGCATTGGTGAGAGGACAGCGTTCCCTACATCCTTGTGGTATAGATCACTTCATATACCTTTAGGTTTCAGGCTGTTCCTTACCCTTGAACTTTCCTAGAATGTTTGCAGCACTGCAACCCAAGGACATGGCGGTCGAAGGCTGCTTGTTGGTCCTTGGGTGTACCTGACAACACCTGACATTCAGAAAGGGGCAGAGTTGGCTGATGTGCCTGGTCGCTCTGCCTCGGCAGTCCGGTGCTGTTTGGTTCAGAGTTTATTGGAGGATCCAGGGCTGTTACAGGGGATGTTTCCTTGGTTGCCCAGAGTGGCAGAGACAGTGCTTGAACTGCGAGCTGTACTGGCAATCCCACTGGTGCCAACCTTGTGTGCCGCTCTCCCATGCCCAGAAACACCTTCTCTCTTGTCCACAAGTCTCATTCCCTCGCTGTCTCTCTGTGGATCCTGCCTGACCCACCCAGGATGTCTCACCATGGCCATGTGTTGGTGTTGTGCTGGCTTCTGTCATGGGCTTCTCAGAGGTCATGGACAAGCTGGGCCATGGATTCTGCTTCACTCGTGAGATTGCTTCAGTGGCTCTGCTGTCACGTGGTGGTGACAGCAGCAGAGGCAGGAGCTGCCTTTGGCTCCTTCTGATGCAGCCTGTCATGCTCAGTAGCTGCCTCCTTCCTGACTCTGTCAGTGCAGTCGAAAAACTGAAAAGCAGCTGAAGTGGAGGAAGGCTCATAAAAAACAGTACTGTGCTCCCAACTGGAAAAGGAAAATATTTGTATGAAATACATTTGGAGTCTGGAGTTTCAAGTCGAGATGAACTGTTATTTGTGTCACAAAACCAGCCACTTTTTCTGYTGGTCTCAAAAGACTAATGCTGGTGAGTATAAATGCAGAATGCCCCTGCCATCTTCAGGTGTGGCCTGCTTAGCCTGAAGGTTATGTTATCAGCTGTCTGCTCCCAAGAAATCCATGAGTACTCTTCAGTCTTTATAGCTGTTAACTGTCACCTTTCTTGGGTAGTAAAATTCCTTACAGAGCAAACCTTGCCTCTACTTTCACATGATTAATAGGATAGAAGTAACTTGGTTCATGAGCTGGCTTTAAACAGAACACTTTAAACAGAACTACTGATGCTAACTGTGTTGGATGGTGGCACCCTAAAAAGCAGTATTTCCTCTTGGCAGAAAATTTCTTTCTGCAGATATATAATGAGGAAGATTAATTTCAAATATAGAACATTAATTTCAAATTGAGCTATTTCCCTTCAGATCAAATAATATTTCTTTGTCTCAATAGTATCTCATGAGTGAGGGCAGATGTGGAGGAAATTTCATATATGGAAAGAATATGTAAAGTTACAAATGGAACTGTATTTCTTATTAGAGGTCAGGGACTACAGTATCAGTAGCCACTGAGTAGTTGCTGTTGGGATCTACAGCAAAATTGAACAATAACAGATAAAACTGACTCAGGAGGACTTGTAAATCAAGTGAATAATCAGTTATGATTCTAACTGCTCCTTTGGGCTGTGCTTGGTGTTGAAAGCTGTGCAAGGCCTGATGGCCTTAAAGCCTCTTGCTATACATTCTCACCTCTTTTCCATACAAATAACTTCTTTTCTACTGTATTGTTAAGAGGTTAATYTGCATTGCTGCAGATTTTAGAGCTACCCAAGGAGGGAAGAGAAGTGGCGATATCTTGAAGAGRTGTACCAACCTTATCCCTCAGCTGGGTTAGGCTTTGGAACGTGATATTGAAGCAAAAAGTCTCCTGCTTGCTAAAATGTGTTGCTGTTGTCCTGCTGTGGCGTCTTCAAAATATATTTTGTCAAGTCAGGCTGAACTGAACCACAGCAGTGACACACTGTGCTGGCTAAAATGACATATAAAGGATTAATTTTCTGGTTTATGTGTCTTTCTTTGTGTGTGTCCATGATGGATGTGCAGGAGGGTCCCAAGTGCACTCTGAATACTAAGTCATTCATAAACGCTGTTTGATGAGTGTTCATCTTTTAGGCTGACAAATGCACTGATTCCCTTGCTCTCCTGAACTTCTCATCTGTGGACTTGCACAAAAGGAATGGTGGAACAGTGTTGAGGCTCCTCTCCCTGCTCCAGGGCATCAGATGTGTTCACTGTAGGAAAAAGAGATGTGCCACCTTTCTGATCCATTGTCCTGAAATTCCTATACAGACAGAAATTCAGTGTGGAATTCATAAGGAAATTTATTGGGTAGAATGCAAAAAAAGCTAACAAAACCCAACAAACCATGTGTGGTGTGTGTGAGTATGTGAGTGACCATCTCAAACCCTGAGAAACAGAAAACAGAAAATACAGAGCATTAAAATTCTTTGTCAGGTCGACAATAGTTTGTTCATCTACTGAATTTTCCTTCAAACTTTAAGACTTTCACTGTTTTGCAGTTTCCAAGCTCTAGGAAATCACGAGCTTTCTCTAATACTCAGGCTAATTTTCCTTGTGATTTTTTTTTTCTTTATCAAAATCAACATTGACTCACCAAATGTGGTTATATAATCTGTTTTTTTCTTTCCCATTGTTGATGTTGTATTTTTCCCACTTCTTTTCCCAGAACTATGTTTATTGTATCCACCAAGAAGTCCACAGGCAACATAATTACACCAACCTTTGTATACTATGTTGTTGCACAGACTTATATCCCATTACTTGTGTTGTCTAGGCAGTCACTAAATGTTTTAAACTACCCCCCATTGGTTAAAAACCTTTTGAGAGCTTCTAGAAAATTCWGACTGATTTCAGTGGCTTTTAATAGGACATTTTAAAACCCTTCTTGTTTTGTTTCTGTTTTTGTCTTTAGATCAAATACACCAAGATTTATCAATTCCAAAAGAACCTGAGAAATAAAACACCTAAGCTTGCACCAGTGCTGTCTTCCTTTTGTTCCCTGGTGGTGCTGAGCTCCAAAAATGGGTACATTGCGGGAGTTTTACTTAATCCAATTCTTAACTGAAATTATTGATGAATGCTCAGTGATTTGGGTTGGGGAAGAGTGGTGTGTCAGCTCTAGGTTAGTCATGCACATCTAGCCCTTTAGGATGCCCTTGGACAGTTCATTTTTGCTGTGCTCCTGAAGCTCATTAGGAGAGTGAAAGATCTATTTTAGGATAAAGAACTGAAAAAGACTTGGCTTGTTCAGCGTTGGAGGGGAAAACCCGAGACAATATGAATACCTGAGGGAATAAATACAAGACAAGGAAAAGAACTATTGAGCTAAAGGGCAGTATTTGCTTATGAAAAAAAAATGTCTAAACTGTCTGTGAATGCATTCTGTCTGGAAATCAGAAGAAAGCTTTTTTATTTTTATGAGGTTCTGGAACATCCTGAAAATGAAGTAGTGGGTTCAGAAAAAGAACAGTGGCTTTTAAGGTGGAGCTCAATACTTTTATGAAAAGAATTATATAACGTGGTGCCTACGGACTGCATCTGATGACTCAGGAGATCCCTTCCAGTCCTCTGTTCCTAAATTTTCCTGAGCAATTCAAGTATAAGAAAAAAATGTCAATTTTAAACAATTTGTAACTCGGCTCAGCTTGAGTACAATTCAATGGCATGAAGAAAAGGCACTTTTTTTAGCTTAGGGGCATTCTGCCTTCTGCATTTCAAAGGCCTGTGGCAACCATGGTAGCTTGTCAAAATGGTTGGAAGAATCTTTTAAAATACAGGGGTTTAGACATTATAAACCTTGGACTGGCCAATTACAATAATGTTTAAGGTCTCTTTTTGAACTTTCTAAATCCTTCCCCCTAACCTGYGGGAGGGAGAAGCAGCACCATTTTCATCATGAGTGGAGGGAAGGATTGGTATAATCCTTTCAAGGGAAAATTATTGTGCTAATGTGGATTAATTGTGGCACAAGACTGGTCTGTAGCAATCACAGGTCGAGTACACAAGCATTGTGGAGACTGTACAAGAAGTTTTAAGAAATGCTCTTTATCATTAATGTGTTGGTAAAACACTTTATGTATTTTCCATAGAAATTTTGTTACATTTACCAAGTCTGGATTACTGGTTCAATAACTAAATTCTCCATGGCCATTAGGCAGATTTCCTTTATCGACACAGATACCTTGCTGCTGATGGGAAATGCTGTAGAACTCCATAAAAAAAGGAAGAGCAAAAACCTGGGAGGTGATAAGATATGTATCAAGCCATGTTCTTGTTTGCTTCCTTTTCCTTTAGCATTCGGGATTTTCTTGTGCATTAGGCTCACTAGAAACTCTTGCTTTGGCCTAGATTAATCCCTAAAAGCAGAACACAAATTACTTTATACTTGTGGATTAAGAGTCAGTTAATGAGGACAGTTGGTATTGCCTCTCCAGTTTGGCTGAGTTTCTTACGAGCCAAAAGCCTCTCCCAGACTGCAGCTCTCACCTGCAARAACCTGTCTGGGAAATAACGAATCAGTGCATTTTCTTCCTGGCCTAATTGCATTCTCATGAATCAAGTGAACCCATGGTGAGACTTGGGCAGTTATTTCTGGGTCCCTGAAGGGAGTGGGGATTGCAGGAAGTTTGCAACATTTCTGTGCTACTGCAAGCAAATTTATCAGTGTCAATGGTTTCCAGACTCTTAGGCTGAACATTAAAACCAGTATTTGCAAGTAAGACATTTTCCAGCAAAACTTGGTTTTTTTTTGCTGGAAAGGAAGTGGCTTTTCAATTAAACAGCACTTTTGGGATGGAAGAAGAATTTTTTTGGGACACTTATTTTTTTACTTAAAATCTGAAAGCATGCAAGTGCTCTCAATCCTGATAATCAAGAACATGATTTATACAGACCCCTTTCCCAAATTTACTGAAACATTTTTGTCACTGATTAAAACTTCCCATGGAATAAAAAATACGACTTTCCAGCTGCTTTTGCTCTATACTCTTTGGGTTTTTACAGGTGTTTGTCTGTGGGAATTTTGAATCCCTTACATCTGCAATAAATAGGGTAAAAAGCATTGTAATATTTGCTGAGTGTCTCTCCCTGCTCACCATTAGTCAACGCTTACACAGTCGCATTTCAAAAAAACCCCAATAGAAATGTAATGTTCTGTTGTTCTGTRGTGTAGCACTGACATTTCCGACTGTGAAAAGGTTAGCCTTTTCTTTGGTATGTTTCTAAGTGAAGAATATTCCATTTTTCAGCTAAAACGCACTTAAAAAACTCCAGCTTGTCTTTTAACATCCATTACTAAGCATTCAAATTCTCCAAAGTGCAGSAGGATACTTTATGCTGGTAATGACTGACTGACCTTTCTATTAACACCACTTCGAAGACAGTTTAGTGGCTTACCTCTTTAGCAAAATTAATAAATTCAGGGGTTCCATTAATGAGTATTTTGATTCATAGCTCTGCTTTAAAACATAATTATATGTTACTCATAATGTTGCTCACCCTCCACTGTATTCTGYCTCTTCATTCAAAAGCCAGCTTGTGATGTAGCTGCATTTCCATTCTCCCTTTTATCCCTAAAGYCACATCTTGAAATCTGTGGGGCCGCATCATTGCAACAGAGAAGTATTTGGCACTGCCTCGTCTGAGAGTCTCGTCTCTCCACACATTGTTCTTGTTGTAGCTGCAAAACATATGTCCCATTACTTCTGTTGTGGAAATATCAAGTAAGATGTAGAACATCAAGAAGACTTGTTCATGGAGAGCATAAAGGCAGGGAAAGCCTCTGGAATAAATGCTGGAACTTCAAGAAGAGCTCTCCAGATCACTTACTCCAACATTCCGAATGATGATRAATCCTGAGACCAAAAACATGGTAGATGTTGGTTGTTTATSTGTGCAGAACTGTACACTTTCTAAAACTGTGAGATTTCTGTCACCTTTTCTGTTTAGAAGCCTGTTGTTTGAGAACACAATTAGTATATTTTCTTCTTTGCCTGTCAGCAAGTAAAGCTCTTATTGAGTTTCCAGGTAGGCAAGAAGGTGTATGCACTTAAATATAATAATTGTTTTTATGTCAGTAGAACCAGGATAGGAAATTTTAATTCTGCTGCAGCTATTTAGCTAAAACAATTTCTCTCAGGCTTTTCTTTTGTACAACTGAACTGAAGCAGTCATGAGTCAGGAGTGCACCCTGAATGACTCAGCAGTTTATCTGATTAGGGCTGTTCGAGTATGGTGCAAAAAAAAAAAAAAAGAAAAAAAAGAAAGAAAAAAAGAAAAAAGCAGCAGTAATTAAAATATATGACTCCATCATTAGTGCTTAATTTGTCAGTGCAGGCAGAATGTCATCCATAAGTTCTGTGCATTCACTAAAAACTGAAAKGACCCAAGTATTTGGGTGTTTTGTAATCCCTTGCGTGTGGAGGTTCCAGCAGTTCTAACTTGAGATGTGTGCATAGTGGAAGGTACTCAGTATCTGCAGTCTGGCTATGGCCTAGCTGGAAGTTGAAAACTAATTTTATTACAAATTTAATGTATTTTAATCACTGCTTCCAACAAAACACATGATTTATTTTCGGTGCACCCAAGTATTTTCTGTTTAGGTTTACTTCTCCTTGGGGAATACGAAACAATGCTGTTCAGTGGTGCCTCTCTCTCCTATTGCTCTGTCCGTGATTATGATATTTGGCATGCAGCATCACAAACACTTGCCCTGGAAGCTGTAACAATGTCACAACAAAGGCCAACTGCATTAGTCTGTTACAGAACAGAGTTTTTGTTTAAGTCCATGTATTTTCATTTTAAAGGTCACATGATGACATCAAAGTTCAATAAATGGTTAATGTGTTCAATTTCTGTGGTGAGGAAGGAGCAGATTAAGAGCTGCTATAAAAGGCAATTGTACCTTTTCAATGGTTGCAGCTTTGCATTTTGACTTTTATTTATGCAATTGCCATATTCCCATGACTCCATCATAAACGAGTTGGGAAATTCAATAGTGTATCCTGGCCAGGTAAATAAATGGGGACAAAACATGGTAATGGCTTTCACATTTTGTATCCTATGTGTTTTATCTCAGATAAATAGACTCAATAAATGTAACAGTATATGCACTTGTGCCACAAATATTGCATTTGATTCCTAATGGGTCATAAAGTGCCTTTTGCAAACCTTCAAAAAAAGTCAGTCTGTTCTATGGAAAATATATTTCAGTASTAAATTTACTTTATACTATTTGCCCTGCTGAACTTGTTCCTGTCTCATGTTTCTAAACTATGTAGATAGTAAAATTTATGTTTTGGGTTTGATCTGCCTCTTGGTTACCAAGATCTTAATTCCACTGAAGTGGTACAAGCTGGAGTCTTTACATCCTGTTGGGTTTTAATGTGTTCAATATCATAGTAATGTAAGAATAATAATATCAAAGCCTATTATAAGCTACATGAATTTTATTATTTGAACATATAAACCAAAAGTAATTTACAATATTGCATCAGAGTAAGTCTAAATARTGTTACAGCGATCTGCATTRCATAGAATGGATCCTTTGTTGTGTTTAACATTYTGACCTTGTGGGATATGACTCATGGTGAAAACTGAAATGATGATGGTGAAATAGAGGATACATGTAACATCAGCTATAATCTTGTGACTTTTGATCACTTGAAGGAGAACTCAATGAAAATTTTGTGTTAATAKGGTGGTAATATCTTGCTTAAGTTGGTTTAGGTTAATTACCTGATCATCGTCTCAATTATTGCATTAATGCTTGAGTCAACTTGGGAAGTTACAGAAAARCTGAAAATCTAAACTTGTAAAGTAATATTTCATAACTGGCAACTTTGGAATAAGCTTGTTTCATCTAAGACCAGAATTTTATAAACGTCGTTCATGAAAAGTGAAGAGCTATTTATTCTAAGTAGAATATGGCACATATTGATAGAGCCAAATGTAGCTACATCTAGATGGTGGTATTTGTTCCACATTTATTTTAGAATTTAGGATGATGCAGTCCCAGATGATTCCATTTATGTATAATGGGAAGTTACTGTAAGTTACAGAGACAAGGCTAATATATAAYTTCTCTTAGTAGTTTCATACAGCCAAGTACCAGAATAACCAGTGAATGGCTGCAAGATGTCAGTAAATCTGGGCCCCAGAATATTAAAATTGTAGAATTTGAGTTAATTAAAATTCATCATATTCATATTATTACATACTGAGGGTTCCATGTGTGTTATATCTGTGGCCTTTGATTCGTTTCTGGTCATCATAAATCTCTGAGCTAAAGAAGAAGGGTGGCTCATGTAGGGGCGTAGTGAAGCTGGAGCTAAAACCTTGAGCTCTACTCTACCCAAAGTTCCAGGAAACTCCAAGGAAGTTTTCTTTACTTTAATTGTTTTGTTGAAAGTTATTTAATATTCAGGGTTTGTTGACCCTGAGGAAGAATATAAAATGTATACTGGCACTTGGGTAAATATTTGTGAAAAAAGTGCAGTGAGAGCCAGTCAGCTGCCCCTTAGAGCTGGTGTTCCTTCAGGGAACCATTAGGAACCCATCCACTTCCAGCCAAGTCTTGTAAAGACTTCCCATCAAATGAGATGGGATTGAGCCAGGCCTTTTGGCTGAGATCTTTAAGTGTGTTCTTCAAGCAGTAAATTTCAATAAGTGACAGGAGAATTAAGCAGAAAAAAAACTTGGGAACATACTTGAGTAAATAAACATATTCACATTCAAATTAAATTTTTGATCAAAATACTAAAGTCTAAATGATTTAATTGTCCTGTTAAATCAGCTCAGGTGTCCAAAAGATTCTGAAACAAAATCTGTTAAGCTAACAGATTAAAACCTTAAAAAAGATCCACAAGCAAACACTGACAACTGAGCCTTCCTTGAACCTGTTCACCCTTGCTCACCTCCCCAGGAGCTCTCCAAAGAAGGTTTTCAAGGCAACTAGCACCCTATTGCTCCATAGCAGGATGGTGATTGACTGGACTGGCTGTTCCTTGATGTGATCTGTTCCACCACAAGAAARTGATTTGTTTAAAACCTGTGAGAAGTTCACAATTTTAATAAGAAGGACATTACTGTAATCTGCAATAATAGTAATTAAAGATTTAAGGGTTGCMCACTCTTATATGTCTTACATACATATTCAGAAATAATTTATACACAAARAAGTGTCTCAAACTGACTCCCCTCAGGTCAGTCATACATGTGCCATTTCCTGAGTGAGGTGATTAAAACAAGAATGAAAATAGGAATTGTAGGCAGACTTGTGTCCTCTCCAGAAGTAATGTGGTAATGCTGCTCCATCAAAGGAAGCGTAAAATGATACTCAGAGATGCTGCTATTTATCTAAAAGCTGAAAGTAACAATTTGTTTTCTGTTTAAAATTGAAGAGGYAGAAAAGCTCTGTTGCTTTTTCTTCAGAAAACAAATGTCTCCCCTGAGCTGACTTGTCCCAGCTCCCCAAAACGTGGTGTGCCTGCGTGTCTGGGGTGGACACAGCCTGGGAAGAGGAGGAGATCTTACCCAAGCTGTTTGTGGTGTGACAGACCTTTCATCGTAGCAGCAGTGCACTGGACACGCTTTATGTACTTAACCACTCCTGAAAAAGTCAGTGACTCAAAGTGTTTTGTGTAGAATGCTCTGAGTAAAAGAGTTTATGAGGTGTATAATGTTTCATGCTCTCACTTCCTAACTACTGGGTTGACTTTTGCAGCTCAAATAAAATCTGACATGCGGGATCTTCTGACACATCAGCAGCTGAACAGCTCTCGAGGGCTGAGGCCAAGGGGTTCCCAAACTCTGCCCCACCTTTGTGTAGCTTAAACGCTTCATGGACAGGGAGGTCAGGGAACAGGAGGGTTTGAAAAGCAAGTTAGGAAGCCTGTTCAGTTTGATTAATTTGATCGTRCTTTYGTCTTCTGTTTTAATARGCAAAACACAGRCTGTTGTCTTGAATTTTCTGACCTAATGCTCAAGGATTTTGTTGTTGTTTCCAGTCTTTAATAAGGGCCTTTATTTGAGTTAATAGAASAATTGTTGTTTTAGCTCTGTAAACATTTGTCACGTCTCCTTAGAAAGAGTTAGCAACTGTAATTTCTGAGTCATTAATCAGYTTCTCCAAGAGCTGTATTTCTCTGGGCTCATCTGTCTTTTTTCAATATAGACAGTTTGAGAGTTTTGAAGTTTTTCCTCATTATATTGTTAAGAATTGAATCCAGAATTTGTGGAAAGCCTCCCTCTGACTTATTTCTATAGCTCATTGATTCAAACTCCATATATTGTGCTTGAGATAGATATGGATAGAGAAATTTCAAGTGTCATATTCCATTAAAGTGGGAAATTCCATGAAAGCTAAAGCACAYTGTAAAATTGCATTGTCTCTCCCATCATTTAGTTCCAAGAAAGAGCTCACAAAAATGYCAGAACTTGGTAAACTGCATATTGAATATAATGAGCTTTTGACTTTGGTACTGCCAGAGGAAAATGTTGTTTCAAATCTTCATAGAATATTCCCTCTATTTTCAGCTTGAGTTTTTCSAAGAATGGTTCATCTGGACAATTTGTTGTTAATTCAGTGCTGTCATACAGCTAAAATAGACATTGACTGTATTTAGCTCTGTAATGTACTTCAGATATCAATCATAAACCATTTCAGGCTTCAGTCTGCTAAGCTGAGCCTAAGTTCATTTAGTTTTCTTGTGGAAGATAAGCTCTGCCTTTCCCATTCATCTTAGTAATGATTTTCTGTGCTTGATCCAGTTTGTGTTCATTTCTCTCGGACGGGGGTGCTGAGGCTGTGCATAACCCTGGGACAGGAGTGATTCCAGTGTCTTGGACAGTGGCAAAATAGAAATCTTTCATCTGCCATCCCCCAAGCTTGAATCACAGACTCACTGAGCTGCTGAAATTAGAAGAGACATGTAGAGAAATCCTACTCCAGCCCCTCTGCTCAAAGTTGAGTGTCACTCAGTTCAGTGTGTCAGTTTAATACCCTGGAGTGGTCCGAAAAAATTGGATGTTGAGGAAAATGAGGAAAAATAGAAACAAACCAGAAAGCATTATGTTGCTTCACATTGTGCCCTTTAATCCGTAACACTGTACACAAAGTTTTAGTTCTGTGCCTCAAAGGAAATGCAGCAGAACTCCAGAAGATGGAAAATTGTAGAAACAGAGTTCCAAATCAAGGGAATGATGCTGCATCCTCTTGGAGAATGAATGAATGAACAGTGGGACATTTTAGCCTGTAAAAGAAGGATATGGTAGATACGCATGGAATCAGAGTGGCATGGAAAAAGTGAGGAGGAGATTGCTCACGGTGTCTCCCAACAAAATGTGGGGCGTGGAATGAAAGGAGCATCAGGCAGATGGAGAACAGCAAAAGAAGGTGCTCCTTTAGAGCCATGGGATTCAGTTGTGGAGCTCTGCCATAGGATGCTGCAGAAAGCAAAAGTTTTCATTAATTTAAAAGCAACTGGATAAATTTATGAAAGAAAAATCAATCAACAGCTATTAATTGACACAATATTTGGCTTAGTAGTCTAAAAGAGTATTCTGGCGTAAACACCATTTCCCACTTAGCCTTGTTGTTTGCAGTGATAGTGTGTTAAAAAACTTCTATTTGTAATTCAGAATGAAGTTAATTTTTAAAATCTTGAAATCTTGTGTAAATATTTCTCTCCTTGGAGGTCTAATTTCTAGAGACCAGTCAAAGTGAAGAGTTCTATTGAAGGATACCAGTTTTATGGAACACAAGAGTATAATGGGTCTGATACTTGTTCTCTTTCCCCACTATTATTTTATGGAGTTAATAAGGGTACCTTTAATTTACAAGGGAAAAGAAAGAGACAGCTATTATCTCTGAAGAGGGTGAAATTGCGAAGACATAAGTAGCGTAAGAAATGCATATTTCCTCCAAAAGATACATGTTTTCTGAGATGTTTCAGTTAGGTCACATCTGTGTCCTCTACAAGAACTAGGAAAATTGTACGTGCATTTAGTGTTCTGAGTTGGCCTGAAAAAAACAGAATAAAAGCTAATTATGTTAATGGCCGAGGGCTAAAATCTCCTTCGCTTGAGTATGTCTTCATGGCYATTACAAAGGTTGAATACTGTAATATTTAATGAGTACCCAGAAGTCAGACTTGCCAAGAGTGAGGACTGATTATTTTTATTAATTGCACAGTGGTCAAATACACCCCTGGTCACTGAGTCTCTTGAAGGCAGGAGTTCCCTCGGATCGTGTTCTGAGATGGGACAGGACCCACAGCTTTGTTCACATTGCAAGAGCTCCTCATCAGCATCCTCCTGCTGGTAACTTGTATCTGACCTCGCAGGAGGGAGATTTTAGRAACTGTTTATGCCTCATACTTTGATAAATATAGTGCAGTAATGCTTTCAGCTTCTTAATAATCTTGAGGGAGTGAAGTACCTTTTTTTTTGCCTAAACCCAGTTAGTGCGATTCGATCCTCCTGCTCTTTCTCAAAGACATGTCCTACTCAACTGGCAGCACAATTATCAAGCTAAGTAAATATCTCTGTTTAGAGATAACTATTCTAAAAGTTTGCCTTTAAAGTTGATGGGAATGCTTTTTAATTTTGTTTTGTAAAAAAAAAAAATAGAAAGTTAACAGTGAAAACACAAAAATGTTCAATCAAAATATTTAGGTTTAAAACCTCAAATTTCAAAATTGGAAATGCTTCTTGGGTATCTTATTTTTGCTATTGCATTCTTAGAGTTATGTTTCAGTTTTCCTCTCATGGAAGTATAAGACTCAAACTATATCTCTATTCTAGAACGTTTATACAATTTAAAGCCCTCTGTGTCTTTCTCAATGATTTTTTTTTCTATTTTAGTGAATCAGCATTTTACCAAGAAAAGCCAACACTTTATGGAAATTTTTCTTTTTAGTAGGAAAAAACAAGTACTCCTTTTAAAACCAGATGTAGCCATCCACTCTGTGGAAGASAGAGGAAAGAAATCTTTTGCGTCCCTTTTAGCTGTTTTAATGTCACCCTTTGACTTGGGCAGATTCATTCTTACCAAGYTAATTTGTGGTTCTTAGGGTCAGTGTTTCCTGTAGCTTATCAGATCACACCATTGCCATATTACATCTCACAGTGAGCAGGATCTGTTCCTTAATTCCTGTTTTCACTGTTTTCTCTTAACCTGCATCATCAATGGGAATTGTCCAGAGCCAGCCCAGCAGCTTCTCCCAAACCATCTTGCTTGTTTCCTGCTGAGGGTCTCATAATGGCTTTTCACTGTTTGCCTGTTCCAGCAATTATTTCCTGGTTTCTAGCCAAACAGTGATTCACACAGCATATAAAGGTTTCATTCCACTTCTGTTTTCAGTTTCCAACTTTCTGGTGTTTTCCTGCTATTTCAGTTCCAGAAGACGTACTACCTTTTTTCTTCCCTTTTAACCTCCTACTTCATTCAATTTACCGTCATTTGTCTACTCCACCTCTTCCTTTCATGCTGTTAGAACTGAGCTGTGCTGCAGAGTTCAGAGGCTGCAGCAGCTTGCATTTAATTCTTCTTTGCCCTTGAAGATTTTTCACATTCATCACTGAGTTTTAAGTTTCACATAYTCTCTTCTGCATGGAAAAGACATTTCAGCAGAAGACGTTCTTTTGATGCATGGTCTTAGCTGCAGAAGAACACAAAGAGCTGTTCAGCTTTGCAAGATCTCTTTTGTGAGGCCTCATAGCCAGTGATGAAGGCTGGAGTTGGTGATCATAAGGAACAATATTACACACTTTTTTTCCTTCTCTCCTTTGTTTTAAGAAGKAGGACTCCACTCACATGCAAATAGCAATTGTTTGCAAGGGAAAAGCAATGAATAATGATGCTGGTCTGTTCAGGAAACAAAGTGGTGTTCTAGGATTGACAACAAATTGCAGAAAATATCTTAATAAACATATCTGCTTTAGTGTAAGGCCAGAGCTTTTAAAGGCATGACTTTGTAGTCAGAAGTAACATGGAGAAGTACGAAATCCCTATGATTTCACAGACATCAGGAGTGATTTCTTTCCCTCACTTGGTACTGCAGGTGACTTTCAGTGGGCGCCACTTCATCCTTGTCCAACTTTTGAGGGGAGGAAGAAACCTCTCTAAAAAGTCCAGATGAGCACTGCCTCTTCTGAATGAGAGGGTCTTAACATTGAGTCTTTACGGAAGCACACAGGATTGAGGGCTGTTCTGGCACTCCAGCACTAAATTAAAAACTGACAGCCCCCTGCTGTTGCATCAGTGCCTGTGTGTGTCTCATCTCACGGTAGTGACTCACCTCTTTTCTCACCTTTCTGGTCAGATTGCATCACTGGATGTGCTGGAACCAGCTATTGTGATGTGTGGGCTGATCGATAAYAGAAATCAGCCCTATTTTGCCTACAGCAGGTGGAGAGTCAGTAACAAAACTCGTTGGTGCTCTCCCGAAAGCAGGCTCAGATCCTGAGGGGCTCGAGGTCATCCATAGTTTTGGTGTGTTTGCAATTCCGTCTTGCTTTGCAGGGAACATTTTTACTTTCAGCYGAGTTAGAATATAATGCTACCACTGCTGGAAAATGTTTTTTAGGGCCTTGGTAAGCAGAAGCAGTTGATCAGCCAGAGCAAGGATTGTGTGGATACAATCCCTCATGGAATGGTGGCAAACCAACCACAAGAAAGGGTTCCTCCAATGCAGGAGCAATCCTTCCCTTCCTGGGAATCCCTTTCCTTTGGCGCACAGGAGCCTGGACTGAAAACACAGTGCTTAATGAATTTTTAATAATGCTTTTCTTTTAGGATTGAAAAGCAAAACTGACTCACATATGATGAAAACCATAGGAATTATTTCCATCCAAGGGRGCTAAAAGCAACACACGTGTACAGCCTGTGAGTTTACTGGCATTAATTATAGGGTAGTGATATTTTGTGCATGACAGAAGAATGCAGTCATGCTTTTATCAGTGGCACTTATATTAGTATTCTTTTTCATGGGAGACATATGGGTGACAAAATGTTGGTGTTACTTAAGCTGTACTTGTTTTATTATGCCACTGATTTTATTAATGTACCRTTGTTATGCTAATGAGTTACTAGGCTTGTGTCTTGGAGGTTCGTGCACAAAATATACCCTGAATGGAGAAACTGTATGAAGMACAAAAGTGTCATATACAGGCACATCTAAATCCTATATGTAAGAAGTAGCTTTTATGTATGTTTTTAGATGTAAAAAAAAAAAGAAATGTATTGTGAAGTGCTTGTTCAGCCAGTGAACTTTCTAATTGAAATGGGTTTTTCAGTAACAGAACCTCCTCATTTGCCCTTGCTTGTTATTTTGCAGTAAAGATGTTTATTTTCAGCTGTGTTACAAGTTATTGATGGAAACTGCGGGTCACTGAAAGACTTTCTGTTGATTTCAATAAGAAGTTTCTTGAAGTCTTTCCTAATTTTGTGCTGTAAATGTTGAGGCTTTGCAGGGAGTTTCTACTGCAGCATCTCCTACAAAACACTGCAGTTCCATGTTCTGGTGGGATTCTGCAGAGGGTCTTATTTGTAGCTGGAGATGTGGAGTGTGGCCTGCCCTGAGCAGCACATTGCAGACCCCTTCTTGTTTTGATTTCTTACCGCCTTTGGAAACTGTGATCCTGATATCTGAAGAACAGGGCCATAAATCAGCAGTCACTTTCATCTTATTTGTATTTAAATGTTAATTGGAAATCTTGAAAATATATAGATATATTCAGCATCAAATCCCTGTAATTTATACTGCCTGTGAGGGTATTCCTGGGTTATTTTGCTGAAGGTGGCTGCCTTCTGTGATCACTGCAAAGCAGATTATGTATAATGCCTATGAGTTGGCTTTATCTACTCACTTTACTATTATTATCAATAATAATGAATGTATTTGAATTTTTCCTTCTCTTGAAGTAGTGAATTAGTTCAAAATGTGAATCCTGATTTCACTTTCATAACTTCTTGCTGCTTGTCGCAGCATTTTCGCAGTATCTTCCCAACTGCCATTTGAAACTCATTGGGTCAGTCCCCTTATGATGCTCATATGCCAGTAAAGAGAGTCCCATAAATTCCCTGCTCTTGAGGCAGGGATGGAGCCAATTAAACAAAATTAACAGCATGATCAAAGGGGCTGGAGAAGRTTTTAAATACTCTCATCAAATACACAGCTTTCTGCATGAAAGGGAGCGAGCACAGAGGAAATACCACTTTTCTCATCTGCTACATATATTTTAGAAGTCTCACAGTCCGAGATAAGCCCAGTGAATTCTGACCAGCAGGCACACTTTTCTCAGTCTTTGAGATGTTCCTTGTGAAGTTGCCAGAAATGCAAAGCAAGGGCGATAGAATAATGCTGTAACGGAAGATCAAACTCATTCTTTCTGCTACATTACTCTAATTTTTGTAATGCCCTCCCAGGAGCATAAAAGATCCTTGATGCATGGAGCAATGCTGGTATAAATTATTAGCTCTCTGCTCCAATTTGTTCATCCTGGATAGTCATAAAATGTGTTTGTTTCAAACTAAAACCTCTGCTTTCCAATTAAATAACASTAAACCRTTTTCTGTTTGYTTGTTTTTATTTTCTAGAAGAATATTAGAAGGAAGAAGCTAAGTTATTTTGACTTTTAAATTTRTATTTTCAAGGATAGGGGTTTAGTATCCATTGCAAATGCCCAGCTGTGTACATCAGCATGAAATAATTGAGATGGTTTGTTTGTGGCAGTAAAACAGTTTGTAAAAGACTTGGAGCATAAGCTTTGTGATGGATATTTCCAAAACTATGGTGATAGTATTTACTGTTAAGTCTAGCAATGTTGCAAATTAATGATGACTCAATTTTCCCCTTTAAATTCATTCATCAGAAAGTCCAAATTAGRTTATACTGACTCCAGGCTTTCACTTTAACAGGCTGTGCAAACCTCTATGGAAAAAGAATAGGAAATTTAACAGGGGTAAGAATAGTAGGATTCTACTAGAACTTAATAAAGTCCCACCAAAACTTTTAAGATTACCCCTGGAATTAAACAGTAAGTGATACCTCAGATGGACTTCTGCAACAGCTTATAAAATTGCATAGCAGTTGCACAGCTTCCTAGAAAATTGTGTAGGATTTTTGAGGAAAAAACGTCTCAAAGAATCCGAAGACTATGATTTTTTAATTTCCAAAAGAATGTTTCCATGCGGGACTATTCACGTCCARCCTATCATTAAGATATCAGATCTCTAATGGAAAAACCCCAGGTAGAGCAGAGTCTGCGTCAGTTATTTTTACATTCCAGGCATTGCCACCTCTTTTAGAATGGGACCACACCTTGTGGCCAGCTTGAAACGTGGAACTAACCTCTGGCTTCAGCTGAGCCCTCAGAAAAGAATTTGATGCTTATCACTTCTGCTTGAGCTATTTCCCTGTTTACAGGGGTAATTCCATCACCCAGCCCATCCTTTATGTGGGATTGGGACAATTAATTTAGGATTATCTGAGCAGTAAGAAGGTTTCAATAGAAAAGAAAAAAAAGGAGCTGCACTGTGAGAAAGGTGCTTCTGGGGAAAGGGTTAGCTCCAAAGAAAAGTGAAAGAATGTTCATATGGGGTGATGCAGGTGGCACCAGAGCTCTGGAGTTTGGTCCTGAAGACACAGAATTCCACTCCTCAGTGGAATCCCTTCTCCTTCCARTGCCATGAAAAATCCCTTCTCCCTGGCAGAGCACGTATTGCACATTGTGATATGAGCAGCGGTGAAGGCATGAGTAAGAAAATTAAGTAAAAATCTTCCTATTGTCTGGGATGAATCACCAGGGTGGGTGTGGAGAACTTACTSTGACCTCAGAAAAAGTGGCAAAATCTCAATTTTCATTTAAGTTTCATTACTAGGAATTTAAGGGCAATTCCTATAAAATTGGATAAATGAATGGCAAGGAATTTCATGTTTCCTTAGAGCTTGTATAGTTTRGAGATGACCTTGTATAGTTTAGAGATGACCTTGTATAGTTTAGAGATGTATTTTCCAGTCATATTCCGCATGGGTGTAAAGGAAAAGTGATTCATGAGCTGTGTCATGCTTTCAGAGACACAGGGCATCCCAGAACTTGGTGGGTAACTGATTCCAGTCCCYTGCTACCCTGAGCAGATCCTTTGCAGGACACATTGCTTGAACATTCAGGAAAACAACAATGATGTTCCTTCTAGACACATGAGAGGAGTTCATCCTTCCTGGAGCAGCAAAAACTTCAAGATATTAAAAAATATAAAGGCAGAGAGGTGCAAGGAGATCTTAGATAAGGGATCAGTGGTGAGAGGTAAGGGAAGAACTCTGTCCCTGAGAAATATCTGTATCCATTGGAGCAAACTTCCATCCCCAKCACAGGATCCAAATTTGGGTACTGCCCTCACTGCCATCATAGCCATCACCCAATTCACAAATTGCTGCCCAACCATTTCAGCATTAGCAGGTGGGGGAAGAAATCTACAAAAGCCAATTTTCTTCTCCCATTCCACTGCCCCAGGAAGAATCCAGTCACACGCCAGGAAAACCGAAATGACACAGARTGAATGGGCATAAGTCATCACTAAAATACACCAACGTGTTTTGTCAGCTTCACCTGGATAGATTTGGACAGGCAGCAAAACATCTGCTAAAATTGTAGGGTAGTTTTGCTCTGAAAATACCTTCATAATTGTAAAAAAAAGCTGTCACCATTGAGGAAATGGAACACTCTCATTGATACAAGCTTGTCACCCAGGTCTGCCTTGCAGAGGATCTTTGCAGGTTTACAAAGCTCACTGTGTTTGTCCAAAGGCTGGCACTGCTTTTTGGTTCCATAGCTGGAARTTCAACCCAGCTGGAAATTCATGAGGTGGAAAACAAATCCAAAGTTCCTTGCTTATTAGCACAATTCCTGATSAACTGGACCTATAAAGCAATTAAAAGAGTTTGATCACACACAACACTTTCAAAATGTGAACAGTCATTTTGAAGTTGCCTTCTAAAATCTTGCTTTCAGCGTTTGATGGAAATGACTGTTGATGTGTTTTGGGGTCTGGTTTCTGGTGTCCTTTTGGGGTTACAGGWGTCATAAATACCATGACTTTTTCTAGCTTCATCATTGCTCATATGAGATGAATTTTTCCATCATGTTTTTAGTTTGCAAGATGATTATGTTGTGTTCTAGGACATGAATTTTATTTCCTATTTAGTTCCACATCCCTACTTTGAAAGGTCTGTGAACAACTATTCCCGAACTTCTTTTTGTATTTCCCTAATCACCTTTTTCTTTTCCTTGCTATGATTTTTGGATTTTCCCACTCTTTCCTGTGAGCAGTTTGAATTCTGAGGAGGTGTTAGAGCATTTCATGCTCACGTTATTTTTATATTGGAGTACTTCAGTAGGGCTGKGGTTTTTTGGTTTTTAAATTACAGCCATTTCTATTGTTAATATTCAGAGAAGATGGTTTGACCTATAAGTTTGACTTTTTTGATTGTTTCTGGAAACTTGTGAGCCATCTGTTAGGTACTTTAAAGGAAAGTAGATGTCCATAAAACTTATGGAGGCATCACTGATGTGTGCAAATCTGTTTCTTTACTTCTGTATCTTAAAGTTCAAATGATTTAATATTCTGTATTACCTAAAGGAGAAGCTACACYTGAATTTAAAATTTAACATATAGCAAATTCAGCAAAAATGGATGAAGTCCATTATGAAAACAGAAGGTGTTTTGATAAAATCACTGTGCTGCCAACTGGAATGTGATTGAGTTACCTCAGGAAAGGTCAGCCTTGGGTGTTTAAAGGGTGGCTCTTCCTTTGCAGGCTCTGGTATCAATAAAAGCCATTCTGGTGTGTTTTGCCTGATGCTTTTATACTTTGGAGGACGTTACACCGTAACCACGGTTTACGCAGTAATTGCCTTCCTTGGGACAGTCCCAGGGTATGAAGCACATTGCTCACAAATAAGGGTTTTCACATGCTGAGAGGAAATTGGCAAATACTTTGAATACATAATAGGAGCTGTACTGAGGTTTCCATTAACTACTCCAGTAGAAAAATGTTGCAGTGGTCAAGTATTTTACTATTAAAGTGCTKACTAACAAGAAGGAATGTGATCCTGTTAGATACGACATCTATTTATAACTGATAAAAATAATGAGATGCCTGCTCAAAACCAAGTGTAGGGGATGGYATTTGCCAAATATATTGTTTTTAGTTTAACTTACCCCATTTAAGACATTGGTAGAATACAGAATACTTTAATGTTAATAGAATGTATCCAAATGTGGAATTCCTTTAAAAAGTTACTAAGAAAAAATGTTCTCTCCCTCCCTCAAACGATGCATTTAGTCTAAAATCACTTTTAATATTAGACTAACTTAGTTAGGAAAATTATGCAGCATAAGAAAAATAAGATCTTATGTAGATGATCTATTAATTATARAAGGTGAATATAAATTTAAATAATTGAAAATATCACAAGCAGGTTGTGTAAGTAAAACACCCAAGAAAAGTGGTGAAATACTCAAGTTCCCACAAGTACTGAGAATAATRTTATCGTCATTTCTAAAAACGTGGTAGAAATTAATATTTAATTATGCATGACCTCCTCTTTTATCTTGACTCTGCTGCAGTCCTGCTGCTTGSAACTAGAGTAGTAACCTCAGTGGAGGAAGTAAAGTAGACTCTTTCATACTTATTCTCCAGCAAAGCCCAAAGCCTTCACATAAAAGCCATCAGCTTTTATAAAATATGTAAAAATGAGTATCCATGTTAACTGTTATCTGGCAGAATTCTTGGAATGKATTCTGACATCCTGGTCTGTGTGTTCCATTATACAAAGGACGTGGGGTTTGGCCACAGCTGGCTGGGAGAGAAAATCCTTTGCTGTAGGAGCATTCCCTGCTGGGGCTGCAAAKCTGGACCTGAGCCCAGGAGCTCTGTCCTGACTAAAATCTGCTCTGCCTCCTGCACCAAGTCGAGCTCTGACGAGGAGAGGATTTGCTTCTGAACAACACTTTCCTTACTGGGTTCTTATTCTCCAATACAATTGGAAAGCCATAAAAAAGGAAAACGAGGTTCAGAACAGGATGTCTCCTCTGACCTTTTTCTTTGTCCAGTTGTGAGTATTGAATATCTTATCCGGAATTCTCATGCCAAGGTTGAAATAATTTCTTCTTGAGCTAGTCCACAATGATGAAGTAGAATTTTTCAGGAGACGGATTGCTCTGAGAGCAGCAGATTATTACGTGCAATTCACTCTGTTAAACTGAGCAATAAGCATTGCTAAATTGAGCTTTCTCAGTGCTGGGTGGTCATTCTTCTAGTTGTATGGTGAAAAGAGGGGATTGGAACCAAGTTCCCTGCTTGGATCTGATCATCATTCCAATCCCCGCCATCTGAGCTCCTAATTATGATTTACTAAAAACTTGGCCCAAAGCCCAGATCTGCTAAGGAACCAGAATTGAGTGTCCCTGCTGGAATCAATTCACATGTCAGACCATGTAGCAGCCGTGGATCCCAGGGTGTGATCCCGCTGGCTTGTGTGACAGCAGTGCTTTAATCCCGTCATGATCATCCCTGGCCCTGCTGGGGGCTGTGGCAGGGAGGACCAACAGCCTGCTTTTGGGACATYGGGTACCCTGCTGGATGCACTGCTGTGGCCACTTTCCTGCCCCACAATCCCAAATCCCCACTGTAGCTCATGGCTGCAAAAGGATCCAGCTGTTTGTGGCTGAATTATGGGATCTGGGAGCAGGAAAGGAGCGGGGACATTGACCTGAAAGTGTGCATAGCATCAACAAGGAAGCATGAGGCAAAGCCCCAGAGGTGAACTGCATATTCAGTACATGAAAATTGATGTCTGAAAATATTTTGACAGGACTACTTTCTGCTGTTTGTATTAGTGATGGAGCTGTTTTTCTAAATATTTTACTTKAGCAGCTTTGTGGAAAAATGAGTGTGAATGCTAAATTGTGTTATATGATCTGGTAACAATATTGATGTGCAGTCAACTTTGAATCATAGAATTATGGGGTGTCCTGAGTTGGAAGGGACCCACAAATACCCAAGTCCAGCTCCTAGTCCTGCACAGGGCAGCCCCAAGAGTACCAGTGTGTGCCTGATATTCTTGTCCAAGTGCCCTAAGTCACTCCAAACAAAGCTTCTSCTCCAGACYCTTCACCATCCTCATGTCCCTCTTTTGGATGCTCTCTAACARCTTTATATTTTCCTTTTTTGTGGTTCCCAAAGCTRCAYACAGGGCTYAAGGTTAGGCTGCACCAGAACAGAGCAGGGCAATCACCTCTTGTCGTTCTTGTTCCCAGTAAAATGAAGCAATTTTGAGAATCTTTTGGATTGTAGTTAATTGTAAATAGTAGGGTTGGATGGTTTTCAAAATATTCCTCAGTCAGACACCTTGCAGCTCACAGAACTAAAGAATCATTGTCCTCATTAGTTTTTAAATACTTGGTTAAAAATTCCTTCCTTCACTGGTGTAATGATGTTCACTTAAGTACTCTGGAATTTATTTTGAGGATTCCACCACTAATGTGAATCTTCCAACCTGTGTCAARCTATCTGTTTTTCCAGTTAAACAGCCTGCTCTATAATTTCTGGCTGCAATATTAACATATATTTATGTTAATAAATATATGGGACAGGGAAAGACACAAAGCTTACTGTAATATCCTTTATGGGAGAGAAATATCCRAGTTCCTTTTGGCCTGGAGTCAACAAGAAGGAGACGACTCCGTCTGAGGGAGTGGCTGYTCACTGATCTAAATATTAACCTACAAGACTTTGGCAGCACAATGAGCCTGTTTAGCTGACTGATGCAGGACTGATATCTTGCACTGAAGAATCATTGTGTGTTTGAGGAGTCTGATGGCTTTTGTCATCCTTTAACTTCATCGGCCTTTGAAATAATGCAATAATTTTACTTACCCGAAAATGTCTTGGTGGGCAAAGCTTGCTAAGATTTCTAAAAGCCTGCCTTCTTTTATGGTTATAGATYAGTCCTCCTGCAGGACTCTTCAAAGACTGGGCTCCTCGCACTTATAAATTTATAGAATATAAATTCAGTATAATCATGCACTAGGTATCCAAAAGCTGATGAAAAATCAGGTTAGAGGTGTTTTCTTTTCCTACCACAGGGCCAGTTCTGCCCTTTAWATGAAATGCAGGTGACCTCTCTGCAGCTGCAGAAGAATTTGACCTTCAAGCAGTGTTTTTCCAGCAATGATCAGGCACCTTCTTTTGTTTTYAATACAGTCATATAAAATTATCACCTTAATTAATAGGAAAACKGTAAGCACTCAAACCTTCTGCTTAAATTTCAGAACCTTCTTGTTCCTTGCTTTGTTGAATGAAGATAYTGTTGTTCCCTTTCATACTGCAATATCCTCCATGTTTAATAACCYTCACTGTTCCTTCAGACTGGAGTTATTCAGCACCGTCAGAATTAGGGCTCGCTCCTCAGTAAACATGGATTTTTATAAATTAATTACATTTCTTTCCTCAGATATGATTATATACCTCTGTCTTAGTAAACAATTCAATCTGTAGAATGAGTTGTGATTAATTTGTAACTATACAAATTTGAAATTTGGACCTGTACAAAAAGCAATATTTAACATCACTGTAAAAGTCCCAGGATCGCAAAATTCAGGAAGAAATCATCTTGGGAAAGGTTGGTGTTACCTACAAAATAAAATCCTGAAACGACACAGTACTTCTTTTATCAATAATTGCCAGCCTTTTTGTAGGAAGTTCATTTAACCAGACCTTTCTGTCTGTAGCCCTGTGAGATTAAAATGGGGTAAATGGACTGAAGTTAAAAGATTATCTAGCAGGTGTCGACTAAAATTTTGAAGCATAGCCAATAAAAAATAGAGGGTGTATTGTATTGACACCATTAACAAAGGCATTTTGGGCACYGGATCCTAGATAAGCTACAATTCAATATTTCAGTTTCAGCATGAGAAATTTAAGGAGTTTCCTGCATTCTTAAGTATGGGTTTTGATATTAAGTTTTCAGAGCCATCCACCTCTCTTTTACAAAATGCTGTCCTCCTCCTACACAATTTAGTTGTTTCGCAATTGTATTGCACAGCAGACAGATTTCCTGTAAGTTTACAAATAATGCAGGTCTTTGGTGCCATTTAGAAAGCAGCCTTGAAGTCTGAACTTTTAACCCCTCTGATGATTTCATTTTGTGTGGATGAAAATTTTATGGATTTTCCCCTAATTTGTCAATGAGACGATCAAGTAAATTCTGTTAAAGACCCAGCAACCCTAGAAATAGTTTATTTCACACATTTAATTGCATTTTTTGAGCACTATTTCTTGATAAAATCTGCATTTGGGGCTTTGAATAGATGAAGATTAAAGTAACGGAGAATGATCATTGCACTCTCATACTTCCTTTCTTCCTTTTGAGCATTTTTGTATTAAAAATGTCAGCASTTGGTATCAGATGTGACTGAGCAGGTTCTGGGTGGAGAAGAGGCTGTCCCCATGGGAGCCTCCTGTCCCTGCTCACCCAGGGCTGGTGCTCCGAGGACGGGCAGAGCCAGCGCCTGACCTGGCACCTAAAATTAGATCCTGATGTCAACCCCGGAGTTAAGCCCCAACTACTCAACTTTCATAAAACTGCTTTTGTCGTTGCTTGATGCCTGCTGGTTCACTGAACAAGCAGGTATCAGGGCTAATCCTAAAAATGCGTGGTTATTTTTACAGTGACCTTTTGAAACAACCTGGAAGTGGTGTCATTGGGATCAAATCAGAGCTGTTGGTAGTTCATTAGGCTCGTGTCACTCTGCCTCCAAAACATTTCATCRAGTATTCCAAGTACTCATTTAATGCACTGAATTTAACCCAAGACTACCTTCTTTTCCATTTGAAATAAAATCATCATATGTTTTGGCTTTGAAAAAAAGAAAAAGGAAATGTTTAGCTTTTTAGCTGTTTTGATTTTTAAAGGTTTGAAATAACAAATTCTGTCTTCATCAGAATGGAAAAATCACTGTTTAGTTGTCACTTAAACTTTACCCTTTAAATATCTTAGTATTACTTTTTCTGATGCTGTAGTTATTTTCAAATTATTTTTGTGGGAGTCCAAAGGCATGTAAGAAAAATGTTTTATTTACAGAAATAACTTAAAACTAATAGTCTTCTGAAAAAAAAAAACCTGCAAACAAGCAACTCTGCACTTGAAAGCAGTTTGATAATTAAACAGAACAATGTAAAAACTAAAAAAAAAAAGCGCAAAGCAATTTGAAAGGAAGTAATTTGTATAACTAGCAAATATTTAAATAGAACAGGACTATTTCCTGCAGCRTAGGATCCTTTGCAGAGTGTTTCAAACAGTTGAACTCACAACAGGAAGTAATTTGCTGTTGAAAATAAGATCACATGAAACTCACTGCCTATAGTGATAAAAGGGAAGTACTTCACTTGGTGGAACTGCTGGGTAATGTGAGGCATCAGAGCGGGTTAGTGGCACTGGGTGTTTTAAATTAGGTTGGGATGTCTGAAACAGGAGCAGAGAAGATATGACAGTCCCATGGAACAAGCATTAAATGAACAAAGGTCCCACTGGGCATCAGATTACGTGAAATGGATGTTTGAAAACATCAAAATCTTTATCACAGATGCTGGGAGTGTGAAACCAATCAAACAAGGATGTTACAGATCTCTGCACTGTCATGCACAGGGAAATAGTTGATGAAAGTGAATAAAATTCTTTCTAAGTTCCTGAGCAGGCCGAGGTGTAGGTATGGATCTGTAAGTAGAAAAATTAAACCAATTTGCATATTTCCTCTAAAGAGGCCACTGTCARGGTGATGTTTGAGGATACCTGATCATGCACTTGGAGACAGTAAACCAGGATRCTTCTAATTTTGATGTACTGGCCTTTTAGGTGACAATGAGGCAATCTTTTGCAGAGGCTGAGGAAGAAGTCAATTCTTAGTACTGAACAATGCAGAAGGATTAAAAWTTTTTTGAGCTGATGCTGAATCACTCTTGCCAGCTGTATCAGCTACTCCTTGTGTCCAATCTACATACTACTTTGATAAAACAGTGTATTTTTATAAACCTCTTTATATCTGATGTTGTGCCTGTTTCATGGAGTTTTTTACTATGCTGTCACCCTTGAAGATCTGTGAGACTTCCAGGACTGGAGCTTCTGCTTAACCCCCCCATCCTTATATTGCTAGGGAACCTAAGGCAGGGCTCCTGCTTTTCCAAAGCAACTTCTTAAGGTCTAATTCCAAAATCAGCAGGAATTGTTGAGTTGACTTTGGTAGCCCATATATGAGGCACATCTGATCTGTTGAGTCCATCTTTGCAAGGAATCATTCTTAGGAAGTACTTACCCTTATTTATCCATTCTTTGGTACTGCCAGGAATCTTTGACTGGGTTTGGATGATGTTGGGCATTCAACAGCAGATACAAGAATGTGGTCATCTGCTCCAGTCTCCACCTAATTCCCAAATTGTGGTGTGTTCCCTTGCTAATGAGCCCTTTTGAATTTAGCAGAAGAAATGTGGCTCTATGTTTCAGTGTTAAATTATTATTATAATCTGAATTTTAATTAAATCTTCGCTATATAAACATGACATTTTAACGCTCTCGGTAATAAAATAGTATTTTAAGTAAGTCACTAAAAGATRTTATAATAGTTGAGATCAAATATATTTGCACTTATTCTAGGGGGAGAAATGATATAACAGCGCTGTGATTTATCCTTTTTTTTTTTTTACTATGTCCAAGTATGCCCATCCACATGCAAAATAATTGCATTTCTGCATTAGTCACAAGTGCTTTCTCAATGTGTTGCTTTGAGTCATGTGGTTCATTTTGCCAGGGGAGATACAGTGTCTTCCTTCCTCTGGCTGAGATCAGCTGGAYTTTGGCAGTGAAGTCACTTGGAGTTACTTGACCCTTAATTATCTGCTCCCTGAATTTGTACAGGGTGTTAAGCCTGCAGGGAGTTCCCTCTGCTTTCCTGGGACACTGCACTGTAAATGTGCTGCACAGCATGAGCAGCACAGGGTTGCTCTGCTGGGATCTGTGGCTGCTCTGAAAGATGAGGAGCCAGCAGGGAAAGTGGACTCCAGGCCAGGCACAAATAGTTTGTGCAGTTTAAGAAATTTGTYTCTTTTTGTTGCTTTGCCCAGAATCCCAAAGCAACAGGCTTGGATTCTGCTACTGAAATCAGCTCAAAATACACGTGATGTAATGGTTTAATTCCCAAAGTCCTGCACACTTGGGACTCTCATTAAAGTGGAGATTACCAGTAGAGTGAAACCAGTTGAAGTTTTGCTTCCCACAACACTTGTTAATTTTGCAGTTTCTATTCAAAATCTTCATTGTCCAAATACTTTTCTTAATCACAACATGCCATGCTGACACAGTTATTTACTTAGTAATCATGCCATACCTCAACATTTATGCATATTCATGGCACCACAGAAAAAAATTATGGTATAAAAGTTGCTTCAGACCAATGCAATCAYGTACACTGATAATTTAAATGGGTATTACACAATTATTTATTCAGCCTTTAAAAGGGGAAAAATCAGTTACCAAAGCAACTGCTATATTGTGTGTAACTAATGCTATTTTTAAGATAAAGGACACTGGTAAGGCACACATATCAGTATCTCTTGGAAACATGTACACATTTTGTAAAGAGGAAAAACACCAGCGCTGTTACAATCACTGAATTTGTAAAAAGAAGTTTGGACCTGTTTGCTAAGTATTTCCTTATAACTGTTTTTTATCAGAATTCTTTCAGCATTTTAAAGTCTTCTGGCAAGACTTTTAAGTGATATTCAGGAAAAAAAAGCCCAAAGAGAAATAATAATATGCAACAGCAAGGGAAATAAGTTTGTGTTCAGGGTAAGTCTGGTAGATCAAACAGCATTTGCAATCCAAAGTGTGCAGGCAAACACACAAYATTTATACCATTGCAGAAGGCTCTACATAAATACAGGCTATGRGAATAATTTTCTTCCTTTCTTTTCTGTTCAGCCAGTAGAATATTGCCCTATCCTTGCTCTGAGAGTTGGGAACATAATGTGCTCTGTATTCCTTGTCACAGAGCAAATGCTTGGGGCTGAAGATGTTTGCATATCACTGTTATGGGCTGAACAACCATGATTCTGTGTCAGAGTGGAAAATAATAGCACATGACGTAAGCTTCAGTAAATCATTTCGGTCCTAAGTGCACTCATAACCAACTTACAGACTTTTAAAATGCCTGGTCTTACKTTTTGTTCTGGCAGTCCAAAGGGCACAGAAGGATATTGAAGAAGAGCTGGGTTTTATTCATCATATTTCAAATTTTTCTGTTAACATCCTGTTCATGAATAGAGTGACATTTCCTTGCACTTCAGAAATGTTTACAAAATAAGTTAAAAAAAAAAATTCCTGGTCCCTGATTCACTTTAGTGGATACCTTGTGAATGCCTAATGTTGATCAAAGTCCTTCAGGTGGGATAAGTGAAGTGATGCTGTGCTGAATATTATGGCTTGCTTCAAATGCTTTTTGTGAACCTGTAGGGTTATGAATATGAATACATCTTTCAGTTAGTATTAGACAAAAATCTGTATTCAGAAACCTTGGAAAACTTGGTTTGAAGAACGCCTGCAACTTGATCCCTGCAAAACCTTCTGTCTTTGAACAACCAAGCTACAAAAATAGTGAAACTGGAGCTGCTGGAGATACTCAGATGGTCTACATGAAATTTATAATGTTTTGGAACAAGTGTTTTTCTTATGGGGAAAAAAATTAATTATGAATAATTYTCCCAAAGTCTGTCTTTCTCCCTGCTTGCAGAATGTGCTGATGCACCTCTTTGAAAGATCAGACCAATCAGAYTCTGGGTTACTCAAATTGTTGCTGATGTGATTTTGTAGCTGAAGAGCAGGACCCAAAATGAGCACCCAAGAARTACTGAATTGATGCAAAGTAGGGACCCACCTCTCCCAAAGGAAGTTCTCTGGATTCTATTGTAAAGGAGCATTTGCTCAGCCCTGGGTGGGATGTTCAGAGCTGTGTAAATAAGACAACTTGCAATGAAAGAAGTGCATCTGGGTTTTTCTACAACTCACGGTGATCCAGTCTGTTCAGTTAGAAATAGMGCTGATTTATGTGATATTATTAATCTATCCAGGAAGTTCTTCAGTCATTTCTGTTGCTGGCTGAGTAAGGCTTCAAATCATCTGCTGTCCAATTTGATGAATAACAGCAATGCCTGAGCCCATGGCTAATCCAGCATTAGTCATTTCTCYGCTCAGGTGTGGTATCAGTTTCTCAGTTCAGGGACAGTCGTCTATGGAGAGTATTTTGGGAGAATCACGAGCCATGGATCAGTGCATGCATCCTTTTTGTGGCTCAGCTCTGCAGAATACTGSAGGAGAGCTGCTGTCTCTGATATCAGGATCACAGTGCACAGCAGGCAAGTCATCCAAGCCCATGCAGAACTCTCTGTTTTCTCTATAAATTGGATAAATCCTRTTGGTCTCTGATAGAAAGTGAGTTGAAATATCTGGAGATACTTCATTGCGTTTAATATGCCTCTGCAGCAGGAGGAGTGGAAATGGATAATCTGGATTAGGAATCCAGGAGTGTGACACTTTCACTAAAGAGAGGAAGATGGGAGAAATAGTGTGAGAAAAGATACATCTGTTTTAATTTGTCTTTATTCCTTAACTGTGGATATGAAGGGCTTTTCCTGGCTCCCTCTGCTGGCTATGAAGCTGGTTCAGCTTTTTTTTTATTTTTTTTTTCCATGACAGTATTATTTTTGCTGATTAAAATAGCTATGGCAGCTTTGTGTCTATCTCAGCCTGCCCCCCTCCCCCCCAKCCTGTTCTACACATTCTTCTCTGCTTAAATACACAATTGTTTTTATGRCTAATTCCTATTTTCCCTTGTAAGATTACCATGTGATTCATGTTTAAAAATGAATTGATCCTTTTAAAAAGCATCAATTACTCCAAGTATATAAACAAGGGTGAAAAAAGAGAGAAAAACATGTGAAGTTCATAAAATATTAAACAGTAATTTCCAGTRTGACCTAACTTTTTGTTAACACTGAATTTAAATAATGAAAGAAAATAAAAACAGCAGCATAGCAGCAGCTGCCCCAAACATGAAATGTTTGTATTATGCTTTATGCAGTGCCTCTTTTCCAGTCACCTGAGGTTTGAAATGCTGCACCTGCTCTGTAGTGCTTAAGCAATAGTAGTACTTTGGCCTGCCAYTGAATTTCCATCTCTAGAACATTTAGGTATAAACTGATTAAATMTGACAGTTCTCCTGTCTAGCAGGTAACAACTACCACCACAGATGGATCCCAGAGCATCCCCACCACACAGAAGGGGACGCTAATCTGTTAAGATTTAGCCAAATATCAAATCAAAGCCAAACCCAACACTTGCTCAGACATTCATTCATTTTTCCCTGTGAATTCCACCATCTAGATGCAGTTTTCTCCTTCTCCTGTGACTGATCAGTTATTATTGTCTGGCTGGTCTTTAGCACACCCAGGGCTGTGGGGTGTGTGCTTGGTTTGGTGTTTGCTGGGACAAAGCCACAGCCCCATTTGAAGGCTCTGCTGAAGGAACACCAGTAAGAGCAGACCTTGCTGCCAGGTGTGAATAAACCTTGAGCACCATGAACATTGCAGTTCTTGATTCAGCTCCAATCTGGGGCTGGGCTCCAGGAAAAAGTATCTTCCAATTGTTGAAAGTCCTTCCCTTCTGAGAGTGACCTCCCCAGACACAGACTCCTGTCTGTCTCTGTCTTTGTTGAATCCTTTGTATGGGAAACGAGCTCCTGGGCTAAAGTTTTTGTGTGCCATTTTTAACGTTCCCTGGTGACTCAGCCCAAGTCTTGTGAGAATTCCTAAACCACTTGGAGGGTTTCAAAAATGTTGCCTTGTACCTGTGATGCTACTGGTGTTTTCAGAGTTAATGGGCAAATCTGTCAGCAGTAGGCAGAAAATTCCATTAAGATCCTTGTATTAGTCTTGCTGTTGTAATACATGGATGCTGCAGGATCTTGAAYGTTTCTATCCTCACAGCTTCCTGCTGGGATGATATTATTGCTTGGGTTAAAAGCTAAGTGGCTTTGTGTATGTACACACTCCAGTCAAATATGTGATTGCTAATATTCCGTGTAGCATGAATGGAAAAGAGTTTCAGATGCGATAATGTAGAGCATTTTGGTGAAAAACTCACATTTGGGTTGGGCTGCAATCTGTGTCGAAGATTCCACTTTTGTCTTAAATTTAGGCTGTTGTTCTCCCAGCACTTTTTGGTTGTTTTTATCCTCATTAACAAGGGAATAGAAACTTGACCTTGAAAGTGTTTCTTGAAAATTTTATATAAAATAGTTTTTTTAGATGTAAAATTGAATTATTTACTAAGTGGAAATGTTAAGTTTTTAATAAAGTAAAATAGCTGCAATAAAAATTATCAAAATATAGAAAATTAATGAAATAACTTGACGGTTTTATTTTTTTTTTCTTAAAAAAAAAAGCCTACACGTTTAGTGATTGGGTTAGAGAGAGAGAAGACAGCAATTCTGAAACAGATTTTGGGTGTTGGTCTTTCGTATGACTAAGATCCAGGCATAAAATCTAAGATCCTGACCTGGTCCTGCAGCCCTTGGTTAGAGAGCTGRAATGATGTCAGCTGGGCACTGCATCCCAATTTCACCCAGGAGAGTTTTAGAAAAGTGCATGGTAATATTGAGACAGGCTTTGCTTTCTGAAAAAACACTTGATTTGTAGGTTTTCACCAAAAGACAGTGCCATCACACCTTAATAGTCACTGTCCTTTCTAATTGACTGTAAACCTCCTTTGTCTGACATTCCACAAGAATAGATCACACAGAAGAGATGAGTTTATACAGTAAAGTCTCCTAAGTGTAGAATAAATATCCCAAATTCACTTTTGCTTGCTTACAAGGAATGATTTTAACACCTCATGTRGAATTTGATAATAATCCATGTATATCATGCCATAAATCAATTTTAAGATCTCAAAACAAAGTAAACCAGTGAAGTTACATAGCTGAGTTGTTCCTGCTGTACAGATGCTCACGGTTTGGTCAGGTGTCCATCACCCCACCACCCCTGATTGTCTTTGCCCCTTTCCATCAGGCATTTGCTGCAGTGACTTTTGCTGGAAGAGCTCCTGTGTTTCCAGAGCCCAGGGTAACATGATCCTCTGTGATTAGGTAACAAAAGGCTGATGCTTGATGACAATTTACATACAGACCATTGACATCAGTCTGTTTGGACAAAACATCATAAATGGTATGACTTCCACGCAATATATTTCCTACAAAGCTCAATAAGRACAGATTTAACCTGCTCATATTTTAGCAAGTGTTTCTAGTGCATCTTTCCCCTGACTCGGCTCACAGACTTTCAAACTCTTATCATTCCATTTTCTGTTCAARCTGATGTAAGGAGCACAGCCTGTCACTTGGTTGAAGATTTACATCTGATTCCTCACATTTTTTGAACTTCTTATCATATTAAGAGTGTTACTGATGGAAACAAGATGGCTGATCAGGAGCAAGGGCAAGCACAGGCCACCTCTCAGAAAAGTGACTCTGTCTATAGGTATGTCTGTGTGATTTTTGCCTTGCAATTAATTTTTATTCAAAAGGGGAATCTTTGAAATATTAAAATACAGTACTTCCAGCTGCATTTTCTGCTTTTCATGGGTGCTGTGTGTGATAGAGCTGTCTTTTCACCACSGCTTCTCATGTGACAGATGATATCTATGTATTGCCCTGCTGTTTAATGTGAAGCAAATGGGATGGCTTATCTAATGTGACAGGTACAGTCGTCTGTTGTCAAAGCTGTGACAGGACTGACCAGGATTATCTGGATGAGCGGTCATCTTGATGCTGCAGCATGGAAGGTGTGGGCCTCGTGGATAAACTGCAGGAGTACAATGAGATCCACGGCCACTGGAGTGGAAAAGATGAGGCAGGCTTGATGCTAATGTGATGTATAAAGACATCAGACACTGATGAGTGAAATTAGGATAAAGGTTTTGAGGGTGGAGATAGGGAGTGGAGAATGTTTGGAACACCTACCTCTTGGAAAAKCTGGTGGACSTTATKTGCAATAAAATAGGATGCAAGTTCRTATTTCTGCAGTTGGGCAGATGTCTGTGCAGTCTGCTGCTCTGCATTTTTTGGGACTCAGCRGAGGATTCTCCCAGTGCTCAGGCTAATAAGGTGCAGAAGCAAGTGACTGAGCAGCCAAGAGTATGAGGTATTTTCTCTAAATATAATTGCCAGCAAATGAACCGAGCATGTCCACGGTTTAAAAGTTGGTTTATTATGTGGCTGTGGTGAGTGCAGCACTGTCCAATGTGAAATGAGAGTGACATTACTGTAGCTTTGATAGAACATAAAATTTYGCTGTTGCAGCTGTGATTTTCACAGGGGCCTTCAAGTACCACATTATGGACATTCATTGGGGAATGATTTTTTTCAAGAGAAAATCAGCTGTGATCTGTGTTTCAACAATAGAAATCAGCAGAAAGAAGGAGTTTAACGTGCTGCTGGACCTCCCACAGCACAGCAGAATACCCTCAAGAGYATTTGAGTATGACAGCCCAGCAGGCTGCAAAGCTTTTGCAGGTGTTTCACTGGGTTTTCTTGAATCTGCATCTTCCAAAGCTATGCAGGTGTATAAACYCCAAATCTTTCAGCTGCAGGAAAGCTCACAAGGTTCTTCTGGAGAAAAACTTCCAGTTTTCAACCCATCAGGTATCTGTCCTGAGACTTAAGCTGGACTRGCAGCCTGTCTCAGATCTTTTCCTGAGGGTGGGACTGGCAGCACTGGTAGGGTGCTTTTTGGAAGGGAACTTTTTAGTTTCTTTCCAAAGACCACCTCTGTATCACARTGTAGAGACTTTCCATGGTTTGTAAACAGGGAAAGAACATTTTGAATATTCAGAGAAATGGTGTTTCTGCCCACCCTCACTGGTCTGAGGAGAATTTATCCATGTCACATCCCACTTGGCTTTTCTTGGGAAATGAAGGCCTGAAGAATAGCCTCAGWGGTTGCATCCTAGTGCTTCTCTCTCACTGTGAATCATCCAGCCTTTATTTTGTACCTGCTGTTTCTGTGTTTCAAGGTCCTGGGCACTGGGAAGCTGTGGGTTACACTCAGTACCAACTTGCAATTCTACCACTTAGTTAATTTTCCAGTGAAAGCAGTGTAATTATTAAGTGCAACTTCCTTATRCCTTAGTGACCAGAATGATGTCAGCGTGCTGTGATTATACACAGGAGCATCTGTGGGGTCTGGGAAAAAGAGATGAGATGCCTCGCTGCTATTTTTGGCACTGATGCTTGGTATTTCTTCCATTTGCAGACCCTCTGTGCCATTTTCTGATGACAAAACTGATCCCTGAGGGCACAATTGATATTAATGAGATGTAAATGGCAGATGAGGTGACAGATGACAGTGTCATCAACCAAAGAAATAAAGAAAAGTATCATGAATAAGCACAAAACAGTCAGAAGACATAAATGAACTGTACTTAGTATTGTTGAACAGGTTATTTTTTTAAAAGGTGATGCATTGGAAAAGGAGATAATCAGAGCATGAAATATTAGCATGAAATGACTCTGACTATTGTAGCTCTTAGCAAACATTTTTYAGGGTATTTATTGTAGGGGACTGAGTAAGAGAAAGATTATTCATTTATTTATTTAAGAGTGACAGTGACAAGATGTGTGGCAGTGGAAATCAGGTATTATGCACTTGCTGTTTAGGAAAGAAGGGTTTGATGCTCTCACAGGTCACCACACGAATAAAGGAGAACGAAAGATGATATTTAGCAAAGGTCATGAAAGCTTTAATCTGGAAGCCTAAAACATATGTCATGGCATGTTAAATAATCTTGAAGCCTGGTAGGAGAYGAGGTTTTCACAAGGACTCTGTCTTGATGTTTACAGACTGATTCATACCTGTCCAACCACTGACAATCCATCTAATTTTTTAATCACTAAAACATGTAAAAGCTGCTGTCTAACTCACTCGTGCCCTTAGGAGCCCAGACTKGAAGGATGGGCTGAGCTTATGAGGATTCCATACGGAGAATTCATTTTCCTTCTCATTCTGGCCTAGATTCTCCAGACATTCTGTCATAGTGTTTTTTGGGTGGGTTTATTTTCATTTTTATTTATTTTTTCAGCTAATACCCCACGGGGTTTCTACAGATTTCTGTCTTCAACTTTGCCTGGTCAGAGCAGTTAATCCTCCCTCCTGCCCTTGCCACGGTGCTCTCATCTGCAGAGAAAGTTGTTTCGGAACCAAAGCTGCAAAAAGCGAACAGTAATTTACATTTGCCTTACACTTCATTCAAAATGTGATGTTCTGCCTCACTGGGGCACAGGGATCACTTTTCTAGAGTGACATGGAATCTTTTTAGCTCAACAGAACCTCTGCAAGAATATCTCTGTGTATTTTTTTCCTTCTCTGTCTTCTCCTCCTCTTTTTCYTCTCAGCTCGACTTTGAAGAGAGCATTTCCAATGAATTTGCATACAGAAAGTTAATGCTCTTGTCTGTAAATGACAGGATAGTGCTCTTATTATTAACAGGAGTGGTATCAAGTGTGTAACATGTTCTTGTATCAATTAGAYAATGTTTGGGATTACCATTAAGCTCTGTTCACATGTTCTCTTAATTATTACCTTAATTAATRATGACTGTCTTCAGTGCCTCATTGATGCTTTTGCAATGGCTCCCAAAATTTAGATTCTTAGCACACTTTATTGAATTCCTCTTCAGCTGAAACTTCTAGGTGGTGTAACCTAAAATGTGAATATTTTTGGGTTAATAGATACTTTTTTTTTGTCAAGTATGGTACCCAATAATTTTATGTTGTAAAAATAACTTGTGAAGTTCCAAATGGCCAGACATTGATACACTTGCTATCCTGC
This sequence comes from Malurus melanocephalus, assembly GCF_030028575.1. Classification (NCBI taxonomy): domain Eukaryota; kingdom Metazoa; phylum Chordata; class Aves; order Passeriformes; family Maluridae; genus Malurus; species Malurus melanocephalus. The sequence goes on from NW_026623405.1 coordinate 796,981, forward strand.
AGATACATGACTCAGCTTCCTTAAGGCTTGGTGAAGTTTGGCCACCATTTTTGGCTCAATAGAAGGAAAAAATTACTTGTTACTGGATTTAGCCAGAGAGCTGCAGTTCTGTCATTGCTCCAGGAATGGTATCAGTTGGATCCCCCTCCTCTTAAGTCACTGGCTTGAATCAGCTGGATCAACTTCTTTTGGTGTGAGTGGGAGTTAGAGTGGGTTGCAGTTGCATGAATTACTACATGTGGCTGACAGTAGATGATAAAATTTGAATTCTTTTTGTATTTTTTTCCTACWAAAAACTAAAAAAGAAAAGATTAAAAAAACACTATGCCATTAAAATTCAAATGTTTTAGTGTCAGGAAAAATACAAGCAATGTCTTATTAATTCTTGATCCGCCACTTGTCAGGATTCATTGTTCTTATTTGGCATTTGAAATTAAAACTGTATTACTTGCACTCACAGGTCACACCAAGTGTCTATCTGATTGGAAGACCCAAAACTTTCAGAGGCTTGTTTCTGATGTGAATGCTTAAATTAAAAATTCATAGTTCACTTTCCTCAGCTACTGTGCAACATTCCTTTAAAATTCAGTGTTCCAGTGAGCAATCTTCATTTGATACAATATTCATGGATGGTAATCACAGAAGGTTGCAATGCAGTCAGAGCAGATTTGTTTGGAAGTTCAGTGGCATTTGTTTGGGAGCCTTTGCTGAGTGCTYGTTCCTCACTCCCCGATGCTCTGTGGTGAATTCCCCAGTTCTGTTCTTTGGCATGGGGAGTTTCTCTTGGGCTGCTTAATCTGGCACAAATGTGTTACTCAGCATCCCAAGAATCCGTCCTTCAAAACTGGGTATCTGGAGTAGTTTGGCTTTTCTTGTGGTGCCTGTAATAAAACCTGTTTGCTTTGGTTTGACAGTGCAGCGTTGCACTGCTAATCTGGGTCCTGATTCAGCCCATAAATCTGTCACTCCGTGGACAGCAAAATTCCTTAATTTAGTTGTCATGGGTTGGATTAATTCAACAGGCTTTGGTATTAGTGCTGGATTCAGGTGCAACTATTTATCTAACTTGTATGCTCTGGAAATCTCTTCTGGCACAAGTGGGAAGAGAAGAATACAGCAAAATGCTGTGCTTTTTCCAAACAGCCCTTGATCTTATGATTTGACAAAATTCATTTTGAGAGACTTTTGTTGCAAGCCTACAGAATGAAATTGGCAACTCATCCTCAGTTCCCTTAGGGTGATATCTTCAGTGATTTATGCAAAAGTCTGTGTAGCTGAATATGTGGAGAGATTATTTTTGACATTCCTGGCTTGGATAAATGATGCATTTTGAATGGCTGGATACACCAGTTCTCAGGTGGCACACATTTTTTTTTCTCATGTAAAGAATAATGATAGTTAATACAYGTTTTTACATTTAATTATTTTAAATGTATTTCTATTTGCTGTTCTAATCAGAAGTGTCATTTTCTTCCTTCTTGAATTTAAGTGATTATGAGGAGTTTCAATCACAGGTGTTTAAAGAACTTCCTAAGGTTGAAATAAATGAATAAAATTGAAAGATTTAGTCTGTTCCCCCTTTTATTCTGTAGGAACTCAACTGTTTCAAGTGCTGGGGTTGCAGAGAGATTCGGTTGGGAAATCCTGGCAGGACATTCAGGTACAGACCTGATAAGTATCTGGAAATCACAGTGTGCTTGCCTAAAATTTCCTCAACCAAGGCTGAACTCAAGGACGTTTTTATCTCTAGATATGCTCTCCTCTAAAAAGCTATTCATAGACATATTTATCTGGAGCCAATATTTACCCATATTCTGGTTCTATTTTTAAAAATTATTTGTTCCTTTTCTGTTTCCTTTYGGAAAAAATAGAGTGGACTGCCACCTCCACCATCACAAGTGATTCAGCATTTCAAAGGACTCAKTGTTTTCACTGACACCATCACATGTTCTACACATCAGCATCTAGAAACTCTCCACTCTGCCTGTTGTCTTTYGAATTTATTGTAGAGCCTTTTTTTGCTGCCTTGCTCTCTAACTCAACCTTGCCCCTTATTAGAGGTTCCTGTGCCCTAATCAGGTTGATTTTTGGATCCAATTCACTTAGTGGAATTGCCAATATTGTGATTTAATCTGGGGCACCAGTACCATGTTCCTTTTTCCTCCCTTACTTTTCTTCTCACCACTGTGTCCTGAGTGGGGTCTCGTGGTGGAGGAGCAGCCAACTCCATCTCCTGTCCCAATGAGCTTTCAATAGAGCTCCTTGGGTTTTTTTGACAGCCCCACTCCTTCACTGTGGTTCCCTCATCACAGACATGTCTGGTTGGATTCAAAATGCAAATATACTCCAGAAGCTCTGCTCTCCAGGGGGAAAATAGCCCTGGCAGGACTGTGAATAAAACAGGCTCTGACTTGAATGGTGTGTCTGCTTTCAGGAGAAAGAAGTATTGCAGAGCAGCACAATATGGATGAGGTATAAAGGAGTCATTTAAAGCCATTCCTTGTATTTTTTTTTTTTTCTGTGAAGCAAATGTGTTTCTGAGCTGAGAGAATAAATGTGACACAAATTTGGAGATGAGACTCCATTTCATTGTGGCATTGCCTGGTTTCCCAGGCGTGGCAGACTGCTCATGGTACGGTTGCTTGACAGGAGTAAGTTCTTGGTTTGCCTACACACTTGAAACTGAACCAAGTGACTTTCCTGTTTTCTTAACACATGATCAGCAAACACAACTCTTGTTACACTACATACCTAATTCCCATAATATTGTCAGTTGTGCCCTGACATAATGTGTAAAGACAYAGAGGATCATTTCTTCAGTAGATGTAAGCGGGTGAGGATGAGAGGTATTCTGACAGCCAGGCAYTGGCATTCCAGAGCTCTTTTCCCCACCCCTGAAACAGAAGAAGCTGTGCTTGTAKGAGTTCCTGGGTAGGTAATTTTTAGGAAGGGCAGAATTCTGGCTGAGACAAAGACAGCATGTGAGGACACAACAKGGAGATTTCCAAGGAACTGCTTCTGGTGAAATTGCATAACACTTATTATTGGGAAAAATATTTCTTGCTCTTTCTTTTCAGTGGGGGTAGTTTTAGCTTTTCWTCGGTACTGATCAGGGAGCAATGGATCAGCATTAGTGTGCCTGTCAGGGAAATGCAGGGTACAAGCAGCATTTCCTGAATGGACTAAACCAGTTTACACTGATAATAAAATAAGAACAGGTCCTAGAGTCTCCAGCTGTGGCTGTGCCATGRACTGCACAAGGGGATGACCAAGGGAAAGGTAAATGTGCTGTTTCACACAT